>NC_135549.1:14034841-14372341 GCF_964340395.1 Glandiceps talaboti
TCTGATAAACAATCATTCTGTGCTCTCAAAATATAAGTGTAAAATACATGGCTCTTATTAGCTATATGAACAACAACAACAACAACAACAATTATAGACATATTCCAAATTTTATATTGGTTTATCTCCAGTGAGGCTGTATTCTTAAAGTGTGAATACATTATATACCAAGTCTAAATGTGCACAGTATACATTTGATGATAATGCATGTTCACTTTATATACTCATAGTGTACATTTGTATTTTTAAAGCATTTGGGATATTTTTATTGTGTGATGTGAATCAAGTGCCTGCATCTTACAAATCATTTATAAGGTCACTTATAATATTTCATTAGTTTGTAGCAGCCATTTTCTTTTTGTGGATAGCCCCAGAACATTAACCCCAAAACTATTTATGTTTGTCCAATAAAATCTCTGGGGTGCAAAAGAATGTGAATTGTTTGTGAGCCAGTAAGATTGAGGAAACTAGGTGTAACATCTCTGTATCACAACTGACAACAGGGGTATCTTCTATTTTTGATTTACAATTTAAACTAGAAATATTTGTTTCTGAACTGTTGAGAACAGTCTGAAATTCTGAACCACTGATTCACAATTTAAACTTGCGGACAAAAGAAAATGTTTAATTACATTTTATAGGAAAGTCTTGTTATGAAACTTGGCAATGATCTGTTACGACAAAGTGAGAAATGTCAAATGTCATGTGCATTATATAACAAACCTGAAATCCTCCCATACTATAAGTTTTTCAACAAAATTATACAGTTTTTGTGACTATTTTTCTCAAACAACCAAATTTTTCATGTATTTGATGAGGGGAATTAACAATTCAAATTGATCTGTGACATCCTGCACACATACTCAGAAGTTAGCTGTCTATAACTGCCATATCACATACAATTCTCAGATAAAAAATAATTATAAACTAAAAATCTAACAGTATTACATCACTTTTCTTGACAATAACTTGCAGACACAAGTCCTGTGTATGTCTATTGAGTCACTTCACTATCTACCATTTCTCTCTCAGAGCATACAACATATCTTGGAACACACACTCTTTTCTGAAAGTTTCAAGAGACAGAAACATCTGTGTCAATATAAGAGATAATTTGTTTATACCTTTCTAAAGACTTGTCAAACTCTAACTCAGGATATATTAGTAGTATGATGTTGTTGTTGTTGTTGTTGTTGTTGTTGTTGTTGTTGTTTTGTTTTTTTGTTTTTTGTGTGTGTAAATGATTTTCATTTTTTAAATGCAATTTTTAAAACTAATTTGATGACTCATTTCTGTCATAAAACTGTAGAGTTAAGCGGGAAAGGAATTTTTAACAATTTACTCTTAACAAACTTGCACAATTTTAGCCATCACCGCTGAACACCTGCAAAGCCAGTTTCCACACAGGTACATACAGTAAGCATGGGATCAAGCAAACCTATATAAGATCTGTCACTTTATGTACATTTGCTGAAATCCTTTAATAAAACTTTCTGCAATACATTTTTTTCTAACCAAATTAAGTTCATTTTGCAGTTGGATTTTAACATGGAGATTATGACTTCATTTGTTCAGCAAGATGTATGTCTTGGTAAATAGTTACAGTATCTGCCAACAATGGAATACCATTATGAACAAAAAAAATCACTAAAACTGAATATACATTAATATTTCATATTCTATAAACATAGTTCTTAGTTGCAAGATATTTAAACTGAAGCTAAACCAACATGAAATTATATGTCCTTATAAACTACATATAATACATCTATGGATACACACTACGTTATTAGCTATACATTGCTACTCATTCAGGACTTTGACCATCTGAAGGCTTTCTGTCATCAGTTATACAGCAGTACCGGTACTTCCATCTGGAGTTTCTGGTTTCTCATTATCCACCTCCATTTCAGGTTGACTTTCAGTTTCACCCTCACCTTTGCTTTCCTGTGTTTCACCTTTGGACGTATCAGCATTAGTATCATCCTCACCTTTACTTTTCTGTGTTTCACCTTTGGACGTACCAATATCAGTAGCATCCTGATCACCTTGGTTTTCTGATGGTTTCTGTGCCTCAACTTTTTTGGCAGTGGTGATACTTTCACCCTCACCTGCACTTTTTGATTTCTTTGTATCATCTTTAGTATTAGTATTAATATTAACTTTCACTTCAGACTGACTAACAGTTTCATCTGCAGCACTGGTGTCAGAGGAAGGAATGGTGTCACTTTGATCTTGAGGTCGATTATCTGATTCTTCTTTTCTTTCAGCCTCTCTTTTCTCTTTCTCTTTCTCTATCTCTTCCTCAGAGTCCTTCTTTCCCTCATTTGGTTTACTCTGTACTGTTTCTTCATTTGGTTTATCCTGTTCCATTTTTTCTTGGCCTTCCTTAAGACCATCCACATTACCTCCTATCCTGCCCTGGGGTTCAGGTTCTTTCAGTTGATCACTAGCACTACTTTGAGCCCCAGTTGTGTCTTTCCTATTATCATTTCTGTTCTCTCCATCAACCTCCATTAATTCATCTCCATTTTTAGATTCGTTGGGTGAGTCTTCCTCCATTTTACTTAAATCTGAAGCACTAGCATCCTCTGGTATTTTCAACATCTTGATAAACCTGAAGTAGTATTAAAACAACATTATACTATCACTTAATTTATGATATGCTTATAATCATGAGGAAGTAAGTCGATCTTTTGTACTTGCTATTGCTAAGTTGTATTTCAACATTTTGAAAACATCAAAACTTTTATTTTTGGTTTTCTATCAATACATTGGTAATATAAAGTCCTGTGTGCTTTCTCACAAATGCATTATAGAATCTTTAATATATGACCCCAAATGCCACAAACAATTCTGTGGTTCCAATTACATTCAATTTTAAAATAGGTGGGGTAGGCAGATTTTTATTTTATTTTATTATATTTTTTTTTCATGTGTGAGTGTCTAGTTCAGGTTTTCCAATGTTTTCCATGTGGTCTTTGTGTTATTTATTTCTTCCTATCAGAAGTACAACCTTTACAGATTGGAAGAACAGTTTTATATTGTCTTTTTAAGTTGATGTCAGTTTTCACACCCACTATTTCTTGCGAGACTTCACGATTTTCGTGATTTTATTACTATTTTTCTTGAATACTTAAAAAAAAGTATAGGATCGGCGTGAAAAACTAGATGGGGTCGGGTAACCGGAACCACACAACTTTTTTTATTTGGCTTTAGCATCAATATTTTGACACATGTAAATTATACATTAACTATTAAGCCTGAGGTGAAGTGATCTTAACAGCACAATGCATATTTATCAACTACATACCTCATTATCTTTTCATCAAGCCACTTTTTATATAGTAGTTCATCTCTCCAAGATGGTGGTAACTTAGTATTTCCTAGTTTACATCCCAGTAAGGCACCAGCTACTGCTCCATTAGTGTCGGCGTCACCGGCCTAAAAGAGAAAGGATTGATTGTAGATTTATAAAACATAATTAATTGAATTCTGTGACTGCTATTAGGCCTTCCAAAACAATTGTGTGGTTCCAATTAAGCTCAATTTTAGAATAGGTGGGGTAGATAGATGGTTTATTTTATTTTTTTTCATGTGTGGGTGTCTAGTTCAGGTAGTTATGTTTTCTGTTATTATCCATATGGTTTCTGTCTTATTGGTGTCTTCCCATCAGATATTACAGATTGAAAGGACAGTTTCTACAAACACTATTTCTCATGAGACTTCACAATTTTTGCGATTTTATTCATTTTTTCTCAAAGAAAAGTTTAGGTTTGGATCTGCTAAGCAGAACCAAACTATTTGTTTTAGGCCTTAGTGAAATGGCAACTTCACCTGCTTATTTTAAATGCATATCTATAGGTATAAGCTAGTAGTATAGTATGCGCCAATCTTTATCTCCAGTGAGAAAAGCAAAAGGAAAACTTTCTTTTCAACAAAAGGAGTCTTTCCCTGTAGCAAATTTTCATAGATTAATAGCAGATTTGTACAAAAGAAATTACTCACCTCTCTGACAATAGCTGTCAATGCTTTTTCAAAGTCATCTTGCTTGAAAGCCCAGAAAGCTGCACCAAGACATTTATAGGTGTATCCAATTTTATCATGTTCATCTAATTCAAGCTCTTTGATGTCACTTATATTCATGTATTGAAAAAGTTCATTTCTCTGGAATTTCAAAGATAAAATACAAATATTATACTTTTACATGTCAAATATACTTGTAACACTTTCAGAATGGGATTCAAAGTATGGTTGTTTGGCAGTGCTACATAAAACATGGCGCCAGTGGGATTGCAGCACAACTGTACAGTTTTCTTGGTTATGTTTATGCCTATCCAGCCCTGTTGTTACCTTTACCATACATACCATCATTTGGCTGTTGCTATGGGTGTGGTTTTGTTGCTAGGGATATTTGCATACATTTATAAAATCATTTATTCACTTACCTACCCATCCCTGTTATTTTATAATATGCATAACTTCACTGTTGCTAAGGGCATGGTCATGGTTGCTAGGGCAGCTGTGTCAAAATGTTCTGAACAACATCTGCAGAATAACACTTCCAGAAACAACCCTCCATGTTTTAGCCCAATTCACCAAGTAGTTTTTGAGATAGAAGTTTTTCACCAAAACTGAGATTTTTATACCTAATTTGCATATCACTGATAGGATCATCATATTATGAATACACCTTCATCTATACATGCCCAGATGTATCCCCATTAAATTTGGAATTACAGATGATTTTTGACCAAAAAGACACATTTTCGACCTAGTTTTTTGACCTAAATCACACACACATGTGATGCGATAATTTTGCTTTGAACAATTTCCCAACTAGATACCAAAAGTAATGTCCCCATCAAATACCAAGGCAATCGGTCTAGTGGTTTTTGAGTTTAGGTTATGCAGACAGACAAACAGACAGATAGACAGACACCACACCATGCCTAAAGCACTACTCAACTTAATTAGTTCAGTTGTGCTAAAAAAAATTAGTCCACAACAAAAGAATATAATCCAATGTAATCTTTATTAGCACTAATATGATGACCTGGGATTGAAACATAGATTTTTAAACACAAACCAACTGGTAATGAGGGTATTAAACACCAAATATCTGCATCAAAGGGCTCAAAATGCCAAAGAGCAAATGTCAAAAATAGTGCCAATGGCATTGTACCACAACTGTCTTCATCCACATGCCAATCCATCCTTGTTGATTGATACCCTAACATATAGCTTCACATATGTGTATACACGTGCTAGTAAAGAAAGAAATTTCAAATTTATGTTAAACTTACTTCTTCTTCTTCTTTTAGCAGGTTCTTAGCATGATGGAAACTGTCTTCAATAACACCAGTAACTACAACTTCACCATTTATACCTCTATGACGTTTTCCCTGTAAGATTATGGCAATAGCAGTTGTCAGGGCAACACAGGAAGCTTGACATCTGAAATATCAAATTACAAAAAATGATGTGAACAAAACTGAATACCAGGAATTGACATTCTGCCATTACAAACTATCACTTCATACTTTATTCAAAAGTGCTCTTTCTTACGTCATGGGGAATGATTTAACATTATAAAATATAATCAAACACTAAAAGGATGTAAGGCCTATGATATTCAGTCTGGAAAATAAACTGTACTCATGTACTCAACTGGAATATTTCAAAAAGTTGAAGGAAAAGAAAGATAGTATATTACCAGTAACAGTCATATCACTGCTGATGTGACTTACCAAACAAGTGTGCATACCAATAAAAGACATAATATTTCTTCATGAGTCAAAATGAAAATAAAGAGATTTTCTTATGATTTAACATATTGAGAAATAATAAGGGAAAATAATTTTTTAGTAGGTGTATACATAAATTGCTATGCATCAGTGGTACATCAATTGACTTTAAGGACTTTATGCACTTCAACCATTACCTCAAATACTGTTCATAATATATATTGTAAGCCAGGTTCAACAAAAATTATGGAATATATACTCTGGTCGCTCTGCATCATGACACTGTGCATCTATCTCACAACAACATGTGTCTATATTTCCTTGGTTCTGCTGTGTTTGAAAGATGAGCCATAACACTAAAAATTGCCATTACTTTCCCCAATTTTTTTCATATAACTGACGATGGTACAATTATGTTATTCCCCAATATTTGTCTTCATTCAGCTGGAAACCTAAGGGTTGTTACTACTCGTCTAATGACTCATAGTGACATTAGGGCCCTTAGGTCACTCGTATTTTCCTTGGCTGAACGAAGAAAATATTGGGGGATATATATCTAACTTGTTCTTGTACATGTACCTTGGATCAGCATGAGTTGTCTTACACATGTCTAGTGTATTCTCAATAACTTTATCTATGTCTTCATATTCATGTATCCCAAGTATTGAAGTCCTCATCAGAGCACCATTGGGTGCTAGATATCTTCCACTGGCATCCCAAACGTCAAATGCAACCTGGTTAGAAACACTTCAAATCTTAAAATATTCACCATTGATGAAAGATATTAACAATGACATTGAAATAAAGTGAAATGATTCATTCAATTTATTGTGATCAATATACTTATAAAGTGTCAGTGATATTATATCAGACAATATTTACTTCAAGAGTTTCATTCATCTTTTTGAGCTGTGACTTTGATAACTATGACTTCAATCAAAGTAGTTCTCCAATGTCAGGCAAGTTTATAATTTGATTAAGTTGTAGTATAGAAAGTGGTCACTTTGGCATTTCACTTATGGAACACCACATCACCACATACACACAGCAGGATCCTTTAATAAGGGATCATCACACAATGTCCATCATCGCAAACAATGGCCTGTTTTACGGCACTGTTCTTAATGAGTCTCCCAACCTGGATGAACTTTGTCCATGTTCAGACCCCCACCCCCACCCCATTCATTTATTTCGAGGTGTAGTGGAAGAAATAACACCTCTGGTTTGCGAGAAAGACAATGTCGCACAAACTCAATAAATGAACATCATTCATTTAGGATAAAAACCCTCCCCCTCCCCTAAACAAATATTCACACATGTGACATCGCACATTTATATATGATGTAAACCATGATGAAAACTGTAACTGAACTAAGGGCACATAAATATGTTTCAGATCGTCTGCAGTCACACCAAATCTACTCAATACTCATAATATATGTAACCTATGTGAGGCTTTACTGACCATCTCATCAACACATTTTTCCGATTTTTAATTTACTGTATTGTTAATTTATCTCACATTAGAAGTAAATTTTTATCAACTTTATCAACATCTCAGTAGTAAATACAAAAGGTGTTATCATTGAAGGAGTGAAAGTTTTCTAAATTTGGTTAGAAGTGTAAAAATGAAGTTCAGCAATTGCATTGACGCCAGACCCCCTTCCTCCTAAACAAAGTTCGCTTATTGAGCTTGTGTGACATTGTGCACTCATCCCTCCGTATTCAGTAATTTTCTTTCACAGAGCCGAAGAAATTGGGTTATATTGAAATAATTGGACAGAATGATTTTAATCTCTTCAATTGTTTACTTCCCTACAAATAACCAACTGATTACTTGTCTGTTTCTACTCCCAACTAGCATCGCACAATAATGTTTATTTTGAATGTGAAGTTGATGAAGTATACGGTGTCATGTGACTCATGTCCCAGGAGTGAAATGCCAAAGTATCCCTGCTTGTGTTCTCTGTTTGAAACCATATCAAATTATTAAAATTTGTATTTATGATCAATATTGTGAACTCAAATAGGGACAACAATGTTTATATGATTCAGTTCCATTCAAATAATGCATACAGCTACAGTGCTTCCAATTGAAATATGAACAATGAAGTACTGCAATGTATTGATACATCAATGCACTTATCCTGATGTATTGACATACATTTAGCTATAGTAGTCACAACACTGCCTACACAGAAGCAAAGTTGAATAACAGTTTACTTTGATAATGCCACCAAACAAGTGTGCATGCAGTATGTTATTCTTTGCTGCACATAAATCCTGTCTATTGCACAATACACCACAGCTAGAAATATGGAGCGATGTCTAACAACAACAACAACAACAACAACAACAACAACCTCTGTAACTGTAAGAGGTGCCAAATTTGAAATATATGTTATGATTAAATTTAGTTATCAGCATTTATAAATGATGTGCACAATTGCGGCACATCTTTGCTTTGACCCTATTAAATTTTGTATAAAGTCACAAACCTACGTATACTGTGATAGTGTATCAATATGTTGCAGTAGTCCATTATTCATACTTTTGATAGGCAAAATTGCAATCTCATTCCGTGTATATGTTACCTGGTGTGGATTCCTGATAAATTTTTTATCTCTGATAACTTTATAGGTTGTCATTCCTATTCCAAGACCACCAGTGTCACCTAGTTCTCTGAATCCTTCATTGGCCCATTTCCTCATCTTCTTGGCAAAATCAGTAGGCATTACCTATACAGATGAATTGAAAAGTAAATCCAAGTTTGAGAGACTTTGTGCTGGCCCTTAGTGAGTGTACTAATAATGTGCAGTAGATTTGAGTATAAGAGCTCAATAAAATCAATTTACATTATCTAGCAAACAGAGTTTCAAAGATTTTCATCCCTACATGAGTGAATTTACATAGGGCATAGTTGTTTTCAGGCAGACCAAGATCATAGGTCATAACTTATGGTTGCTAAGTTATGGTTATCATGTTTAGCCAAAGGACCCATGGCATCCTTATCATAAACATACAAGACCATTCAGTTGAAACCCAGCTGAGTCATAATGGTTACACAGTAATCAAACCTGTGTCAACTAGCTTTTTCAAAATTAGACAGTTGAAGACTGCCACAATATTATACATGTATATAGAAGAGGTTAAATCACAGGCATTTGTTTCCCCGAGATATGTATCAGAATATTTCTATCAGAATACAAGAAAATGTTGATAATATCGATACCATAGACATATTTAGCCACCTATATATGATGAAGGGGTAAAATTACACTTGCTTCTGTGATCGCGCAGGTATACTCATCGTGAAAGAAAGCACTTTTTTCTTAATATTAATGAGCTATTTACATAATGGTTCTCAGGCTATATCTCAAGAATGCACACTTCAATTCAATATAATTTTGTACATACATTGATGATAACAATTAAAGTGCATGTGACATATAAGTTTGATAATATATCTTATAGATTTAATGACTCTTTTGCACCATTAATGATTTTCAGTAATTAGGGACCAGTCAGTTTCTTTGGCCGGGGGTGGATTGGGAGGGGGGTCACCCTGTTTTTGAAATTGGCAGTAGGGGGAGATAAAATGTAGTCTGATATGTTAAAACAACAGACACTGGAATCAATCACTTGTGTTTTTGGAATGCATGAAAACAAAGAAAAAAAACTTTACCTTTCCTTCATTCTCAAGCAATGATTGCAATATCAAAATCATTTGATCACTGTCATCTGTCCAGTCACCAGTTTTCCATCGACTTTGGTGGCACTGATGCTGTAAGACTTCTTTCAACTTGTACGTTAATTTCTCTTTTTTACCATACCACTGGAAATAGATGACACTTTCACTTTCGATGTGTTGATTTTAAAGAACTCCATGCTTTCGTTTTACACCGTGTCGTGTTTAGAATGTGTATCCATTGACATGCATATAACTTGAAGTTGATAGACTTTTAACAATGTGTTTTAATATTATACAGTCTAAAGTCTATTCTATCGTTTCACTACGTCTATAAATATACTTTTCTTAATATGCAAAACCAACCATGGATCATTGGGTGTGTCAGTGAACTACGCATGATCTATGGTAAAAGTAAATTTGAAACAGAATACAAAACTGACGCCGAGTGATCGATGTATACACTTACATAAGTTGCTTCCTCTTTCGACATGAATTCAGTCAAGAGACCAATGGCATCGCCTATACAATTACCATAAATTGCACCCAGGACACGGTCAAGAAATTCAGTATGCTCAGTCGACATGGTAACTCCAGTATCAACAGTTAGGGGTTCAGTCATGGCAGGGGTGTGTGTTAATTGCCGTGATCCTGATGTTCTAGATATTCTGTGAAAAAATCGTTGGAACCAGTTATGTATACTCATGAAGGCAACCCAACTTCGACAAGGTAGTGTTACGTGTGGTAGAAGCACTGGAATGTCCGTCCATTACTTTGTGCACCCTGCACCTACAAATCGGGGTCAGTTCGTCGAATAGTTCACCAGTACGCAGAAAATCAAACGAAACTCATCACTTCCGGGTATGACATCATGCATCAAATTTATCATAATAAAAAATTTGATCAGACTAGAAAATAAGTCGTTATAATGTGAGGTCAACACTAAACATCAAAACTGCATTGAAGTAGACCGTTTGCTCTACCATTATATCAGCAATTCATCCCTAAAATACGTCTGTTTTCGTTGGTTGTAAATGATAATTTCATCAGCTGTTGTCGTCATCAGGAGGGAATTCCCCATCCATGGCATCCATTTAACCAAGTCATGCTACATGTTTGAGGGCGCTATCATGACCTGCATAGTAAGGTCATTCCAGGTCACAAGTTGCGTGCTTGGACTAGACAAAGTTACTGGAAATTGCAAATTGCATGAACCTGCTGCTAATATTATTTTGTACATACAACCCGCAAAAAAACACCAGTGCCTTTACTTGAATGAAGTGAGCCAAGGAAAGACTTCACACAAAAACAAAATCAGGTAAAAACAACGATCTAACAGAAAACAACAGTGGGTACTTTTTATGTGGTTCATACAATGCCTTTATCCAGTTTGTTTACACCTGAGAAAATAACGATGTAACAGTAACAGTCATACTCAATGTTATAACTTTAGAGGTCTATCAGTGTCATGGGATCCGGGTTTCTATATATAGGGTTTATATTGCGATAAGTTACCGGCACAAATACATTGTATTTGTTTGCATGAACCTTGTCTCATGCCTCTGCATTTTCTTCCATTTGTCTTTATAAAAAACAACAACCATAAACTTACAGCCATTTCAATATTTTAATTATTACTTTTATATCTTATTTACAATTCATATACAAATCTCTAAATATTATTTGCCAAATACACATAATATACATTTCAATATAAAAAGTACAATACATTTCATCTTGGTTAGTGCCAAGACAAATGTATCAAAACAATTATTTTCATGATAAGAGTAAACATACACAATTCTATATTCAAGGCTTTTTTGTAGTGACTCATTTTGTGAATGATATTATAGCTTGCTATGGTACCCAACAATTGACACTACAAAAAAAATGCAATATTCTAAAAACACAATAAAAAGAATAGGATAAGTTAGACTATTTAAAAGCAGAGGATAAAAAGATTTTGAAATTGCACCATGGATGTAGCCACCCTTTATTTATTGCAAGAGAAACTCCAAGCATAAAAGTCAAATATTACAGTGTTGTCAGTCACTATTCATACATATGGAATGTCATACCTTCACACTGTAAGTTGAACATCATTACGAGTTAAAATAACATATCTGTGATGAGTACTGCCTTCATCTATCATCCTTCCTGTTAAAATAATCTAAATTGTGTACACAAATAGATTTCAGATTCCCCTTTACAACTTATTACCCCAAATATCCAAAAATTACAAGTAAAATTTTTTTGTAAAATCTTGTTTGATAATCCAATTGTGCTTTATACTGTATATCATGTGAATTTCTCCTTCCAACTATCATGAAACATTAGATACTATAAACAAGCATACTAAAGGAAATATATACAATTTATCATACAGAAAATTTTCATAATCTAAAATAGAATTTTAGCACATAAAATGTTTTATTTATTAAAATCTAATAAATTGTAGGATTTCTTGGTTCTTGGTCATCAGGTTAAACCTTGACTGATGGACTTAGTAAAACAATGTCAGTAAAACAATGTCCACTGGTCCTGGGTCCGGGACTAGCAATTTTTGTGGGCGGACCACACAAATTGTACCTTGTCTGGTCCATCAGACCAGTACCTTACTGTTAATAACTATGTTAAAAAATCGTCTGAATATACAGCTTCATACTAAGGTATGATTTAATGTTTCACATGGGACCACTAATTCTTTCTGCAGGACCACTGGATTTTTTAAGGCACTAGTCCGGGGACCACCAGTTCACAAAATGATTTGTTCACCCCTGAATGTTGTTGCAACTCTTGTGCAATCGCTACAAATTTATAAATAGGTCCAGACTCTCACTAAGAGGTGTTTTCAAAGGAAAGAAAATAGACAGTTGAGTCAATTCTAATGATGTGGAACAGACTCTACTTCAGACAAAACAGTTGGTTGTATTATTAAATCAATATGTTGCAACCCACACTAAAGAAGAAATACTCATTCCATAGCAACCCATTACATAAGTACATAAAAATCATAGGCCATAAGTTTTGGAATTTTTAACCTTCAAACAAGATCAGCCTAGTAATAATATGTTCTTGTACCCACGACTATGGGTTCTTATTATTTACGAGTAATGTTTCACCTGTTCAGATCGACAGGCTTTGTCAAACTATCCATTTGCTGGCTTTACTGCTAGGTGGCAGTTTGACACAGCCTGTTAACCTGAACAGGGGAAACATTACCCTTATTAAGAATCCTTGGTCGTGGTACAAGAATGTATTTATTACTATCATGTAAAACGGACCTGATGAATGTGCTTAAAGCAGATCAGCCTGGCTTTACTGTTATTGTAATAGTCATCACTGGGGTTAATATCGGTGGTCTTAATCAAAAAAATTCTTAACTGTATACAATTATCTAATTTCAATGAATACAATTATTTCTAAATTGCATCATACAAATAAATGTGGGTTTTTTTAGTTGTGTTTCAATTTTTCGCACATACAGACATATACTGTAATTTCATATATATGTTTCTCAAAATATACATTCCTCAAAATATTTTCATTCATTTATCTAACGTGGATAGCCCAGTTGGCTGATGCCAATCTTCCCTAGAGCCTTCTTATTGGCAGTTTTGTTAATTGTGAACTCTAAGTCAACAAGAATCTACATCTAGAGGACACATAACAGATAGAGGGTTTGATCACTTGATTTCATGATTTACACTGATTGACTCATTGATTTCATGATTTACACTGATTGACTCGTTGATTTCATGATTTACACTGATTGACTCATTGATTTCATTATTTACACTGATTGATTCATTGATTTCATGATTTACACTGATTGACTAATGTTTCCCCTTCACAAACAGGTCACAGTATTGCTTAGTCTATCAGCTAGCCCTCGGATGTTCTTCCAATAAAATACGACACACAGCCGAACAACGTTATCGAGGATGGAACATCCGAGGTCTAGCGAATGTCATCAGGATATAAATAACTGCCAATCAGAGAACCGTATTAGCGACAAGCACAAACAGAGGACAATATCCATGCATATTCCACTTAAGGAGGGGCTTGTATAAATAACCACCAATGCGTTAACTAAAGTGTGTGAATGACAATGTCTACACACTCATCAAACACAATTACCATAAACTGATAAGACATAGTAATGACATAAATGTGTTTGCCAACACCTGCATGCAGAGATTGAATATATTAAAGTATATATATGCATATGGCCCAACCCACCGCTTATCGTGATCTCAATGGAATGTCCGGTCTGAAAATGACATTCGCTAGACTGTTCGGGCAAGCCCTCACATGCAAACTTCGTTCGCTTATAGTTATAGCATCGAAAGAAAGCCCGAACGTCTAGCAGCAAGACTAAGTATTGCTTTGATTTGGTAAAACCTTCAGTATGTATGTTTCAACCATTTTATCCAGCCATCCTTTATGTCGAAGTTCATCTCTCCAAGATGTCGGTAACTTGTCATATCCTACATTACATCCCAGTAAGGCACCGGCTACTGCTCCATTAGTGTCGGCGTCACCACCCTAGTACAAACATAACATGTTTGAGAACATAATCTTTAAAATATAGTTTCTAAATTTCTGGAAATGTGTGATGTTAGAATTAAACTTTGTAGGTTCTCATAGTAGAAAAGACTATCTGATTTAAAGGTAGAATTTGCCATGATGACAAACCTCCCTAAAAAAATCAGAGTTCTTCAGTTACCAAACTTTGTCATATAACAGCTTTTTCCTGGTCCTTTTCAAATAAGAAAACGAAGAAATTTTGGGTTCACCGTCTTGTTTCAAGGAAATTATTTTCCCATTGAGTTAACGTAGTATTTGGTGGCCATGTTGTATTCTACACAATGACTAAATTTTGATATTATATTGATTTCGATTTCAAAAATTTGTATGATGATCCCAGGTTGGCGTAAAGTTGCAGCAAACGTTTAAAGAGTGTATTCACAAGGCCATACTGTGAAGTAGTTGACAAGGAATTCTTTAAATGTTCATGTAACAGTGTAATGAATGTGACTGAAATGTCAGGGATTATAGCATGCAACTCTCTCCAACATCTATAATTAGTAGTACATGTACACCAAGCCTCTCTCTGAGTCAAACTTTTACTTGCTGTCAACTAACATAAGCCAATAAGAGGATGAGATTTATATGCACTACACAGTAACAACAGATTACTAGATTAGTACAGTTGTATATTCTTTTGGTTGAATTCACATTGAAATTAAGATTTTTTGTAACGATTTTATTTCAACAGAACACTACACAGGACTCAATTCAATTAACATCACATCTATGGGAGATTGATTGCATATGATTAAGAAATATATATCTAGCCAAACCATCAAAATCTCAACACTCTGAAATGGTAGAAAAAATTTTAAAAATTCTAACCTCTTTGGCAATAGCTGTCAACGCTCCCCTGTAGTCTTTCTGTCTGAGCGCCCAAAATCCTGCACCAAGACATTTGTATGTATAACCTATTTCCCCTGGTTCATCTAATTTCAGATCTCTTAGATTACGACAATTCATGTATTCATGAAGGACATTCCTCTACATGATAAAACAAGAGAATACAGTCATTTTACATGATCAGAAGTTCAATACTGAGTTTGCATAAAACAAACTGTGAGGCATTCTGCACTCTTAAGTTTTTGTTGTTATTCAAAATGTTCTTCTAACATTAATGGTGAAGACATTTTCACCGAAGCAAACAAATAGATTATCATCACTGCCTGTAACTTTAAGCGTAATGTCTTATCAAATAGCCTTGTCACACTATCAGTGTTTTTGCTAAGGTCTGAACTCCGGTAACAGAAAGCGGTGAAGCTGGTAAAACTGGCATAGTTTTCCATATATTATACCACAATTTTGGTGTGGAACCCTGCAAAATGACTGGGGCACTCAGGTAAATTACTGCCCTTAACAAAAACACTGGTAGGGAACCCTGATAAAATGACCAGGGAACTCAGGTAGATTTTACCCACTTACCGTCCGTAACAAAAACACTGGTAGGGAACCCTGGTAAAATGACAGGGGAACTCAGGTAGATTTTACCTACTTACCACCCTTAACAAAAACACTGGTAGGGAACCCTGGTAAAATTACAAAGCACTCAGCTTGATTTTACCTACTTACTGCCCTTAACAAAAACACTGGTAGGGAACCCTGGTAAAATTACAAAGCACTCAGCTTGATTTTACCTACTTACTACCCTTAACAAAAACACTGGTAGAGAACTCTGGTAAAATGACAGGGCACACATTACAAGTAGATTTTACCTACTTACCACCCCTAAATAAAGACACTGACTATACTGTGTCAATTGTATTTGTGTACAGCATCAGTCAAGAATACACATACGACTACAGTAGTGTCAAAATGTTGACAGTTAGATGTAGATCATATTGATAATTTTTTCTAGTTTTTATACAGTAGTCATTCTTACCCTATCTTCATCATCTGGAAGATAAACCTTGGCATAATGGTAACTATCTTCAATAATACCTTCAACAACAATACTCCCATTCAAAGCTCTGTGGTGTTTCATTTGTAACATCTGAGCTATTGCAGTTGTTACAGCCACGCAAGATGCAACACATCTAATGAAATGAAAAGAGACATCTTGTTAGTTCTTGACAATAAAATAGCAAAGGGAATAGATAATTCACATGTACATGTATACTCAGTCATAGAAAAGAACCTCAATAGTATCATGAACGGTTACAATACCCTAAAATATGCATGATTGTCAACTAACCACATTATTAGGAATTTAAAAACTTCAGATAAGATGTTCACTATAAAAAAAAGGTACAAATAACTAACATTTCAGAAGTAACCCTTCTGAGAGCTAAACTCTCACACTACTGAGACTGTAGAAAATCTATGTTATGATTGGAATTAGATATGTAACTATACTAAAAATCATATGCATCGTTTGTTATGGTCCTTTCTTACCTAGGATCAGCATGTGTTGTTGTACAAATTGTGATAGTATTATCAATAACTTTGCCTATATCTTGATATTGATGAATGCCAAGTATAGATGTTCTCATTATTGCACCATTAGGAGCTGATTGCCCACCAGTTGCACGCCAAACTTCTTCTGCTGCCTGCAACAGATACAAAAACAACTTTTATTTCAATATCAGATTCTATAGCAAGGGTGTGACTGAATCAAATGTATACTAGTATTACAAACTTTGCAGTATTCAAATGATTTAACTCTAGTATTCAAAGTTCTTGAAAAAATTCACTTTTTATTTTAATTTTAAAAGTCACTTCATTTCGGTTTTACACATGAAGAAGCTAACTTTAGACATTGTAATTGTCAAATTTGTAGTTTAATAATTTTAAAAAAATTACCTTTGGCGGATCTGTTGTGAAAAGTTTGTGCTTGAGAACTTTGTGTGTATTTTGACCAATACCCAATCCTGCTCTATCACCAAGTTCTTTAAAGCCATGGTTACCCCAGTTTATCATTCTCTTGGCAAAGTCTGTTGGTATAACCTGTACATGAAAAACAGACATGTGATCAAGCCCTGTATGACCAATAAGTATGCTTCCTGGTATGTACTGAGTTTATTTGGTGACATCACAGACTCAGCTCAACAAGAGTTTATGTTATTTTTCACAGACACAGACACAGACACAGACACAGACACAGACACAGACACAGACACAGACTCAGACGAGACACAGATGTTATATACACACACATATATATCATATATCACATTCTTCTTTCGCAAAGTGTATTATGTAGTATGTATTTGCATAAATACATAATGTAATTTCATACTTGTCTTTTCATTTTATGTATGTATATATATATATATATATATATATATATATATATATATATATATATATATATATATATATATATATATATATAATATCTATATATATATACACACATATACACACACACACGTGTGTGTGTGTGTGTGTGTGTGTGTGTGTGTGTGTGTGTGTGTGTGTGTGTGTGTGTGTGTGTGTGTGTGCATATAAAAAATTATGTTAACAGATGTGGCTAGATGTCCAAATCTTGTGGAATCTGAGGAAGACATTTAATCTTGTTATGTTGAGTCATGTTCAGGAGAGACTTTACATAACTAAACAGGTAAGTAAAATATATTACAAATCTGAAAAGTTATAAAACAGGGAGAGTTAGAAACCTGTGCTGGGATTGGCCTAAATCTATAAACAAATCTCAAAACACATAGAGAAGAAATAAAAAATCTCTCAGACAATAAAAATCAAGCAAAGAATTTTCAAGTATGATGAATCTAAATGGAAAGAAGATATGGAAAAAAAGTCTAGTCTCATTCACTACCGCAGGTTCAAAACATCTTTAGAAATGGAACCGTATCTTAAATCAGTAAATGACTTCAAAGGGCCACAATTAAAATTTAAAGCAAGATCCTATACATTAGGACTCACATATGAAAAGAGAAAGTGGGAAAACTGTGACTTTGATTGCTCCTGTCCCTGCTGTGGGCAAGAAGATGAAACACTTGAACACTTTCTCTTTTCATGTGAAAGCCTTTCTACCTATCGTCACATCTTAATGAAGAACACAAAAGATCTTTTACTTAACCATACAGAGACAAACCTATATCAAGATTTTATACAAGGCAAAGAACTGTTAAGCCTCTTTATAGGAGACAGTACAAAAAATTATAACATTTTATTAAGTCAAAAAATTGACAAATTTATCCAGCAATTTCTAATTAGTACAATGGAACATAGGAAAACATGTTTAAACTGATGGAGAATTGTAATTTTTTATCTCTTTCTTTCTCTTATTATTTCTTTGAAGTTATTAGTTGCTATTTTAACATGATATTTAAATTTTTTGTATGTATTTGACTTCTATGTAAATGCTGCTCCTAATGTTTTTAGTGAGCCCCTGATATAAAAGGGATGCAGAAAATAAATAAATAAAATAAATAAATAAAATAAATAAATAAGAAACAACATACATGCAATTGCAGTCAAAATATTACTTTCATACAAATGAAAAAAAATAGTTACTCAACTCTCAGAAATCAGAACAAGTATGAAGATCTCTCCTATAAATGTTAGGTTTACCTTTCCTTTGTTTTCAAGCAATGATTGCAATATCAGAATCATTTGGTCACTATCATCTGTCCAGTCACCAGTTTTCCATCTATTTTGATGACGATTATCTACTTTCATGCTGTATTCTAAATTTGCCTTTGGATACCACTGTAAAAGACCAAAAAGATTTACAAAGAATTTATAAGAGTTTATGAAAATGACATTGGCATCGCTACTGTGGTGCACAATTCAAAATGTTTGCATCTGACGTGTGCATGCTTGCATGCATGTTTACAGTACAGTACTGCATGATCATATTGAGTTTTGCACATGAAAAAAATTGGCAGAATGGCAAATTAGGATGTGTCAGTGGTGCATTTTAATTTGGCAGATAGTGTATAGAATAATAAAACACTACCATATATTTATAAGTAACGATAATAATCTGGTCAGATCAGTTACAAAAATCATCCTATTAAACTACTAGGTATTCTTGCATATATTTATTCCAGTATTGCATATTGTACAAATCAAGGATGAATTTGTATAATTTTGAAACCTTGCAGCTATTTTGACAGCATCAGTATTAAAACTAATGAAAATTTATTAAGAGTCTGTTGTTCCTGTGTGAGTTTGTGATACAATATGCCCATGCCATTGACATCTTTTCTTTACAGTACAAGTAATATAAATAAAGTAGATATGTTAGAGGGCCTTATTTCCATGGTTCCCAGGCTTGAATTCATTGCAGCCTGACATCAATATCTTGTATCATAAGACAAATGAATTAAAAGTAAATATAGAGAATGTACACAAATATGATTTATGATATATTGCATTAATTTTCTCCTACATGTATAGATTGATACAGTGATACACAAAATGTACATCGTGATATATATACGATATCAGATATTCAAGTAGCATTTTTTGGGGGAAATTGAAAATCCTTGCACATTAAACTACATTTGCCATCTAGGTAAACTCTCTAACCCTGGGCCAATCAAACTAAACAATCAAAAAACTTACAACTTCTACTTCCTCTTTGCTCATAAATTCTGTCAACAATCCGATGGCATCACCAATACAGTTACCATAAATCGTTCCAAGGATACGGTTTCTTAATTCGTCTGTCGCGGGACTGCTACTAGCAGCAACGACGGGTCGGGCAGACATTTCGGAAAAGTAGCGGAGGCCTACAGATTTCGGTTTTAGCTCACTATTTCATGAAATGCAAGACTTATCTGATACTTGCTGTTCAAAATTATAGACCCTCGTGATCCAGCTCCTGTTGTGTTGTTGCTTTTTCTCGGAATTTGAACCCTCGCGACCTTTGAAGAGGTCGCAAACAACACCAAGCCTGTCAGTTATAGCCACTGCTTGATTGTCTCGGGGATGACTAGTTACTCCCTTTGACCACTGTCCAATATTTTTTCTTCTCTATTTTCACTTTCAAATTGTGGTCCGATCCCAGAGAAAAAAGGAACCATGACGACCATTTCACGCTAGTTTAAGGTTGAGGGCGCAATCTGCCGGCTGAAATACGGTTTTCGATGGTATTAGGTGCAAGAAAATTGCTTTAAACGAACAACCAATATCATTACGTATCATTGGATTAAATGAGAACATCAAGGTATGCGATGAAACGACTCTTTACCAAAAACAGCAACGTTCATACCTGCCACAAGATCCCATAACCTTTGACCTTCCCTCAAACCGGAAGTTTGTTAGTTCGTCACACGAGGTTGCGAGATTGGAAGTTTGGCATATTTCTGAAAGATCTCGGCATTATATACATCGTTGATTTGTCGTCCATACAGAGCAATAAAACTAAATATGTTGCTTCCAGAGGCAACCGAAGAAGACTCAACTATAGTCGTAGGGAAGATTGGGGGTAAGTCACGGAAATATAACGTGTAATAATTATTGCGTTGTTCTCACATGTGTCAATGTCAAATGGTGCTCAGGAACAGTTTTGTTGAGACCATTGTTTTCATAGCTTTTACTTTCAATACCCTGTGAAGTGGTAAGACTTCAGAAATGGGATATATAAGCAATGATAGGGTTATTAGTGATGTATTTTAAAACAGTTGTTTAAAATGTTAAGAACTGTGGAATGCTGACAATCTCGATTCTTGGCACATTTTTGTAGAACATTTGCTAGCTTGGCAATGATTAGTTCATTCGTGGAGGATCTATGGTTAATCATCATGATGGTATCGTTAGTTAGATCATGGATAGATCACCTTCCTACCCTCCATGGCTAGATACAGTTCGTATATGACGTAGGTGATCAAATCACCAGTCCAAAATTTAACAAAGCTGTCTCACTAATGATGAAATAATTTACAATGTGTTACAGGTTAAATCCGATAACATTTTTTTAACAATAAGGAAGTGTTATCTATCATTATATTAAGGGCTCGATAGAACATAATTATTAGCAGAGTAAGTTGTGTAAACTTTGCTGCAATAGTTCTTGATATTATACGTCAGACATAAAACTCTTTTTAGACATTAGTTTTTCTCATTACATGCGCATATAGACTGTAAGATACGTCGTGACGTTTCGCCCTCACCAGCCTCCTCTCTGTTAGGGGTTGGCCGATGGTTGAGGGTGCCCCGTCATGGCATACTTTACAGACTAATGCGCATACAGTTAATATTTTACACGTTTAAGTTTGTTATTAGAGTAGTATCTATTTTATAACGTGACCATGGCTTTGATTTTGTCATTTGATTAGAAGATCAAATGAAGATGTATCAGACATTAACACAAGATTTAAAGAAATGTATATGAATTATATGTTCAATGTAAATATTAAATCACTTACGAATAAAGAATTTTCTCTAGCAAATTTGAAATACCACCCCTTGTTAAAAATTTTTTCATCAATTTATATTTGGATTGATTCTGTGAGAATACACGGACCTGTTTAATCAGAAAGCAACATAGATGGATCAATAATATGATATCATTGACGTCAAGTAAATGGAGATGTGGAAATGTGATCGATGTATTGATAGATTTGTTGTCAATTTGTATATAGCACCAATATCAGTGAAAGTAGAACCAGTAGGTAGATGTATTGATAGATTTGTTGTCAATTTGTATACAGCACCAATATCAGTGAAAGTAGAACCAGTAGGTAGATGGTACCAAGCTTACATCACCAGACGACATCACAAGAAGACATTATCTCACAGTGAAGCTGATTACACTTCTAGTAGTTCTGATGAAGAAGAAAATGATGACTTTATCGAAGAAGAGAATGAAGCATTTCTACTGTCACTAGATCCAGGTGAATGGAAGGTAAGTATAGCATTCACCCTAAGCAGAATTTACAATAGAAAAAAAAATGTAATTGTTTGACTGTTTATCTTTAGAAGGCATCTGAAGTGTTAACATCATTATCTGTTTACATTTTTATCTGTGCCACTAAACAAAACAAAAAAACACCAAATCATGTACAACAAATGTAAATTAAGCTGTTGTTGATTTGAGAAATGATGGTTTGCTGCTGTTGATGGTTCAGTGATTGATTTATCATTTTGTACAAATCACAGACAAGGAATGTGTCTGTGTACAAATGTTTTGTCTCAGTGTACATGTATATTGTGTACCGGTAGTAATGTAAGTGTGAAGACGGTATAATGTGTGCATGCAAAATACAATATTTATATATAATCCCATGAAATCAATGTTAGTTTTACGTCATAATGCTCCGAGTATGATTCCGCGGACTACGTACCACTACTTCATCGCGTATTAAAAATTGGAGCCCGACGGCTATGCAAATTACATAATCGCGTGACCTGTCGCGAGGTCAAGCTTACCATGGTATCGGTCGGGCCGGTCGCGGTTCTGTGGTTTCTCAACCAAAATTATCGGTTATAACCTTGCGATGTACATGTAATATCGAATTTAGTTTAAAACGTAAGTAGAATTTGTCTGAATACGACTTTTGTGCCGTCATTTTAATCATATTTTCTCGGGTTGTGTAAGTTCGGAGATCTGAGCGACGGAAAATCGTAAGTAAGCTTGCCGGCTGCTACATCGATAATCTACGTGATTTTTAAATATAATAAAATGTATCAAATAAAAATAAAAGGACTTCTACGTATCAAACTCATGCCATCCAAGGATATATGTAACGTAATGTATGCATTTACGTTTTGAAAGCACGTAATTATTACGATAAACTTGATCGTAGCGTAGGATTGACTCGAACAGTACGGAGAAAAAATAGTTCGGTAGAACAGGGGTGATATGCTCTGAAATCACCCCTGTTTGACGTCACACAGTAGAAGATATGCACGTATTTATGTGATAAAGTTAAATACACAAGAAGTTAGAATCTACTATGGTTAAAGTAATGTATGTGACATGATTAAATTTTGGAATTGATTTTAAATTTGTAGTTGAAGTAATGTATATTGTAATGTAGGGAGATTATATGGATAGCTTTTACAGAAACAAGTTCCTTCTTCTACTCATATGATAATGATCTTTAGACAGACCATAATGTGTTCAATGTTGTTCTATCTTGCCAGGATCAAGACCATTACAAAGTTTTAGGCATAAGTAAATTGAGATACAGAGCAACAGCAAACCAAATCAAACAAGCCTGTAAGTAACAACTCTTTTTTCACCCTCAATTTACACATTGTAGACACAATGCCAGAGTCCCCTCCAAGATGATATATATAGTACTCAATGCAACCCCACATTTTAAATCATAATACTAACAATGTTTACATCAATCCAGAGTTGGAAAATTAGATATTATTTTTCTTTGTTCAGCCAAGGTTAATACAAGTGACCTAAGGGGCCCTTGTCATTATGAGTCACTAGACGAGTAGTGACAACCCTTAGGTCACGAGTATTTTCCAGCTGAATGAAGAAAAATATTGGAGAATAATATAATTATACCATCGCCAGTAATATTGTTAAAAAATCAGGGAAAGTAATGGCAATTTTGAGGATTTTGACTCATATTTCAAACACAACAGAAGAATCAGTGATGTCATGACATAGATGCATAGAATGACCAAGGTATATATTTCATATTTTATGTTGAATCTGGCTCATGTATGTTGTTTTTACTGTCCTATTTTGTAGATAAAAAGAAAGTTTTAAAACATCATCCAGATAAACGTGCATCAGTTAAAACTGAACCTAGGAAAGATGGTGATGATGATTACTTTACGTGTATCACTAAAGGTAAGATTTTTTTGTCATGAGGTAAGATTTTGTGTTATGAGGTAAGTCTCATGAGGCAAGATTTAGTGTCATGGGGTAAAATTTTGTGTTGTGAGGTAAGGTTTTGTGGCATGCGGTAAGTTTTTGTGTTGTGAGGTAAGATTACTCCAATATCACCGTTGAATACTTTTGTGTCATGGATAAATCAAAAGTGTCAAATATTTGGTATAGCTTATCGTATGATGACTAATATGTATACCCTACTACTACAACTACTACTACGTACCACTACTATGGCAACTACTACTACTACTATGACTACTACTACTACTACAACTACTACTACCACTACCACCACCACCACCACCAATAAACTGTATAAATTTATGGGTTTTGTTCATTAGCATATGAAATTCTTGGAAATAAACAAAAGAGAAGAGCTTATGACAGCGTAGATCCAGAATTTGATGATGCCATTCCATCAGCAAATCAGGACTCTAAGGACAATTTCTTCAAACTTTTCACAGATGTAATTGACAGAAATGCAAGGTAAGAACTGTAAGAACAGTGATTTCAAGTCATTTTTGTGTAATAAGGAAAGGTAAGAGCTATTCTTGACTGCAGAGTGACACCATGGTCAAGTACCATAGTTCGCTGTACATTTGTACAGGCCAGCCTGACTATAGGTGCTGTGAAAGACAACAAATCTCATTATTTAAATTCTGCAATAATTCGTTGCAGTAATCCTTATATCTAGCAAGACAGGTTGATAGTACAATTAATTATCAAACCTGTACCTGCTGAGCTGAGAGGTGTTTTGGAGAGTATGTTTTGGGCAAATTTATATACCTAGATGACCTGTGGCTAGGCATGAGAGTAACAGATTACACATTTTCCTATTGAATTTAATTCTTGTACAGATGGATAGTTAGACAGCGTCCGTCATAACAATGGCGCTTGAGGATAAAATATTCACTGACAGTTTAAGAGATGTCGTGGCAAATTAAGAGTATTATTTGTAAAATATATAACATTCAACAAAAATCCAATTACCACATTTTTAATGCACAGTCTTTGCCAAATGTATAAAGAATGTTTGATTCACTTTGCCCATTGTCCTTTCAGATGGAGTACAACAAAACGAGTACCAAGACTAGGTGATATGAACTCTTCTATAGATGATGTGGATGACTTCTATCGGTTCTGGTAAGATTTATACTAGTAGCTTCTCAGTATTGTCTCTGGTAAGATTTATACTAGTAACTTCTCAGTATTGTCTCTGGTAAGATTTATACTAGTAACCTCTCTCTAGTATATCTGGTAAAATTTATACTAGCAACCTCTCTCTAGTATCTGTGGTAAGATTAATACTAGCAACCTCTCTCTAGTATCTCTGGTAAGATTTATACCAGCAACCTATCTCTAGTATATCTGGTAAGATTTATACTAGCAACCTCTCTCTAGTATATCTGGTAAGATTTATACTAGCAACCTCTCGCTAGTATATCTGGTAAGATTTATACTAGTAACCTCTCTCTAGTATATCTGGTAAGATTTATACTAGCAACCTCTCTCTAGTATATCTGGTAAGATTTATACTAGTAACCTCTCTCTAGTATATCTGGTAAGATTTATACTAGTAACCTCTCGCTAGTATCTCTGGTAAGATTTATACTAGTAACCTCTCTCTAGTATATCTGGTAAGATTTATACTAGTAACCTCTCGCTAGTATCTCTGGTAAGATTTATACTAGTAACCTCTCTCTAGTATATCTGGTAAGATTTATACTAGTAACCTCTCGCTAGTATATCTGGTAAGATTTATACTAGCAACCTCTCTCTAGTATATCTGGTAAGATTTATACTAGTAACCTCTCTCTAGTATATCTGGTAAGATTTATACTAGTAACCTCTCGCTAGTATATCTGGTAAGATTTATACTAGTAACCTCTCTCTAGTATATCTGGTAAGATTTATACTAGTAACCTCTCGCTAGTATCTCTGGTAAGATTTATACTAGCAACCTCTCTCTAGTATATCTGGTAAGATTTATACTAGCAACCTCTCGCTAGTATCTCTGGTAAGATTTATACTAGTAACCTCTCTCTAGTATATCTGGTAAGATTTATACTAGCAACCTCTCGCTAGTATCTCTGGTAAGATTTATACTAGTAACCTCTCTCTAGTATATCTGGTAAGATTTATACTAGCAACCTCTCTCTAGTATATCTGGTAAGATTTATACTAGTAACCTATCTCTAGTATATCTGGTAAGATTTATACTAGCAACCTCTCGCTAGTATCTCTGGTAAGATTTATACTAGCAACCTCTCTCTAGTATCTCTGGTAAGATTTATACTAGTAACCTCTCTCTAGTATATCTGTTAAGATTTATACTAGCAACCTCTCTCTAGTATATCTGGTAAGATTTATACTAGCAACCTCTCGCTAGTATCTCTGGTAAGATTTATACTAGTAACCTCTCTCTAGTATATCTGGTAAGATTTATACTAGCAACCTCTCGCTAGTATCTCTGGTAAGATTTATACTAGTAACCTCTCTCTAGTATATCTGGTAAGATTTATACTAGCAACCTCTCGCTAGTATCTCTGGTAAGATTTATACTAGCAACCTCTCGCTAGTATCTCTGGTAAGATTTATACTAGTAACCTCTCTCTAGTATATCTGGTAAGATTTATACTAGTAACCTCTCTCTAGTATCTCTGGTAAGATTTATACTAGTAACCTATCTCTAGTATATCTGGTAAGATTTATACTAGTAACCTCTCTCTAGTATATCTGGTAAGATTTATACTAGTAACCTATCTCTAGTATCTCTGGTAAGATTTATACTAGCAACCTCTCTCTAGTATATCTGGTAAGATTTATACTAGTAACCTCTCTCTAGTATCTCTGGTAAGATTTACACTGGCAACCTCTCTCTAGTATCTCTGGTAAGATTTATACTAGTAACCTCTCGCTAGTATCTCTGGTAAGATTTATACTAGCAACCTCTCTCTAGTATCTCTGGTAAGATTTACACTGGTAACCTCTCTCTAGTATCTCTGGTAAGATTTACACTGGTAACCTCTCTCTAGTATCTCTGGTAAGATTTATACTAGTAACCTCTCTCTAGTATCTGTGGTAAGATTTATACTGGCAACCTCTCTCTAGTATCTCTGGTAAGATTTATACTAGCAACCTCTCTCTAGTATATCTGGTAAGATTTATACTAGTAACCTCTCTCTAGTATATCTGTTAAGATTTATACTAGCAACCTCTCTCTAGTATATCTGGTAAGATTTATACTAGCAACCTCTCGCTAGTATCTCTGGTAAGATTTATACTAGTAACCTCTCTCTAGTATATCTGGTAAGATTTATACTAGCAACCTCTCTCTAGTATATCTGGTAAGATTTATACTAGTAACCTCTCTCTAGTATATCTGGTAAGATTTATACTAGTAACCTCTCTCTAGTATATCTGGTAAGATTTATACTAGCAACCTCTCTCTAGTATCTCTCACAAGCCTTCATATGAAGTACAGAGTAATTGGCACGACAGCAATCACTGTCAGCATTGCAGATATTGCTGTTCATTATTATCACTGTCAGTGACTTCTTTGTAATACACAGTGACATATTTTTTTTTGCAAAACGTCCAGATATAACTACTGAGAGAAATGTTACATTTAATAATAATAATGCTTTCTTTTCCCAGATTCAAAAAGGGCATAATAATCAGATGCAAATATATAGGAAGAATTGTACAATAAGATGAGAAAATGGAAATTAGTTGTCATGGCATTTAAGGTTTTATGTACGCTAAAAGTGCTTTCTTTACTGATTATGAAACCATACAACATACAATACATGAGAATGTCTTAAATGTCAGGTATGTCATGGTAACAGAATTTCAGTGTGATGATATCTATGTGTAGTTTTTTTTGGGAAAAGAGTGTTCATTTCAACAAATCTAGAACACTTTCACCTGTATGTGAGTAATGAGTGTCTCTTTAAATTCCCTGTAGGTATGATTTTGAATCGTGGAGAGAGTTCTCGTATCTGGATGAAGAAGAGAAAGAAAAGGGACAAGATAGAGATGAAAGAAAATGGATAGAAAGGCAGAACAAAATCGCAAGACAAAAAAGAAAAAAGGAAGAAATGGCAAGAATAAGACAACTAGTTGGTGAGTAATGTCTAGGCCAGAATGAGTGAGTAAGAGAGAGAAGTGAACAAATGGGTAGATCAGGGTTTTAGTTAAGGGTGGTAAGTAGGTAAAATCTACCAGAGTTCCCCAGTCATTTTACCAAGGTTCCCACCCAATGTATTGGAATGTATATACAGTGTATTGGAAACTATGCCTGTTTTACCACATTCTCCCATATTGTTACCAGGGTTCCCCAACCATAGCAAAAACACTGGTAGGTGGATAGATTGATCAGTCGATTGAGATTGATTGATTGATTGATTGATTGATTGATTGATTGATTGATTGATTGATTGATTGATTAATGGCTTGATGGCTTGATGGGTAGTAGTAAGGTTGGTAGTGATTGGGATATGGTGTATCAATCCATAGTCATTGAATATGTATCCAAAAGGTGTCCACGGATTGGCCGAAATATGGAACATTTTGATTGAATAGTTGTGTAATAGCCAATAAGAGATGGGATTATGGCCGTATGACTATGAACAACACCACACAACAAAAGTTCTGAAATTGTTCTAATTATCATAATGTCCATTTTCTTTGTTGAACAGACAATGCATATACATGTGATCCAAGAATCAAGAAATTCAAAGAAGATGAGAAGAGAAGGAAAGAAGAAGAAAAGAGAGCCAAGCAGGAGGCTGTAAGGTTAGCAGCAGAGGAAAAAGAAAGGGTAGGTGTCCAGTTGATAAGACTAATGACAGGTCATTTTAGTAAATCAACTTACTTGAATCATTCCTCTGAGGTGCTAGACCCATCAAAAAAATTCAGCCTGTGTTTTGTAGTCATTACCGACAGAGACTCAAAATGACAGGATTGTTTCTCAAGTGATGATAATGAATGTAATGAGAAAGATAGTTGTAATATGGTAAATATTTTGAAATATGTTGATATAGTTATGAAATTTTGCATCAATTACTAATGATATGAAACACGACTGGAATAAAGCTTGCCTACAGTTTGATCAAATAGGGAACTTGCAAACCAAACTGAGCATGCTCAGATGCAAAGCACTATCGGATTATCTGTTGTTATCATAATACCTAATCTGGCAATACTGATAAAATAAACCTTCCACAATGATCAGGGTGACTATGAATTGATTATTTGTGGTTAAAAACAATGTCACATTATTGTTTACAATACTATTTGATTAGTATTTATTATCACATTTCCCATGATGCAACATTCAACATGGTGGGTTTGCAAGTTCCCTATTGTGAAACGTAACTTGAACTAAAATTTCTAAGCAAATGAATTGTGTAGAATCTAGGTAATATTACCAGTGTTGAAATCTTTGCAACTAGGGCTGTTTAATACTTATAGTGTGTAAGGAACACTGTGGTGGGGCGCCCTCACACATGGTGATGGCATAGCGACACACATATCTTACAGTCTATATTTTACGTACTGATATCTATATTGTTCATGGATCATTTCAGGAAAGAAAAGCTAAGTTGGAAGCAGAGAGATTAGCAAAAGAGAAAGAAGAGGAAGAAGCAAGGGTGAAGGTTAGTCAGATTTACTAAGATCCTGTGATGTGAACCAGCAAAGTGTTTGAACTGACTAAATAAGAATGGTAGAGGTTAACTGTCCTTTGTATTATGGTCATTTAAATATACTGTTAGTGAGCAGTTTGCCATTAAATGACATTGCCCAAGAATTAGTCTGCAAGATACAGACATTCATGCCACACTATCAGCCAGAACTAAGAAGCTTGACAGGGCTGAACAACACGACGTATCGTACAGTCTACCCAAGAATGGAATGAGCCTGTATTACAAGCAATGTGGCTGCAGAGAAGCACAATAGAGTAACTTGTAGTGTAACTTTTAACTTTATTGTTGTTTGATGACTACTACTAGGCACAAGCAGCAAAGAAGGAAAAAGAAGCTCTGAGGAAAGCACTGAAGAAAGAAAGAAAGTTTTTCAGGGACACTTGCAAGGTGAGATACGTGTTGATCAGTCACTGTATTGAAAACATTGAAAAAAGCACCTACATACACTTCATTGAACAGTAATGGCCATAGACACTTAACTAGGAACAACCCTAAAGCTGTTAAAATGTCCTAACAAAAGTGACTGCAAAAAGATGGGTTTTGAATTTCTCAAGAGTGAGTGACTGATGTAGTTTAACCAAGATAAAAGCCAGTACATGTACACAAAAACTGCTACCACAGGGGACAAAAATATTCATGTTTGAACATCAACATATGAAAATACAATTGATTACAACAACCTAATACACTATAGACAACAGGATTGTTTTCTTTTTGTTTGGCCCTACATTTGAAGGTGGAATCAGAAGTGGAATCAGATCCACGACATAAACTTTAATTAGGTTTTTTCTGTTGTCGAAGCATATCTTTTGCATTGGCATGTGTATTGTACTTATGTTGAATTGGGGTTGAAGATTCATTGTATGATTTAAATATCAACATGACTGATTTAATTTGAAAAATATTGGGACCCATTCCATGATGTCAACCATTTAATCTCAGTATGTCTATGTTATTGATACATCTTTGTTCTTACCTCAACAGAAATATGATTATTTTACAACAAATGAGACCGAAGCTGTTCGGCAAATGCAAGAAGTTGAAAAAATTTGTGAAAAACTTAATTTACTTAGGTATGTCATTCTAAGTATATTTATTTTGTTATTCTAACAGTGTAGTTCCATTCTATGATAATGTGTCCTATACAATCATACATATTATTCCACATCTTGCAATGAATTATTTTACATCCTCAAGTCAAAGGTAATTGGGTAGATGACAATTTTGTGAATTACCAAGGTTTATGATGTGTATTATTGTAAGTTAACTCACACATATACCAGTACATTGGTAGTATTATGTGTTGTGCATGTTTAAACATTTTTAAAAAAAGACACGAAACTTGTTTATATTTGTTTACAAACTTACTAGTCTAGTCGGGTTTATTAAATTAACAACTTTAAAAGCCAGCAAAAACAAAAACAGAAATGTATGAACCACTGAATCCTGTGACATAGTATCTCTGTTTATATCAGTTATCGCAAGTTTTACTTGTTGCAATACCAAGTTGAATATTTTGTATTTTTGTTTGTGTAGTTTACAGCAACTCAATGCATCTCTAAAAGGTTCTGAAGAAGATGCCAAAACTGCATACTATGAACAGGTGAGAGACACAACAAGTATATATGTGTTTCTAAGTAAGCTTTTGGTATTTACAGAGCATTACTGTAGCTTTTCCTCACTGTATAAATGTTCATGCTCTTTCATTTGTATTCATATGTAGTGATTTGCATGGATAATTGCTAAAATGAAATCACATACTGATTCACTGGATTTATGAATGCACTGACATAACAAATCAGTGTGGGAACCTTATAACTAATAACAACAAAATGATTTGCAAAGTAGATTCATAAAATAGTTTGCATGTAGTATGTTAAGAGCAAGTGTTGTCAAATTTATTGTACGTTTATATTAACAAAGACCCATTTTATTAGTTCACAGTTCTTTCATAAAAGTTCTACAAACTCAGAAAATTGACCGAACAAATTCTAGACACTGTTAACACAGAAATTACATTTATTTAAGTTTTACAAAGTCATGACGTATAGACTGACATGTATTAAACTGGTAACAGAAGGAATTAATGATTATGAAGCAACACTAAGATAAAATTGTTAATTTTAAATATGTTCTGTCTGTACAGGTAAAATATGTAAATGATGAAATTGAAAAAGAAAAACAAGAAATGTTACAAACTAAGAAAGGATCTTCAGCATCTGGTGGACGTCAATCTTCTTCCAAACAATGGACTGATGAAGAATTACAACTTTTAATTAAAGCTGTTAATTTATTCCCGGCTGGAACTTTGTCAAGGTAAATGAAAGTGAAGTGGTACATCCTTTTTAGTCCCCGCGGACGAAGTCCGGAACAGGGACTTATGGATTGGGTTCCATCTGTCCGTGCGTCCGTCCGTCCGCAGCCGTTTCTTGGAGATGCCTGTACCGATTTTTTTTCAGACTTGGTACAGGGTCAACATGCTATGGCATACATATGCAAGTCAATTTGTTTTATGATACGATCCAATATGGCCGCCTAGCAGCCATTTTGTTTGCGAATTTTCCCTGTCTAAAGCAACAACTCAGACATGCTCAAACAGATCTCATTCAAAATTGGTATTAGGACAGTGTTCTATGGCATATATGTGCATATTCATTGTTGTCATGATACGATCCAATATGGCCACCTAGCAGCCATTTTGTTTGTGAATTTTCATGTCCAAAGCCATAACTTAGACATGCTTAAACAGATCTCATTCAAAGTTGGTATTAGGACAGTGTTCTATGACATACATGTGCATATCCATTTTCATTGTGATACGATCCAATATGGCTGCCTGGCAGCCATTTTGTTTGCGATTTTTCTAAGTCCAAAGCCATAACTCAGACATGCTTGAACAGATCTCATTCAAAGTTGGTATTAGGACAGAGTTCTATGACATACATGTGCATATCCATCCATTTTCGTTGTGATACGATCCCCCATACCCGACCCATCCTTTATTGTTGTAGGCATGTTCCATGTCCAACAAGCAGACACAACATATCTAAGTCTGTTTGATTTAGGTTCACAAGTGTTGTTGCGTGATCAGAGTAGTGATAATTCCTTAAAACCCAATCATAGCGGGGACTATGTCATTCTCAATGACTTGTCTATACAGTAAAATGTGTGTAGAAAATAGTTATGAATGTAGAATGCACCTTGGAAATAAACTTGTGCTGTTACTTTGCTCAAAAAAACTCCAACCTATTCTCACAATTACATTTGTAAAAAAAAAAATCATTGAAATAGAGGTCAAAATGATATCAAAATTGAGTCATTTTAGAATCCAATACGGCCACCAAATCCAATATGGCTGCTGAATACTGTATTAACTCTGGGAAAAGTAAATATTTACAATTTCCTTGAAAACAAGGTGATGAACCCCAAAATTTCTTTTATTATTTCACAAGGGCCAGACACAAATTTTCAAATGGCAAAGTTTGGAAATAATTGAAGAATTTTGATATTCAGGGAATGGTTCCCAAAACACATTTTACCTTAAATCAGTATAATTAGCATGGATGTTACAGCCATGAAATATCACACGTGAAACACAAGTGACTCCTGTCATAAATGACAGATGCTAAATCTTCCACCAAGCATCTACTGCAATCGGGATACTTTGAAAACATTTTCCAATGTTTGCTATTATTCAGCACATTGATAATATGTGTGATACATAGTCCCAGATGGGATTGAACATTTCCCATTTAATAATAATATTAGCAATACCAAAGTAGTCACTCTATAAGATCATCCATTTTTTCTCTACCATAGATGGGAAACTATTGCCAATTTCATCAATCAACATTCCTCTACTGATGTTAAACGGAATGCCAAAGATGTCATTAACAAAGCTAAAAATTTACAGAAGTTAGGTGAGTTGTTTGCTACATACAGTACTTTGGATGATGGTGGCTAATTTGCATACTAATTAACATATACATGACATAGTAATTTGCATATTGGTTTGCATAAAGATCAGCATATGGGAAGTTATCAAGATAATGGATTTAGAAATGGTACAATATCAAATTATAGCGTTTCATGATGTGCACCATTATAGGTGTTTAAGCCTTCATGAAATGGACACTCTTGATATTGTAACATCTAAAAGTTAGTACACAGGAATGAGATTTATGGAATGTCCACAATGCTAGAATTATAAAGAATGTACATGAATTGAATGTTACTGGGGCATACAGTGTATATTTTATCATCAGAATATTAACATGTGTGTTCGAAGGACAATTTTAATACCAGACTTCAGAAAGGTAACTTTATTCCTAGTGACAACTTTCTTACTATGCAATAGATGTTTAACTTACAGGATTTAAATCTACTGTAATTCGTTAATAAATCACATGTGATTGTCAACAGCTAAGTAACCATGGACTTATAGTATACAGTAATAGGGTCATGCAATAACTGCTGTATGACAGGAAAAATAAGGATGCCTTGATGTTTCACTCATTTTTTTTTTTTACACACACACAGACAACTTGAAATGCAATAGAAATAATTCTAGAGGTGCCACTCACAATGGGGATGTAGAATTAGACTGTTAAATATGTTTTATTATCAAGTTGGAAAATAAACAGTCGAAGCAATTCAAATCATCAAGTCCATTTTTCAGCAGAAGCTTGTTTCTTCTGCACTAATTGAAGAAAAGCAATTCTGTATCACTTTTCAATGTGATTGGGTACAGGATCGTTTTGTGTGTGTGTTCAGTCACTGTTATTGTTTGATATTCTAAAGTTGAATTGTGTCATATCTTTGTGTTGTAAACACATCATGTCTCATGAATGAAAAACTAAGGTAACTTCATATCTCCTGTAATAGCATGTCTTACATTATCTATCAGACACAGTGTAAAGCTAACTATCTGTGTATCTGATCTGTACAGATCCATCATTGAAAGATGAAGCCAACAAGAAAGCGTTTGATAAGTTTGAGCAGTCCAAATCTAAGAAGGATCCAGCATCTGTAGACAATGCAATGCCATCAACACGTTTCAATGGTAAGTGTTGGATATGTCAGTGTCCATTTTGTACATGTAAGTTCAATTAGTTGTAACATACTAGTGTTGCACACGAAAAGCCTTTCAACTCCTCAGGTTGCTTTATTACACATCTGTTTGTTGTTTTGTTGTTCACCACACGATGGTTGTCCATTGATTTGTTGTTTCATGTTTACTATTAGATGGTGGTCCATTATTATTTTGTTGTTTACTACATGGTGGTAGTCCATTGATATGTGTCATTCACATGGTGGTAGTCCATTGGCATATATCGTCCACATGGTGGTAGTCCATTGACATGTTCTGTCATTGTTCACTTTATGGTTTGTTGTTCCTTTTAGGTGATGGTACTCCAGTCAAAGGTGACAACCCAGTAGTAGAACAAGAGAAACCATGGACTGCTGATGAACAAAAATTACTAGAACAAGCACTGAAAACGTTTCCTGCAAATATTCCAGAGAGATGGGAAAAAATTTCTGAAGCTGTCCCTACTAGGTCAAGGAAAGAATGCATGAAAAGATTCAAAGTAAGATTTTGCATATAAATGTTGAAAACCACATCAGTAAAAAATGTATTAAAATAACAATGCAAAGTATTTTTACTCGTCAAATTTACATGTCAAGCAAGAATCCAAAAAATCTAAATGCTTGTACTGATTGCTATTAGACAGACAACTTGATGAATACTTCACTCAGAAGATTCCAGCACTCAGAATATGGTGGTCTGTATTTAAAGTGCATGTGACTGACTGACTGAATAACTGATTGATTGATTGATTGATTGATTGATTGATTGATTGATTGATTGATTGATTGATTGATTGATTGATTGATTGATTGACTGAATGACTGATTGATTGATCGGATGATTGATTGAATGACTGATTGATCGGATGATTGAATGAATGAATGATTGATTGATTGGATGATTCATTGATTCATTGATTGATTGAATGAATGAGTGACATTGATTGATCTAATACTAATTCAATTTTTGGCTATGTAGTACATGGAAACCAAGACAAAGTCTTATCATTCTTGATTGCAGTCATAGCAAAATTAGCCAACCCATGTGATTTATTCATAATTACGTGTACAGATATCCCATCCAATCATCATTGTCACCATTCTTTTGTAGGTTTTGGTAGAAATGATCAAGGCCAAGAAAGCTGCCCAAGCACATGCACAGGCTACAAAGTCTAAGAAGGGTGAATAACTAACATCCCAACAACCATCATGAGAATGAGTTTCCATGGCAACAATGTAGTGGTTTTTTCCAGGCAAAACAATAAACATTATGGTGTTACTATTCACCATGCTTTTGTACTTTGATAGTACATGGGTACAGAACTATGTATTATGATGATGACACATTCAGTGTTTTGAACTATTTGAGTCACATATTATAATCAGCTAGTCAAGCAGTAGTAAAGCTGTCAGTTCTATTGACATCCATTTATGCAGCGTGGTTATTTCAACCATTTTTGTGAACTTGTACTGTAAACAATAGAATTGTGTTACCATAAATGTTTGAATCCTTCTTTAGTTGTCTTTCTTCAGTGGTGCGTATGTGTGAGTACTGTAGTTGAATGTTTTTTGGCGCTAGATTTGTTGTTATAGCTGATTATGTGCAAAAGCTTTCTGCAAAAAATAACTCCTGCTAACTTAGTTAACAAGTTGTCATATTTCTATATTCAATTGTTGTTAAAAGATGTCAACAACAGTTGCACTAAATAGGGTGGACTGACTGAATGAGTTATTTACAAGTCGTGTCTACTTTTCACTTGCGATATCTCATTGTGGCAAATTAAAGTGCACCTGATGCTTCCTAATTGCCATCTGCCAAATTTTTCATACACCAAAATAGATGTGACTACAGTGTACACCTTTTAGTGTTAAAGAAGGTTTCATTTTGTGTGAGTGCATTATATATAAGTGGAAGGAATGTCTGGATCTTTCAGGTGATGTGTGTTGATGTACGGCTGCAGTTTGATTTCAACAAGTGTCATCTTGTTTGTAAAGGTGTACACAGATAGTAGCATTAAGACAACACAATAATTCATTCGGAGTGTGCTCTCGGATGAAAAACAACAGTGTTGGTCAAAGTGATCCAGACCAAGAAAGAAGCACATGCACAGAAAAGGTGGAGTTATGGCCAGTTGCTATAGAAAAAGTTGACCCAGAGTGACAATAATCCTATCTAAGCCTCATGGCTCCACTGATAAGATATAATATGAGAGCCTGGGATTGAAACCCTGGCCTTTAAGCATTAGCTGGCTAAACTTTGAGCACTAATTTTTTTCATGCCCCGCCCCTCCCCAATTTCACCCAAGCTCCCCCCCCCCCCCGCCATAAAATCTGATCGCAGCCTATCCTGTTATTAGAACAAACGTATTGACAATACATGATATGGGTTTTTCAAATCAGAAACAGCTTTTCAACGGTTATGAATATACTCTAGTAGCTTATATCATAGACCCTCCACCAGTTATGAATATATACTAGTATTCTAGTAGCCTATGTATTCTAAATTTCAGCCCAAAGTGGTTTTGGAATTAAAAGATTTTTGACCAAAAAGACGCAGTTTTAGCCTTAATTTGCATATCACGTCGTGAATAACTCTTAATCTAAACACCCTTAAGAATGTTCCCACTAAATTTTAAACCGATCTGCCCAGTAGCTTTTGAGCAAGTTTTTTGACCAAAATCACGTGTTGACCCAAATTACACACCGGTGGTAAGATTATTTTGATTTGAACAATTTCCCAACTAGATACCCACGGTAATACACCCACAAAAATATCATGGCAATCAGTAGAGTGGTTTTGACTTTAAAAGTTGTTTACACACAACCACACAGACAAACACTTTGCCATGCATATAGCACTACTGAACATTATCAGTTCATATTACCAAAAACATGTTTGATGGTTGTGTTGCTTCTACAGTATTTGCCAACTTTACAAGGGGAGCAGGCATATTAGGAAAGACAGTTTCTGATTTCAGTTTTCAATAAGAGGTGGACCGTTCCCGGAGGTACTGCAATACCGGGTCGATCCGTGGCCAGGACGGAGCAAGCCCCTATTCCATGGCCCGTTTCCAAAAATCAGTTTAATATCGAGCTGCTCGATGAGCAGCGTATCAGATATTAAGCTGATAAGAACAGATACTACACATGATCTTAGCCAAAAGGCCGAGAAGCGATAACCGTGGAAGGGTGGCGTCAAACGACCCCATCTGAGATAACCAAACTTTTAGTACGGTTTATACACGCTGTACTTTTCAATTCATGCTATCCATATGTTTATCCTTATTTTTCCAGCTCATAAAAACAGGCTACTCCTACAGTTATATAAAATGTGTAAATATTGGTAGGTATTGTAATTATTTATAAATATATCCGACATTTAATGAAAATAACTTGCCATGATACGCTTTTCACGGTAGCGCTATTGATATGCAAATATAGTTGTGTCCTCAAGAGGGCGCTTTATACGAATTTTCGGACTACGATCGAAGTCAATGTCGACGCGTCGTTTTGACGTACGTACCACTACCAGCAGGGACGTTTAAACGGTATCCAGTCAAAACGTCCCCGGGTCAAAACGTCCCCGGTTTCCATAAGTCAAAACGTCCCCGGGTCAAAACGTCCCCAGGTCAAAACGTCCTCGTCTTTCCATTTTCCTCGACCCAAACTATTTGTGTGTGAGTGTGTGAGTGTGTGAGTGTGTGTGTGTGTGTGTGTGTGTGTGTGTGTGTGAGTGTTACATTATATCCTTATTTCTTACTATTTCTTACATCACAATACAGTAATGTGACTGCGTACCCACCTCAGGTGCCCAAAATACGTTTATGCGGCTCCCATGGATCGGCTAACACAAGTGCTAATTAGCGACACAAATGAAGAGGGCGGTAAGGTTTGAAGTCACGCGTGGCGACGCTTCAAATACTTGAATGTTGCGATTGATCAATGTATTTAGCACATCATGCAAATATAGTTAATCGTGATGAACGAAAGTAGTATGCACTGGCAAGTCGGTGAAAACTAAATTGTATCTTTCACGGTAAATCACGAACAGAAAATGGTTCGGAATATGGGTATCGATACTTGACCGTGTTTTAGGGAAGGAACGGAAACTGTTACACAGTCAAGTCTCTTGGTTAAATTTTGGTCATACCCGAGGACGTTTTGACCCGGGGACGTTTTGACCCGGGGACGTTTTGGTCATACCCGGGGACGTCTTGACCCGGGGACGTTTTGACCCGGGGACGTTATGACTGGTAAGCGTTTAAACAGATAGACTCCCTGGTACCAGGGACTATTAAATATCAACTGTTTATACGTCCCTGTACGTACTAACGTAACAGTTAACTATAAAACAATCGCCAATAATATACAACACATCTAAAGAATGACATAATTCCAGAGCAAAACGTCATTGTAGGTTATATGTAAGCAATACAGTCTTATGACGGTTGCGTATGATCAATGCAGTCGTGGGGACTTGGGTTCAGGGACAATAATTATAAAATAATACTAAAATGAATTCGAATGGCACGAAACTCTTCAGGTATAAATGAACTAGCTAATGGTATACTTTTACTCATCAACATAAATCACAATTCCTACGAAGTAAGCGTTCAATACAGAAAAGTAAATATCATCGAATCCGTTCCCAAAGATTAATTAATATCGAGCTTACAAAAATTAAATATTACAATAAATCGTCCTAAGTTGATTTATGCAAATGAAATAATATTACAATAAATCGTCCTAAGTTGATTTATGCAAATGAAATAATATTACAATAAATAGTTCTAAATTGATTTATACAAATGAAATAATATATATTTCGTTTGAATTATACTATATACCGTTCGACTCGTTCACAGAAATAAGCTTATCTACAGTACTGTAGCGGTTTCGCTATGCCGCTCTCGGTAATACGCTACATACGCTACAGATCCCGCAGCAACATGTTATATTTAGACGAAATTATAAGTAAAAGTAGTTCAGAATTTCTAGTTTAATAAAAGTCACGACGCGAGAGAGAATAATTAACCGAACAATTCATGGACTACATACACAATATCACGTACTTCTAAAGTCACGCCCTTTACTTTACCTTCCTTCATTTCCCTTAGTTTGTTTCATTGTCACTTTATTTGGTGTGCATTTCGAAGCAAATTTCAAATCCAAGTTCACAATATCCACATTTCCTTAAAAAAGATACTGTCATAAATTATTGTGGCTGGACCAAGTTTAGAGTTACTTTTTCTGTACTTGCCAATTTTGTATTCTGCAATGTTGGAGAATACTTTCTTTCATGTTTTGAATTACCACACTTCTTTGGACTAACACAATGTGGAGATCCATTTAAAAGATATGCTGACATTACTAGGGGATGGGTCACACCTTTTCAACCTTCGATTGTAGTTGTTCGTGTTTGACCATTATAGCGCCCTCTTGTGACAAACATAAAGTTATAAAATCAAGTTCTATCTTGATTGTATTGACTTCAGACAGTTTACCATTACATTTGAATCCTCTATATAGATATATGTTCCGTATAATAGTTTTTGAGTTGGTTTTTAGGATAAAAATGGAGTCATTTGGAAATATTTCCCTTACAATAATCATAATATTTGTAGTACACCATCTTTGTACATTTTATAACGCTAGAAAGTCAAAAGGCAGAAAAAATATTCTGGCAAGGGATTGTTGAGTTTGCTCTGATATTGAAATGTTCAAGCAGATACCTATGTAAAATTTTCGTCAACACAAAGCAAGGGCAAATAATTTTTTTAGCTTCTTCATACATCACCAACACTGCTGTACAGCGCCATCAACGGCATTTAATTGTGCAACTTTATTGAAATGGACTTGTTGAGATCATAGAAATATGTTTGATCCACATTTTCTATACAGTCATTTAGGAAAAGTGTGTAACAATGTATCCAGTGTTTGATATGATAGAAATAATACCTATCTAACAGTGTGATGAGTTGATTCAGTTTATTTGTATATAGACTAATATAGTGTAGTTTTTTAAATCAGATCTTAAAATTGTCATTTCAATGAGTCTCATGAAAAGGAGTGTTCTATGCAGTCAACACTATTTTGACTAATTAAACAATTGGCTGGAAAGTGTATCAAATATTTTGACGTGTTGCCACCTCATACCTTACTGATAGAAATGTACTGACATGTGAACATCTAGAATCAGAGATTATTATACTAGAATAATTAAACCATAGACGCTGGATAGACCTCTCCCCAAAAGTCTATGGCTAAATTGAGATTTTATTCCTATGAAGTATTTCACCCAGGCAAAAAAAAAGAGTTTATAACCTCAGCCTGTGCTGCTGTCAGCAGTGAGTGGGGTAGGTAAAAGTCTACAATGAGAGATCTCACAATGTATGGTCTCAAATATCTTGTTTATTGCTGATCAAATAAAGTACACAACTACAGAATACAGGTAAACAAAATAAACACAGATACATCATTATTTTATATTTGACAAGCTGAATTGAAAGGATCAAAGACATTATTTCTGAATATGAAGAATTGTATTTTATTTCTGATATCTAAACACATACAATAGTACAATTGGCAAGAAAGAAACACTGGAATATATTATAATTATTAAGTCACGTCACTTCATAATGGGCCAAGCTTTTAGAGTTTGTCAGGATGTATTACCAAATGTAAACTGAAATGCCTTCCGTAAGGGTAAAACCTGAAAGAATTTTAACTATCATACATGATGTACCGTTTTAATTGGCAAATTGTAATTATTCCAAACTATATGACATTTGAAACTTGCATACTTATGATATTGCTAGTACTTACCGAAAAGTCACCAATTATGCAAATGAATCATTAATCATTAAAAGCTACATCAAGTTTTCTAGGAGACATGCACTTTGTTATCATCAATGTATTCCCCAAATTGTATCAAATTTGAAGTTTGCTTTCTGAAGATATTGCCCAATTGTATAGCCAAATTACCATACGTCATCAATAATGCAAATCAACACAGCTAAATTACCATAATTCATTAATTATGCAAATATGGAAAAATTACAATGTATTAATTATGCAAATTAATGTAGCCAAATTACCATAATTCATTAATAATGCACATCAATATAGCTAAATTACCATAATTCATTAATTATGCAAAGATGTGTAGCACTTTGCATTAGAATTGATGCAGATAATAACATAACCTTCCCTAATACGGCAAGTAAACCTGAAAAACACTCTGCCAGACAGTTTACACCAGACAGACACAGGAAGAGTAATTTTCTTTGATGAGGTATAGTAAAGTTCGTCAGGCAAGTGAACCATACTGAACCATGCAAGAGTACTTTATACTTTGAAAGACTTATAGCTTTAAATTAGATTGCAGTGGAAGTCTCATTTTCTTCTTTCTACCAAAATCTCTTTGAAGTACATGATTAAGACGTTTTGTCATGATATAAATTGAAGGCTTCATAAATCTTGTGTACTCACTTTGATAGTACTTTGGTTTTACAGCAGTGTACATGTACATGGTTAGCTCAAATAATTTGCCGTGCTACTCACTTATTCTGATTTCAATCTCTGACTTGCATTACAACAGGCCTCCTGTTAGTTCTCCCCATACAATGCACTGTATTCTGTACACACAGGGAGTTTCCACGCCTAAATCCAGGGAATGGTTTTGTCACATGACCGTATCCTGGATTTACCAGTGAAATCTAACTCTTTCCTTGATGGCATTTAGTCCTAATCACTCACAATTAAAGAGGTCAATATATCTTTCCATCATGTAATGATCAAAATATTATTGTAAATGTAATAAAGACAAAACAAAACATAAGCATCCTGAAACTGGAAAATCAACTACTGGTTGTACTTTAGTTTTCGTCTCTGTTACAACCTTTATTTTTTATACAAAATCATTCATTTGTTGTGTGACGGTGCACTTCTATGATCTGCAAAGAATCTTACATTTCTGACGAGAAAATACTCTCATGAACAATTTGAGATCACAATTCTGCCATTTTTACAGATTACAAAAAAAAATTCTGAACAAAATCTAACATTATATATAATTTCACTGGTACTTCTGGCGTAACAGTTATTTCTAGAAGATGGAAGATAACATGAATTGAAGTCAATGAGTTGAAGTCAATTCACGGGGACGAAGGAAAGGTGTGAAAGACAACAAATACTGTACAATTGGAAGCAATTTACACGGTTTGATTTTTAAGAATCCATTGGAATTAACAAATACATACATTTACTTACAAGTTACATATATATGAGTGCATCACAACCATACAAATAAATTGAAACTTTTCATCGTTTTCAGGAGGGCTGTTACAGAATACTAAATCTATAAATCTATTATTTCATCAACATGGACATTACAGCTTCCATTTTAATGAGTACTATGACTATAGTCTTTATTGAATTGCCGAGATGAATATGACACTGGGGAATTCAGTTAATGCTAGACGAAAGGAGAAAATCATCACATCACAAGTATGAGAAATTATTGCCTACTTTTCGCAGTGAATGTCTTAGAACACATGCAGTCACTGTTTTCATTCCCTAGATTAATCTTGATTTGTTCTTTTCCTTGAACCATGGCACGGTTCGTTCATCTGTTGTCATGGGAACCGACATCAGTTGTAATCCCAACACCTACATAGGAACAGCTAGCTATTCAGCTCTCAGACTTAAAACACTGAGATGCACAAGAGCATGTTTCCGACAATGCATGGTAGTATAGGTAAAGAGGATCACTGCAGTGACTACTTCCAAGACAAATATACTTCAATAGAAAGATACCCAGAACCACACCACAAACACTGTAGTATGCAGCACATTCAACAAATTGACATATTCTGAGATTGTATTTTAATAAGTTAGATTTTTCAAAACTTTGTGACAAGGTAACAATGGAAGAAATATCTATCTAACAAAGTACAAAAAAAATTAACAAAGACAGTTGAATAATGTTCAGTTGAAGAACATGTCAGGAACAATCTCAAATATCTCAACATGGATGGAAAGTATGTATGGTAATACTGTATGCATATATGTTTACTGGACGACAAACTGTTAAATTCTGACAAGTTTCTCTTGAATGTGATTCTAAAAATCTATTGGAGTGCATGTATTGGATAAATTGACACAGAAAAGAAACCTCAAATTCTCTTGCCAACTAAACTCAACCATCTAGGTTTGAAAATTTATTTGCCATATCTGATGTCCTAAAATGTGCATTTCTTGAACCTTGTAAGTTGTAGTGAGTCACTTGTACAGAGAAAGTAAATATTGTTACTTCATAGACAAATTAAACATTCTGACAAAAGTCACCTAATTTGATACGTATATGCAAATGAGCTCATTGATATGCAGATATATGTATACAAATTAAACATTCTGACAAAAGTCACCTACTTGTATCTGATATATTTCTGACTAAAATAAATATACAGACAATAGACCATGTCAGATTGTTTAACTTAAAGTCCACAATTAGCAGTATCTTGCTTCTCATCTCTCCCATTGGTTGGTCAGGTTTCTTAGGTGAGGTCACAGGTCACATCTTCCACAATAGTTCAAAGATAATAGTCATGATTACAGGTATCAGATTCTATACAAGCCTATTGGTTGAACCACTGTCATGTGATTTGGTATATCACTGTTGGTATATTGGGGTGCAATCGGGGTACTTCATATTCTATTGTGCCCTGAAACAAAGCAGAGAAGCAAACTGACACTTTAGTTTGGTTTCAAATCATATGATGCGTGTGTAATACTTTGATACTTATATGCAAATTAGCTCATTGATATGCAGATACATGTATACATGTACATGTAGGTGTTCTTTCATGACTAAACAGTAAATAGAAATACCTGATACTAACTATGCAATACTAGATAACATTTACAAAACGAAGCATAGCAATTAACCATAATTTATAGTTTCATCTCTGGCATAACGATAAACTATACTTTATAGCTATAATCTACAACACTCGTCACTCACACGGTCAGCATTCTGGAAGGATAATAATGTATGAAACGTGTTTTCAAAGCACACTTAGTAAAGCTGACCATTAACAATTTCAATAAGGGTGAAAGAGTCTAGGAACCATATGTTATCATCCAATCTGTTATTTCTATATGTTAATTCACTCATAGCAGTAGAAGGGAAACACAGTCTACGGTGATTGACCGAAAGATTAAAATTGATTACTATTATACTACTCCTGTATAGCAAATGAAATTTGTGTTTTGCTTGCAATTGCTTTTCAAAGAATCCTCATCAAATTGGGACTTCTGTTGCTACATGCTGTGCTACATTTTGTGTATTGAAAATGTTTTGTATGCGTGTCCATGTTGTATGATTAGTGAACGTGTCAAAACCAAATACAAGAACAATATATATACAGTGCCAGTGATAGAAGTCACAGTGTAATCTGAGGGAGAATTAATGCCTGCAAGATATACCACAGAAAGCACTCACTGGAGTCACATACAACTGATAGTTTACCAGCTGGATGCTGTTACCATGGCAACACATTAAAATTTAAATTGTGGGTATTTTGTGTATAGAGCACCCATATCTTGTGTTTCTGTTGGTGACCTTCATAATACTCCATATCAAAATGAACATAATACCTTCACTTTTATTTCCAATCTTTTTACCATGGGGTATACTGTGTTTTCTGTTTCCTCTGTACCATCTTTGTCTGTTTCCCAGGGTCTGTTTTTGACACCTGGGGTCCTAATGTATCATGCATTATCTATGCATGATGGATATGATATTAACATACACTGTACATGAACAACAAAAATGTAGAGACAAATCTGCATTGACCTTTCAAATACCTTTTTGCATATTGACAGAATATGACGAACAAGAATACTGAAATTCATTTTTAATAATTTTCAATGTTATAAACATTGTATTGTTTGCCTTCTTGTCAAATACAGTCTAAGGGGTTATCCCATCACAACCAGACACATGTTCAAAAATACAACTCCATTTTTTGTGACATTCTCTTTAAATGTGATTACTTTCTACCAACACTTGATATCAACTCTTACATAAGGATAATATTTAATATGTACATTCTTACCATCATTTTAAAAACCATAGACTTGTTTGTGTATTTGGGGTTTGTTACAGCACTTTATCATTGTTAGTTGAGTCAGTGGAAAACATATGCTCGCAAGAACGATTCTTACAAAATGCAAAATGAAGTTGTACCAAAAAAAAAAAGTTTAGTGCATCGTAGTTCAATGACCTCAATATAGGTTTGGGATCACTTGTTTATATTTCTATAATAACATCTGGACTAGTACTGTTTATTTTTAATATTCAATTCCACTCACTGATTAATACGTATATCATATATTATTCATATATGTCACTTTCAGTCTACTTCTAAAGAAACAATGACTTCACTGCTGTCCTGGTGTGAATGAAGATGATCAATGTGTGGTTAATTTCAAGACTTACATTTCCCTATTAATCGTGACGATGATTTGAGTTGTCTAGCAAGATCTGTACAGTATTATGACCCCCTCAGGCATTGCAATATTCACTTTACATTATTCAGTATTTTTACTATGCTTTAGTGAACCTTGGTAACATGGGGGGGGGGGGGGGCCACTTGGCACTTTTAAAACATTCATAGATTTACAGTCTGATTTAGATACCTTGTTCTGTAGTTTGGGAGGAAAGGGAGCCCAGCAAAAATCTGTTTGTGTGCTGGGCTTTGCATTGAGCAATTTCTTTTTTTTTTACTTTAAATAACAAACTGACATACACACAAACACATTTCTACAGAATTCAATTCAGGTTTGGAACAATACAATATGACAGGGCTATATTTGCAAACTGACTATCACATTAGTCTATGGAACTGCTAGTCAGTCAGTCCACAGTCTATTCCAGAGTCACCCAGGCCCAGTAATGCATAGAACCTGTGGGCTATGTGTGAGTAATCATCCCCTATAGTATTCATGTCAGGAATAAACCCAATGGCCTCAGTGCCCCCCCCCCCCCCCCCCCACTGCCTATATAAAAGAAAACAGTGTGTCATTCAAAGCATTACAAAACAATATTATCATCATTAACAAATTAATATAATATAAACTGGAGATGGAAAAAGAGAGACAGTTGTCTGAAGTTTATTCCCGTGGGAAATATAGAAATTGTACTAGGTCTATTAAAACTTTTGTGGTGATGCTACTTAGCATTGTGGGTAATGAAATTTTTCATTTGAAATATTGTGGATGAAAGTCGTAAACCTACATGAAGGACAGAGATGAAAAACTGACTCTAAATAAGTCATCTTGTTTGTAAATCCTATTAGTATAAAACCTAGCCTGTCTATGTTGCTGACCTGTAACTACGATAAAAGCTGGCCAGTGTACATTGCTGATCTGTAACTACGATAAAAGCTAGTCTGTCTATGTTGCTGATCTGTAACTACGATAAAAGCTAGCCTATGTTGCTGACCTGTAACTACGATAAAAGCTAGCCTGTCTATGTTGCTGACCTGTAACTACGATAAAAGCTGGCCAGTGTACATTGCTGATCTGTAATTACAATAAAAGCTAGTCTGTCTATGTTGCTGATCTGCAACTATGAAAGCTGTCACCTCCACACATCGTCGCCAACCACAGCCTGTTTTACGGCAACGTTCTTAACGAGCCTCCCACAGAAATATTATTTCGAAATGAAGTGGTAGAAATAATAATGTTGGAATCATAACCTGTACCTGCCCTTTTTTATACATCCAATCAGCACTGGTAACATAGCTGGTCCATGACTGTGAAAACTACCTGTTTAAGTGATACACACAATAGCTGGTACATGGCTGTGGGTAAATCTGGAATGTATTGAATATTGGTACAAAATGCAAACCCTGAACCACGACAAGTGGATATAGTCTTTCAAAAAAACTACACTGCTTTCATGTTGTGTAATTGCCAAAAACTGTCACTGTGGAAGTTATGGTTGATAAATAATATACGTATTACCTTGGTGATGTTAGCTCAGAGACTATCTGACTTGAAAATGTAATTCACCAAAACTTTCAAGCCAGTATGTTGAGTCAAATAGCAAGCTCACATGTGGTTCAGTCCCTGGACTTACTGACTATGTTAACCCAGAGAGTAGACTGTAAGAAACGCTGTGTCGTTCTGCCCTCACTGGTCAAGAGGGAGAGAGGTTGACCAATGTGTGAGGGTGCGTTGTCACACAGGGGCGTGTAATATTTCATAGATTGTTGTTTTCCAGGTCTACAGACTAAATATAACAACCTTTTGATTAATATATATTCCCACATGTAAAGGGAAGAGACGTAGTATAGAGATTGATACATTTATAGCAGCAAGATTCGTACGATATTTTCCTAAGAAAACGGCATTCTAAGCAATAAGAAAACAACAATCTATGAAATATTACACGCCCCTGTGCGTTGTCATGGTGTACCTTACAGACAACCCAGAGACTTGGCTATTTCACCACATACCATTCTGGCAAATGACATTGTCAAGTCAAATAGCCAAGTCCCTGGGCTATGCTGAAGTCAAAGAGAAAAGTTATGAATAAAGTTAAACAGCATTAATTAACTTCCCCTCACAGTTGAAAACTTGACATCCAACCTGGTAACGAAGTACCTTTTAAATAAATCTTCTATCACAGGAAATGAACGAATCAATATGCATTTTAACTCTTTCCAAGAGTCACGACTCTCCTTCACAATGTACACAAGTAAACTAAAAAAACATTACATTTCTTCACAAACACTTAAGACACTGACACTTTAAAGTATCCACTTTCATCATAACATGACACAGTGTAAAGCAAGTGTAAATGTTCAACATTTACTTTTTGACATTAAAACCTAACACTTGATATCCCTATTAGCTGCATTTACCACATTGCCTACATATTTACTGTGTACATAACCAGGGGTCTATGAAACACTAGCTGCATCTTCCTGTTAGGACATTTCGGGGTTTTTAATCAAAATATAGCTCCGTTATTCACACAGAACCGATACTTGTATTTGTGTTGCCTTGGTAACTTCAGGACACTATAAACAACCAATGTGTTCTATGAACAATATATAGTGCTAAAGGTGTTGTGCACAACTGATATAGAAATCCCAAGCTGTTATTTTATGGAGAAGGTTTTCAGGTGAAGGTATTCCTTTTAAACAGATCTGCCAAGTAGTTTCGAAGTTTGAGTTCTTTACCAAAATTCAGAAATAATATGCATATTAATGATTGTAATTTGTATAACTTGTTTCATCAACAACTCTTCATGTACACCCCCAGAAACATAATCACCAATCTTCAGAAAATTAGCCAGGTAGTATTTTGAAGCTTTCACTTTTTGACAAGAAATCACATTTTTTAGGCTTCATTTGCATATCAACAATCAGGTCATATTGTCTTCAATAATTCTTCATCTGGACACATCTGCGAACATTCTCATCAATTTTTCAGAAGATTTGGAGTTCAAAGTTTCAACCAAATAACACATTTTATAAGTTGTAAGTGCTATAGTGTAAACTGTCATCAGGCCATCATCACAATTGAAAATCCTAGCTGTATCACTCCAGCTCGTTTTACATGTCTCTTCTGAGATACATGATAACAACCTACTGTAGTACATCGCTGATGATGTCAACGATTCACTTCCAAGATTTTTTGACTGTGAGTAGAAATTTTCATTTGATAGTATGAACCATCAACATTCATTCTCGTTCTATTCACATGTTATACTTTACATTGTAAGAAAGTGGACAAATAAAATCACGCAATTTCTGTTCACTGCTGGAAGGACTGACTAATAAATCTAAAACTCGAGAATAAATATATGAATATTACATTGAAATTAAAATTTTTGAAAATCCATCATCTCTCAAAACATTAAAGGTAAAAAGTACTACCATGGTAAGGTCAAACCCTTTCCCATAGACTTCATAGACATAATGACAAAAAAAAGTAAGTCATTCAACCTCTCAACAACCAAACACTTTCCTGCAGACAATTTTTTACAAAAAATTGGGGTTTTTTCATAATTTTGGACAGATTTTGCTCTAATTTTACACTGGAATCAAAAAGATACACCAGGTTAAGATGTTGATACCAAAATTATGGTTTAAAAAAGATAACATTCACGAATATTATCATAAATATGAAATTTTACACTCTATAATACTGTGCAGTTATAGGAATGATGGACAAGCTAGAGAATGAGACTATAAACTTATGCCACTCTTGAACAATAAATTACAACTGCTAATTTAATATTTGTATTCATACATCTGTTCTCCTAACAATGCTGTCAGGCTAACCTAGTTTCCCTTGATAAAAATATCTACCCTTCCATATCTATATCAAGAATTCCTTTGATGAGGAAATCAATATGCATGTTTTTAATCATACCACGCATGAATGCAATTTTGTTGCAGGTAAACAATTTTTTTCATTATATCATGTGACTGTGAACTGTACATGTTGCAAATGAAAAGCAAGAAAATTCAATTGCTGACCCGTTTGATTGAAAACACAGTCTGATGAATAATCCAATTGGAAAGTAGTTAGTTGTCATCCTATTCGATAAGAGAAAGAAGACCTTGCAGCTTAATACTTCATTGTATGGTACTACTTGGTAGTATTGTTCCCCTGTTCCCATAAGAACCTTGGCTTTCTTTTCATTAAATTGAATTTCAATGACATATATCGTACTCTCAATTAGTGCTTGACACAACAAATACTCCACAGAGGTGTTAAGCATACTGGACTCTCTCTGAAGTTTTAATACACAGGTAAGTGTGGAGGGGGGAAAAGGGTAATCTTTTGTTGTGTTTTGTTTTCTTGTGTGTTGGGTACTATTAATACTACATTCAATAATTGGAAGTGGTATGGAATGTCAAGGAAGTTACACTGGTTGGATATTTATTAGTGTTTATGTACACTTATGTTGGGGTATTAGGGAGGACAATAAAATAAACAGACATGGTTGTTAAGGCATACATATCAAAGAACCTAAAGTAGTTGGTTTTTTTGTTGTTGTTTTTTTTGTTGTTTTTTTTTTCCCTGGGGGGGGGGGGGGGGGGGGGGGGTTGATTTTTTGTTTGTTTTTTTTGGGGGGGGTATTTCCTAGTGTTCACAGGACAATAAAAATAAACAAATGTAGTTGTTTAGGCTTGTGTGCATGGTGTGATGAAGGAGAGCTATTTACTAGATTTCACTTACACTATTATATTCAAGTCTGGGTACAAGAGCAATAAAAATAAACAAACTTGGTTGTTAAGGAGTGGTATGAGATTATGATTGGAGGTGGTGGGAGGGGGGAGGAGTTATTCCAAGTGTTCACTGACATAACTACATATTAAATTGATGTTGGGGACTTGGGGTACTACAGCAACAAAAATAAAACAAACTTGGTCATTATGGAGTGGGTGTTGAAGAACTTTATAACTTTTGCTGACCCAAGCAATTTTTAGTACAATTGATATTTGCATTAGAATTCTTCCTTTCTTTGACAAGTTCTTTGAACTGTTATTCAAACAGGTGTGTGGAATTGTTGAAAATGGTGAATGAAAACTGGATACCCATATTAGTCCCAACTTACTGCTTATTTTCAAAGCAGCAATGACACTATGACCCCAAGACAACAAAAAAGCCATTCATCTTTTCAGTAACACACTTTCCCACCAAAATTTCTTAGTTACATTTTCTGTAAAAAAAAAAAAAAAATTTACACAGCTCATCTTTCTTTTTGACAAGTATCATAGAAGTGGTCATCATCAACACATTACTATAAATTAAACTAGAAAAATAACACAAATAAAATCCTAAAAATAGACAGACTATATACTTGTGAAAGATCTATTTTAAGTGCTACTTCATACTGTACAGGCATTGCAACATGAATACTACAGAATCATTGGTATCAGTAATAGATGTACACAAATACATGTGCTAATATCAGTTCATAGATTACATCAACTATAGTCAATGGATGAAAAAAAAACAATATTACTACCACAAAAGTTGAAAAACAAAAGAAATAGTATAAAAATTATGACGTTACAACAAAAATGACAGATTTTAAAAAAAATTTAAAAATTTAAAAAGACTACATTTACATGTTCTGATGTCTTGATCCAGCATTATTGTAAGCCTAGTGTTAAACAAGATATTAACATAATATTACAAGCATTATTACAAAGTCGAAAGGCATTGTCATGGTACTTATATAGTTACCAGGTCTATTGTTGTCCCCTAACAACATAATAGTATAATAAACAATGTCAACAGCTTGCTTTCCATATGTAGCTTTGCCAAATTTATTTCTCTATCGTTCCATAAATCAACCCTTCATGTTCAAATACAATAGATACATGACATATGGACTGTACCACTCATTCATATTTCAGGGGTGTAAGGCTATGTATTGTGAGGGACCATGCTTGATGGGTATAACAACATCCCCATCTCTTGTGCGTTGACAGTGTGTCCTTTTTATCAAAATCAAAGGCACTCTCAACGCGGGAACTGTATCATTTGAAAGGGTTTTTTGTATACCAAGGGTGATTACTTTAAGGCGAATTTGGAACGGACCTTGTTAACTGGTTGTGTATTATAGCCAAGCTGTATTCATTACTACTATTCTTGTTCACTGGGTTGCGACACACATCACTGCTCTACCGGTGTGTTTTCCACGACTTGTTTTGGCTGGTAACATATACCCTCCTTCTAGATGTTACCACTGAAGCATTCACACTGAGTGACAGCCGGGGTACACCGAATACACTGTCAACATACCACAGATTAAAACTAAACTAGATACGTATTGTACAGTGACAGAAAGAAAGAGAGAGTGGAAGACAACTGTTTACATTTGATGTTAACATAAGACCAGGGTTGACCGGACTGCCATCATGTTTCACCACTCTCTACCTTCAGAGCCGTACCAGCGTAAAGGTAAGAATTACTGCACAACTAAATAATACTTCACTTGTCAATTCTACAGTATGAACGATGACATGTTGAAGACAAAGATGACCCTCAGTACATATCATATTACATCATTGTCTTGATGTGTGTCACCTACTCCCACTCTGTAGCAAGGTGGTTTTTGAGAGACCTCCACTATCAATATTGACTCTACTTATTATTGGCTCTGAGTTGCAAAGAATCTCTCTAAACATGAGCCCTTTCACTGTGTTACACTCACAGATCAAAGCATTTGCCATCTTCCCATTACCCATACAATTGACAGATTCGTACACAATCTGATTGCATTGCAATCACATAGTGACACCAGAAAAGAAATATTAATAACAGTTTCCATGACAACTTCATATCCATCTCTCCAAATATCAAACGGGTTATAATCATATTACTTTGCATTTCATGATTTGAGAACATGAACTATAAAAAGTACTACCTTTGCTATTTCCATACTCCAGAGGCGATATTCTATTTGTATACAATTTTGTGCACAAAATAAAAACATAAATACATCACATATTTGTCCCTGGTTAAGAACATTTGGCATTTGTCGACGTGATATTTTTATCTAACCTATATTCATCAAAACATTCATATTGGGTAATGGAGTCAATTTTTTACATTAAATTGCAGAGTATCCTCGGTTCTCGCAAAATGAGCCCTGTCAATCATTCACGGGTACGTGCTCATGAATTTATTTCTATGCAAACTGACACTTGATAGCCGTAGTAGTGGTATTAAAAATTGGGTATGCAAATAATTGCATGCTAGTCGGTAATCCTTGAAAGTGTAACCCCCTTTATAAAGTAGTGCAATAACATCTATGTGTGTGTGTGTGTGTTCGGAATTCTTGCCCTAGTTCTTAGACCGCAATGAATTCAAAACAAGAATTAATCCTTAGAAAGCCTTTTCCTACTAGTAGTAGAAATAGTAGTAACAGCGTCCTTGTGTAACATTTTTTTTTAGTAACATTTAACTGTTATATAACTAACAACCTGAAAGGATGGCTTTTCTTTCCAATGATTAAAAACTCACGCCACATTTTAATCACCACTTATTAAAATTGACTGACTCTTATCTGTGGTAGCAATATGGTTATTAATGAGCACAAAGACTAATTCGCTGGTTGTTATTAAAAGCACTAAAAATAAACAATGACCAAGTTCTACAGATGCTGGCAGACAATGATACAGAAAGTCAGCGAAAGGACAGCTTGAGATTTGTCCTCAGCCATGCATGCAATTTCAATAATCTATTGAGATTGGACTTTGCAGCATAAAGAGGCTTTTATAATAGTTCTCAAATTGGGTCAGTTTACTTTTGAAGATTGTCAAAATCGTATAATTGGAAAGGGGAAAACAGTTTGAATTATTCATTAAGAAACACAAGTGACAATGCAAAAGAAGAAACCTTCACACTCTGAGGCGATATTGCTTTGACATTTACAAATCATAATATTCACCAAGCAAAAATTAGACTAAGGTCAGCCCTTTATCAAAATTGCCGAAATAAATAGACAAAAAACAGCCATTTCTAGTTATGACACTTTATCACAGTACCAGTCTCTCTCATTTTTCATTTTCTCTTGTAACTTATAGCAACATGTTCATATATAAAGATCTCACCTTTTCTTGAAATATATGGATACAGGGAATGTTATGAAAAAAATTCCCAAGAGATGTATACTTGTCTTCTATCTTTTAAAAATGATAAAATTGGTAAATACTGCTTTTCCAAAAAATTTTGAAAATTTGTATAAAACTGTCTTTTCTCACTTTGTATATACCATCTTCCCCATGTTAGTAAAATAACAGACATACTCAAAACCTTCAAACAGACTACATTTTTTTACACTAAAACTTCAGAACAGACATATTTTTGTACACATATTCATTTATACTATGACATCTGCAAGCATCTCTCGCCAACATCTATGATGCAAGTGGTAAAACACTGACAGGGAAATACAAGAGAGAGACAAGCTTTCAGTGTAGCAATATCTGATAAAAAAATGGATGCATTATCACTTTTTAAACAAGGTATCTGATGGCAAACTGCAAATGGCTGGCTAATACCGAGTACAACCTGTGAATTCAGTGTACATGTACACACTTCCTGGCTAATGCCTGGTACGTCATGTAGCTGTGAATTCATTGTACATGTACACACTTCCTGACTATTGCCTGGTACCTTGTGTAGCTGTGAATTCAGTGTACATGTACACACTTCCTGACTATTGCCTGGTATGTCATGTAGCTGTGAATTCATTGTACATGTACACACTTCCTGGCTAATGCCTAGTATGTCATGTAGCTGTGAATTCAGCGTACATGTACACACTTCCTTGCTAATGCCTAGTACGTCATGTAGCTGTGAATTCATTGTACATGTACACACTTCCTGGCTAATGCCTAGTATGTCATGTAGCTGTGAATTCAGCGTACATGTACACACTTCCTTGCTAATGCCTAGTATGTCATGTAGCTGTGAATTCATTGCACATGTACACACTTCCTAGTACGCCATGTAGCTGTGAATTCATTTTACATGTAAACATTAGCAGGCAGATTGACAAGGTAGCTTTCCATCAAATTACCAGGCTTTTGAACTACTTTTATCTTCATCTTGAGGCCTACAGATATAACTCATTGTTATTAGTTCAAGAATTATATCCTCCTTAATCTCCATGGCAACAGTGGCCTGATGGAAGCCGGCAATCTGGGAGTCAGACCACCTGACGTCGTTGCCATGGCTTTTGTTTCAAGTTACAAATTATGTGTGATGACTATTAAAAGGGTGTTGATTAGGCTAATAAATGCTACTAATTGATCCTTGAGTGTGTTAGTTTTCTCTGTCATCTTGGCAAATAGAATGCAAGCTATGCTATCTCATAGCTTGCAGGCTATGAAGCTTGCTGTGTTGCACAGAGTAAGGAGATGGTGATACATTTCCACAAAGGTGACAGAGAGTTAGACACTTTATTTCTCCAACAGTTACTTACCACAATGGGATGTTTATAACAGATTCTAGAAAAGCAACAGACTGTGAGACAATGATTCTAGAAAGGTAACAGACTGAGACAATGATTCTAGAAAAGTAACAGATTGAGACGATGATTCTAGAAAATTAACAGACTGTGAGACAAGGATTCTAGAAAAGTAACAGACTGTGAGACAAGGATTCTAGAAAAGTAACAGACTGTGACACAAGGATTCTAGAAAAGTAACAGACTGTGAGACAAGGATTCTAGAAAAGTAACAGACTGTGACACAAGGATTCTAGAAAAGTAACAGACTGTGACAGACAAGGATTCTAGAAAAGTAACAGACTGACAATGATTCTAGAAAAGTTACAGACTGTGAGACAATGATTCTAGAAAGGTAACAGACTGACAATGATTCTAGAAAAGTAACAGACTGTGAGAGAAGGATTCTAGAAAAGTAACAGACTATGAGACAAGGATTCTCAATGATATACGGAGAAGGTTTATTTTTTGTACAACTTCATTTAGTAGGACATTAACCATTTCTATCTTCAGTTTCAATGAATTAATCCATTTCTACTACCCAAACTCAGAGAGAAATTGTTCTTTTCTAGAATGAAGTTACTTTAAATGATGAACTAGTCCCTTGTTAAACAGTTCAACTAAGATAAAAATAGCAAGTTCAAACACTTCCCATGGTGATAAATCTGTCACGCTGTAAAACAGTCTATTCTAGACATGCTGTCGTGCATGGAGTAAACTACTTCTATTGTATTGCAGCTAGGTAATAAGGCTGACTTATTTATGAGGCCACAAATCTCCACTCTCCACAGACAGCTATATTTTCAAAAGTAGAAATTATCCATCAAACCACTAATTACTTTATCAGAGGGTTATTCAACTGCTAGATTATATCTTTCTAGCCACTAATTACTTGATCACACAGAGTCCAAACTCATCTTAAGAGTCTATTACTCATACCACACAAAGTGTTGAATTCATCAAGTAAAAGATGAAATAATTTCATAAGTTGACTCGACCAACACATCACATTTCTCCACCACTGTACATGCGACATTTCACACACAAACATGAAGGAAGATATTTTCATTTTCAGTTTTGAAGAGTGAAATACAACCCATAACATAACATCAAAGTAAAACATTTTCTGTATGTACCACAATCTTTTTATAGCAATCAAACCAAGTGTAAAAGTATACTGTTTCATTTGCTAGTTGACAACACTAGAAAGGCCACATGCTAGGCTTGTAAATAAACCAATTGAAACAATATACTTTTACACTAGATACGATTGCTATAAATGAGTGTAGCACATACAGAAAGTGCTTTACTTCAGTATTACTTGTTGTTGTAGAATTTCACAGAACAACACCTAGACAGGCAAGGTTTATGAAACAAAATCTAAGTTGTTTTCTTTTTTTTTTAAAGTTGTGAAACTCTTGTGATATTAATACCATACCTTGTTCTTCCATGGAAACTCAACAATATGAAATGCAAAACACATGCACACGCATGCACACACACATACACGCACACACACACACACACACACACACACACACACACACACACACACACACACACACACACACACACACACACACACACACACACACACACACACACACACACACACACACACACACACACACACACACACACACACACACACACACACACACACACACACACACACAAAGCCAATTTTCTGACCAAAGACTCAAAAGAAAGAGACTGAAACAATATTTCCAGGACCACAAGATTTTGTTCAATTTAGAAATGTATTTTGCATCTGGAGTTTCAAAAATATTTGAGATACACATCATTTTTAACGAATCAAAATGATACTTCTTCCAATCTGTAGATTTGAGGTCATCTAAATTGAGGCTACATCCTATATTCACTGCTTGCTCACAAGAATTGAAAATAAATTTGGAAGCTAACAGCGGGAAGGCACTTGTTACAACATACAAGTATTTGACAGTCTATGCAAATCTATTTATTACACACCTTGGACAAGGACATCAACCTATCACAATAGATCATATGATGTCATACTAAGACCAAAAATTCACCTCAATAGAGAAAAGTGGGGAATGGGCTGCCGTCAAATACTGGACAAACTTCATTCATTCAAAGCAATTTAGTTTTGCTTATTTCCTTGGCTAATTTAACAACATTCATCAATAATCAATATGTTATTAGCAAAATATTAAGATCAACATCATCAATATAACATGTATCAATTAATAAGCGACAGCTCGTGTAATAAACTCTTCATTTCATAACTCCCCTAAGAATACTTGAGAAAATGTTGACTCACTTTTATAATGGGTTTCATCAACAGAGTGACAGCCTACAAGAAGCATACTTGAGTGTTGCACAACTAGAAGGGTTTTCATACACTGGTACAGATACATATACACATATCGTGCTGAACATTTCAACCATATATCAATGTTACACTGCTAAAAGGGGCCGTCATAAAGATATAGTAATACATACAATGCTGGACACTTGAGCCATACGTCAATGTTACAGAGTTAGAGAGAGTCTCATACATATAAAATATGTAGTGCTAGACACTTGAGCCATTCGTCAATGTTACAGAGTTAGAGAGAGTCTCATACATATAAAATATGTAGTGCTAGACACTTGAGCCATTCGTCAATGTTACAGAGTTAGAGAGAGTCTCAAACATATAAAATATGTAGTGATGGACACTTGAGCCATTCGTCAATGTTACAGAGTTAGAGAGAGTCTCATACATATAAAATATGTAGTGATGGACACTTGAGCCATTCATCAATGTTACATAGTTAGAGAGGGTCTCATACATATAAAATATGTAGTGATGGACACTTGAGCCATTCGTCAATGTTACAGAGTTAGAGAGAGTCTCATACATATAAAATATGTAGTGCTGGACACTTGAGCCATTCGTCAATGTTACAGAGTTAGAGAGAGTCTCATACATATCTAGTGCTGGACACTTGAGCCATTCGTCAATGTTACAGAGTTAGAGAGAGTCTCAAACATATAAAATATGTAGTGCTGGACACTTGAACCATACTTCAGAGGCACGCGCAGCTAGAAGGGGCTGTCGTACAGATAATACACACAGTTCTGGACACTTGAGCCATACTTCAGAGGCACACTCAGCTAGAAGGGCGCTGTCGTACAGATAATACACACAGTTCTGGACACTTGAGCCATACATAAATGTTAGAGAGCTTAATAGAGACTCAGAGGTTCTCATATAGATAATATATGTAGTGCTGGACACTTGAACCATACTTCAGAGGCCCACTCAGCTAAAATGGTTCTCATACAGATAACACAAGTAGTGATGGACACTTGAACAATACTTCAGAGGCACACTCAGCTAAAATGGATCTCATACAGATAACACAAGTAGTGATGGACACTTGAACAATACTTCAGAGGCACACTCAGCTACATGGAGAAAGGATCCTATACAGATAATATGCATGTAGTGCTGGACATTTGAAACATACTTCTATTAAGGCACACTCAGCTACAGAAGGGGTCTCACACAGAAAATACACATGTAGTGAAGAGTTCTGTTGCACAGCTTCTATGGCACATGAGCTGTGAGGTTGGTCAAGTTCAGTATCAGAGGATGTCTCTTACACAAAAAGACATAGAGCTGGACACTTGAGCCACATTTCCATACGATTTATTTGTAGCCAGCCATTATTACATTACTTCAAAACTATGACAAGGAAAGTTACAACCGCAGCTTTAGAGAAGAAGAATCTCTTTACAAAAATAAGCGTGTACCCTGTTTACAAATATATATTGCCTGTTTAAATATACTGGTAGTTTGTGACTTTCAAATACCTTTGCTTGAAGAGCAGGCACCTCTAGACATCACATACAATATGCATGTACATGTACATCACTGAAACCATACGGTGAGCTCAACAAGGGTGAAATTGCCAGCACTATCAGATGAACAGTTGATGAAAACTTGCACTCAAGCTATACAAACTGCCTTCCTCATCTGTCAGTATGACAGTAATCAATCACAAACCATATGGGAAGTGAATGTTGTATCTACTATCTTTGAGACAAGCATTGTCAGTTTAACTTTTATAATCATTTTGCTGCTTTGTTTTGTTATACTGTTTCCTGATAAAGCATATTTGCAATCAATCTATTCACCATGTCAAAAAATATCACCCATCCTGATTTTTCTTACATTTTTTAATAAATGTGAAAATCTTACAAAATCAAACCTATCAACTTACTTACCCCAAGTCCTGATATCGTTACATACAGAAATATATCATGTCTTGATATTTTTCATAATTTACCTTTTATTTCACCATATGTATCATACTATAAAACTTATATTTCTTGATTTATAATATTATTGAATGAGAATGCTAAGCCATTTTACATGCATGAGACACAATAACATGAATATTCCTGTCAACATATTACCTTCAAACCATTAGCAAATTCCTTCTTTTTGCTTCCACTATTAAAGTAAAACTTCACCCTATGACATACAGTTTTATATCTCTGCTGAGTAATACAGGTATATATACTAGTTATCTGTGAGTCCAGCTTACAGACAGAGTAAGGCATGACTGTATGCTGACATTGACCAGTCTACACCGGCTTCAAAATAGAATCAAAATAATGAGCCTGATCCTAACACACCAGCATGGTGCTTGGTATGCCATTAATGAATAATATCAAGTGCCGTGGTCAAATATTAGCGATCAAGTAACTACTAGTATCTATTTATTTCACATTTCTTACAACAATAATTCCCACTTGGATGACCAAGAATGTCAAAATCTGATCTTTTCACAAATTTCAAACATCCCTCCTTTCATGTGAGTATATGCCACCATATATTGGAATATGCTTTCCAGTATACTCTAGATAAGGAGGGGCATACGGACTCAGCATTTGAAATTATGAAAATGTCCAATGTCATAACTCTGGTTATCAGAATGGGGACTATTATAGTCAAAGAGATGTCAAATGAGTAAACAATCAATCATTTGCTAATATTTGACTGCTGGACCTATTAATTCTATGATATTAGGCAGTGCTAGGGTAGGTTATGATTCGGTGTACAGCTTTTTTGCAGGACGGAGAAGAAATGGGGCATTGTCACACTCCAATATTCTGTCAGCAAGCAGGACTAGTAATCTATATGTTGCCACCTACAGTTTACCAGTATCATTCGTTACTGTCTTGTAAACCAATCACACGGTATCTTGTTTTGTGTTATACCGCAGGGATATAATGTAGCTTTATTGAGTTAAACTATTGATAAACTTTGTTGGTTCTTCTGTATTGCATGGGAGCTGTCAAGTAAACAGTACATTGTATTTCACTTGACAAATACTTCCCTGAAATTCAAGTGCTTGGTACAGTTTGTATGTACATGTTGAATGGCAAATGTGGGTACATTTTGGAGCATGTGGTACAGTATCTGCAATAATTGTAACATTTGTTGTGATTTTAAGGTTGTTTTTTCTGTTTTGTGCTATTTTTCTTTCGAATGTTCAACTGGAAGCAAATGCTACAATTCCTGTAATGTTAATGCAAATAGACAAGATCACAATGAAAAGTTGCTACTTTTGCCAATTTTGAACATTTTGAACCTCTGAACATTTCGTGGGTCCTGAAGGCTACGTAATTAATGTCGGAGCTAAAAAATGTCTGAGTTTTTGGCAGATACGGTGTAATTTAGCAGCACCCAACTTAGCGATTCAGATCTGAATCGCTTCTGTCTATTTGCATTTACATTTAGAATTGTAGCGTTTGCTTCCAATTAAACATCTGAATGAAAAAAAAGCACAAAAACCCTCAAAACCACAACAAACACTACAATTACTACAACTAGTGGTACTGGTAACAGATGTGTTCTCCATTTTTATAATATAACAAAGGTGTTATTTTTAATAGCCCTCTTGTCATTTCTGAATATCTGATGAATAACAATGAAAATTGCTCTCAGAAACCATTTCATCTTGTACCAAAAACGATATCAAAACAACTACCAGATAGCCTCTACCTGGTATTACCAGTCTCTCGTGAGAATATTATGAAGATTCTGTAAATATTTTAGTGGAAAACGCAACACTTCCAGAGAAAATGTGCTCAAAGTAACAAAATGTTTGTATTTATAAAGAAGTAGGTTGTTGCCTTCGGTATATACTGGCTTCATTATTGTTTTCTTATATTCATGATGCTTTTAAGCTATACTGCTTTTTTATTAGTGTAGCCATGGCAACCAGCATTCGTCAGATATGCAAGAATTGTAAACACAAAAAATCAAACTCATGTAGACATTAACATTAACTATAACATTACATATTGGTGCTGTATATGAACCAGTTATGAAACGAATTAATTTTCTACTTTGCACAGGTCACATCCAATCTCTCACTTAACATAATCAAACATTTATTTTTCATCTAATGAAATAATAATTGGGAATAATTCACCCTAATCAAATAAGCTTGTGGATTTACAGTTTTAACATAGTCATAAAACTTAAACTGTGCTGACACAAATGTACTCCTGTATCAAAAAACAAAGATATAAATTCATTTGGTATCAAATTCTTGCTGATTTGCCAAACAAATGTGTTTACTCAGACAGAGTCTACAACTGTACAATTTCCATTTTTAATCTAATAGTTTAATGTCAAAGTTAATATTGACCTGGTCACATTTGTCACTTTCTCAGTAAAAGCACTTGTCAGCAACTGATTCAAGCCGTCCTTTCTTCCAAACTCGATTATAGCAATGCACTTCTTTACGGACTACCATATGAACACATCAAACCATTACAACATGCACAGAACACAGCAGCTAGGATCATCACACTGGTAAAGAAACGTCAACATATTACACCAATACTAAAGGAACTGCACTGGTTGCCGGTACAATACAGAATTGATTACAATGTTCTCCTGACCACCTATAAAATATCGCATGGTCTTTCACCGCCTTACTTATCGGACACTCTCCGTGAGAAGCCTAACCTCCACACACCTCGGTCATCGAACAAATATTTACTGTTTGAACCCAATTGCAAACTTAATTCCTTTGGTGGCCGTGCTTTCTCTTGTGCCACACCACGTCTTTGGAACAAATTGCCACTGGAGCTTTGACAGACACCCACAGTCAATGCCTTCAGGAAGAACCTTAAAGCATACTTGTTCGTGAAAGTTAACTGTACAGCGCCTCTGAACTCTACTTCGTATTGGATACAGGCACTCTATAAAATTTCTGATTGATTGATTGATTGATTGATTGATTGATTGATTGATTGATTGATTGATTGATTGATTGATTGATTGATTGATTGATTGATAATATTGATAGTTTACCATCAAATAATTATGTCTTTGAATTATTTATTTATTCATTATTAATTATTTATTATAGTTGCAACTGAGAGTTATGTAAGAATCAGATGACGATGGGTAAAATAATCTAGGTACATGGATAGGAAACTGAAACGCACAGAAAACCATGAATATCTCTTACAGTAGTACCACCCTGACGGTGCTCACAAAATGTCGGCAAAATTTTGGGATTCGCTCCAAAGAAATATTTTGACTGAGTAGAAATTTCATTACAAAGTATGAACCTAGAGTCCCATAAAACATTCCTTCTCATATATCTTGTCATTTTAATTTTAATTTTTCAACAATAAAGTTCACCCATGATAAATTTCAATTGAATAAAATTGTCAAAAAGTTCCCATTGATTTGCTATTTGTTGCTATAAATTTATACAAAACATATTTCAAGAATGATCTTAACCTTTCGGGGAAGTGAAATTATATTCTATTTCATATCTACACATCACACGTGTCACCTGTCATGTCATATTTGTCCTATTACAAAATGCTATCAGTAAGGATCAAGACTGAACTCTGTGATTCCTACTCTGCTAGACTTAAAGCCCTTGCAATCTATGGATCGAGACTGAACTCTTGTGATTTCCTACCCTGCTCAACGTAAAGCCCTTGCAATCTACGGATCGAGACTTAACTCTATGATTTCCTACCCTGCTCAACTTAAAGCCCTTGCAATCTATGGATCGAGACTTAACTCTATGATTTCCTACCCTGCTCAACGCAAAGCCCTTGCAATCTATGGATCGAGACTTAACTCTATGATTTCCTACCCTGCTCAACTTCAAGCCCTTGCAATCTATAGAATACCAATACCTAAGTCTTCAGTGAGCACAAACACAGATTGAACCCCTGACTATAAAATTCATACCACAGCAGGGTTTTTTTCACATATTTCATCCCATATTACTGAAACCGTCACCTCAAATAATCATAGCTAAAGAATACCGATCAAACGCTTTCCCCAAATACTAACGAATCCAAATACTATGTGATATAATCCTCACTCCATCTGTTATGATAGGTATATATTGATTAAAATCGTATGACCTATACCAATCCATGGATTTCCTGCAATATTCAACCGACTATTAAAATGACAGCATATTTATTGAGGCCGAGAACTGAATGGTGTTTAATAGATCTATTAATTTGATTGTAGTGTTCATGAACTAATGACTATCTCCACACGCTACACATCTATATGTAAATGTACGGAGGATACAATAACTATGTACCAAGTGTTGAATGTTTACTGCACCAGTTATTACACACGCAATAGAAATGTCCTCACGCTGTGTGTGAGTGACATTACTATAGAAATGCTTACCTACATGCAAACATTAATGCAATGCATTTTAATCTCATTCTCTCATATCAGACTAATTTGACAGTAAAAAAGCCCAGTGTGTACACGTATTAAGCTTTATGAAATAGCTTTTCAGAGAAAAGCGAACAGACCTGCATGTTGGTTGTTTGCCAGTGGCTTTATGCGTATGCACCATTATCTATCAAATATTGAAAACATTAATGTCACAGGGTTGTATAAAATATGGTCCAAATTTAAAATCATATTTTTCTGTTTGTGTATACGTTCTTCATCATTTTTCTCTATTTTGTGGTTGTGCTTTCATGAGCATATTTGTCCAAATTTGGGTAACACTGTAATAACAACATCCCTGCACTTTGGTTTCAAAACTTCGATATTTCTATCATTTTCTGCACTCATAATTTCCATAACAACGTATACATCCTAATTTATAAAATTAGAGTAGATGGGGAATCCTGAAAAGGAATAGTAACATCTACTGTGTACATTTTTATCTTTCTTTAGTTTCACTTTTCATTTTTTGTTAGTCAGGTCCAAATATTACTCACATTACTCACTAATTTGGCTCTTTCAATATCCAATAAAATGAAAGCAAACACAATGTTCAAACACACTAAATGCTCAGTGCTGTGACAATAAATTTCAAAAATCACTATCATAACATGATGGGATGAATATTTTTGTTGTCATGGTAACCAACCTACTTTTGGAGTTTATGCTTGACATCAAATGAAAAGTCAACAGTCTTTGTGTTTGTTTATCAAAATCATCCCTTCCATCTCAACAAAATATCTTGTTCAAAGCAAATACAAATATGGTGCCATTTTAATAGATAAATGTATTGGAGTTGTACAAACATAATATGTACAGGGTAGAAGTCTACAATGACAGAGTGGGTATAGAAAGTTACAATAAACTGAACAAGTACAGTGAATAATTTTTGATGTTTTAAGTTCGGTGCTAAAACAGACTCATATCTTGACTTCATACAATTTTATCATTGTAGAAATAGGTACAGTTGTTCCAACTGAGATCCAGGACATACACATGTATTATTATTATTATTAGTGATAACAGCCTTGCAAAGAAAGAGAATGCTTCCCCCTCATATCAGAAAGGGTATTGTTCAAAATCTATGCAATAACTGGCAGCATATAAATCATAAAACCCTAAAGCATTGTGAAATTGGTCAATTATTTCAAGCTACGGCATGACATTTGAGATACATAGCCAATTTCATTAAAAGTAGATTGGGCTCTGATTCAAGCAAATACAATAACCGTCTCATATCATTTTCAAAATCTATCATAAGTTTTGCTTTTTACAATGCCTTGGCAATTCTAAAATCAGATATTAGGATAACTTCGCCGCAATATCTAACTGGTGATACCAGGTTTGTTTGGATTTTGATGTCAAATTCTTGTCTGAACATACAGCAAGATGATGACGCATGCAGAATGAAATCGATCTTAATCCCTTCTCCAAAAAAATATCAGCTAGGCGTCAACTTTAATAATTGATGATAAACCCTGGATTCTAAGCTTCTCAACAACAGTCTACTGGGTTACTGAAAACAGATTATGCAAATCAGGTAATTAATATGCATGGCATGCAATAATCTACAAAATTAGCTAGATTTCTAGTTTTAGATTAAATTGGAAACGTACAGATTTGAACTGTGTGTATGTGTGTGTGTGTGCATGAATACATATCACTACTTTTAAGCCACCTGCTTAGAAAAATCTATTCATACTATCTCTCGATCTGTTTGTTCTATGATGTACAGGTTGAAGTTTGTTATTTATGCAGACACTACATAGAAAAATATGGTGATTTGAGGCAGGTTAAGTATATATATAATGCTGCCACAATACTGCACTGCTTGTCTATAAAGATTAGATTCTGATGTGCCCTGAATTTTGATTTTCACAGAATATTTTCTACATAATCATAAAACTCCATACTGCTAAGTACATGATACCATATACATGTAAAATATGTATGTATGCAAATTACCTATTTTGAATAACAATGTGTCCAACTTCACTGTTACTTCACTGTCATAGCTTCAGATGAGATTTTATGCATGAGATACATGCATCATAATCGGATGAGTAGACACTTTGATAATGTTAAAATTCTTCAAAACTTCAATAATCTCCTCTGATCCCATAATCATGCCATGTTATCAAATTTTAGTTAAGATTTATGAATTAGAAGTCATCAATCAAACTAGACATGTTAGAATTTTGATTTCTGATTTCTGATTTCTGATTTCTGATTTCTTGACACACAGTGTTTCATTACCCCTAGCATGTCCCTTTGGTCCATATCAGATACTTGTCAGCATCAGTGAAAGTTCAGTGCTACGATACATATCTAGTAACCAGCTGTCAATACATGAAATGTACAACTCCATAAATTTTACAGTTTCAAATTCTTAATTAATAAAGTTGGCATGTTTTAACAGCTGTTTTTACAGAAAAGTTTGATTTCCAATACAGTAGTGAAATTAATGCAGAATCATTATTGATTATAACACCTTGGAGATTTGCTATATCAACCACAGTTGGATGGGTTTGGGTTTCATTACGGTGTTTTCACTCTGAGGATCCAACTTAAAGAGTATAAACTCATAATGCCGTTTTTAGCTTCACATGATTGAGTAACTGTCGACGTTTGTGACTTTTCAATAGCGATTGCATCAAATAATTCCACAAACTATAATTTATAAATACTCCTTTCATGTTCATTTTCACTACTTTAATTAGATTTTTGATGACCTGGTGATGCTGTGTCAACTGTCAACGGTGGTGAAAGCTAGCCCAAAACTGTGGAAACCCTTTGCGATGAGTTTTGTTGAGACCATGCAACCCTAACAATTTTCATTTGTGTTTTTGCACTCCTTTCAGTTTTGGTAATTTTGCAAATACTGAGCAACATGTTTACATTGACTGTGATTCCAATATCTGGTTAGAAATATGACGACAATGACAACAATGACGACAGCAATGACAACAAGTTACAACAATCAGAGTCACAGTATACACTGTAAACAGGCTAGTCTAGTAAATGCTGTATTACATGTATATTGTAGTAGTTAATACTAGCTTGAATTCAGCTACTTTCAGCATTCCATTATATTTTTCTAGGACACTTCATTTTCCATTAAAAAAACAAGTGAAATCAAATCGTATGATATGAATAATCAATACTTGTAGAATGCATCATAAAATGAAATTAGCATACTGTAAAAGGAATGTCAATATCTGTGAACCACTGCACTGGTAAATAATTGTCAGTATTTTAATTTGTCTGTCTGTATTTAGACTTCCCTGGGATATTATTTTTATCTTAATTTTCCTTTATTTGAAGTTGTAATATCGTAGAAAGTCAAATTCTGATAGTTCAAACCACCACTGTGATATTTCTTTTAGTATGCTAAAATCGAACTATACAGCTCACAGTACTGTAGACACTGTGAAAACACACTTTTGTAATATCGAAGTAGGACTTAATATTAAACAACTGCTGATCAATGGTCTATACATGCATTATTACCACAATACTTCATGGCATTATTACATACTTATGTTTTGGGACTATGACAATCTTGACAAACAATTAACGCATGGGGTTTCAGGGCTTCAAATCAACAGTCCCATGTCCACAGACTACACCAATTCTTGTCACGGACGGAGCTACCATAATTTGCAGCTGGTAACCCACTCAGGCTACCACTGATTCTGCAAAGATTTAAAGGATGGAAGATTTACGGACATGAAAGTATTTTAATAACACACACATATTTCCAATAGAGGATATATTTCAGTTCAGGAATATCGGACTATTGGTCACCATCCTTGAAAATGGTAGCTGACTGGGACTACCAAAAAAAAGTGAATTTCAAGCCCTGGGTTTTCATACACACAAATGTTCATGAAACATGTTAATAATAATATATAGTTTTTGATATACAGGTACAAAGTATAAACCCCACACTATATGCTACATATTTCCACAAAGAATATAAATCTGCTATTTTTAATAAGTACATTAATATTATTGGATGAGTAACCATAAGCTCATACATTTACAGTATAACATAAAATTTGAATACAACCTATATCATTCTATTATAAGTAGAGAGATATATATTACACAAAAGGTCAGGTAATTCTCATATATCCTGGTATTAGCTGACACAGCTATATAAATTGAAATATCATTAACCAACAACAGCAGATTAGACAGGTCTTTATATTGGGCCTCTACATGTAAATTGATATAGGGTACCAGCTGGTATTGACTTTAATAGATGGTTTACATGTATTGTATTCTCCTTATACAAATCTGTGCTCCCCCCATACACATGTTTATAACACCAGAATGCGGCATTGTCCTCAATGAACTATTTTTTTTTTTCAAACCATTGACATCACGTATACTGTAATTCCATCACCATTTTCTATGTTCTAGTCATGCACAGATGTACTGTGTGTGGCTTGCAAATAAGATTATTAGCTCTACATATGTCATATCACGATGTACAGGTGCCCCGAAACTGCTGCTGTAAGTCTTGTGACACATTAAAGGCTCACGATTCAATCCCAAGTTAGTGATATCTTGTCAGTAGAGTTTTACAGATTCGATAATAGTTATCATTCTGCTCTTCAAGACCAATTTTTTCTATACGTCTGCCAGACAACTTTTTCTTTAAGTCTACCCAACCTTGGCCAGGTATACACATGCTAATAGCTGCTATAGAAAATATCATTATTTCAGACTATCTGAAGATATATATGTATATACTCTCAAAACAAGTGGGGAATTTTTAGCTAGGGGCTCTGAATACAAGAGACACTTTGGTAAGGCAAGTCTCTGATAATATATAATTTTATGTATCCTCTCCAAGACATACTCTGTAACATTGGTCTAATCAGGGAAATGACCAGGGCTTTGAAACCTTTGAACAACACAGGACTGTCAATTCATAAAACTCTTTGCAACTTCTCTGACAGTACAGGAAAATGACCAATACCATAACTGGCACTTGGATATTGGAAGAGTTAGTAACTCCCTGATCTTGAAAGATGATTTCCATTTATCTACTCAATTTGGCAGTGTTTCCCAAGGCTAGGTAATAATGTATTCAATTTGAGGAGGCGGAAACAGTCTCCTTATGTTCAATAATACACCAAAATCCATGCAATAATTATACATTTTTTACGACACACCTCCAGCAAAATTCTGTGTCTTAAAACTGTACAGATGCACCAATTTCATTTACAAGCATGGCTACTTATATCTAGTATTACCAAAATACATTCAAACATTTGAAGTATTAAACAGAATGGTGTGTACAAAATAGCTGACATTTTTATTAATACCAAAACTACAAGTACTACACAGTCTGTACAGGTCACACGACACAAACTCTATTATTTCATCCCATTTTTTCATAACTCAGCTCGCGGTATAACAGCACATTTCCACCTACACAGTCTATTTCTACCCACCTACACACTGTTCAAAAGAAAAGGATATTTGATAAAGTACCACAAAACCATATGCCCTTTCATATGCAATACAATAATTAAACTACATACATACATACATACATACATACATACATACATACATACATACATACATACATACATATACACATATGCATGCACACACACATACACATACATACATACATACATACATACATACATACATACATACATACATACATACATACATACATAAACACACACGCCCATACACACACACACACACACACACACACACACACACACACACACACACACACACATACACATACACATACACACATACCTATATTACTTCAGACAATAAATCTGCAGTGTTACAATTCATTTTTTCTGTATAGATAAATTCAACCTTTAAAGAATGGTATGAATTAATCTATAATAAGTTTAATATACAGCATCACACACGTGGGTGATATTCTTCAGACCATAACTTTCCAACAACACATGTATTTCCTAGCAAAATACAGCTATATAATTCTGATGTCTTTCAAAACAATGATGAGTGTGTATGTGGGTGTAGTTTTGAGTTAGTGGCTGGCAAGTGGCTTTCAATTATACTTGATAGTATCATTATCTTCAGATCACATATTTCACAGATAGTATCATTATTTTCATGTCACATATTTCATCCACAATTTGGCATACTATTCCATTGTCACATTGCAAGATACATTGAATATTTTGCAAAACTAAAAATATGATACAGGTTGGAAGGAGTACATTCCCTAGTCCAGTATTTGGTCAGAGACAGTTTGTCTGATACTAAAAAGTCCTCATGTTATACTTTATTACTAGACTTCCATCATATTCAAGACCTGCAATGATAGTAATATTTAGAGATATGTAACAAAGCAACTTTTTAAGGTGTCCAGCAACTTGAACTGGTAACCTAATACAACAAGTAACACTGAAGTAAAGCACTTTCTCTAACATTCATATAAAGTGTAAAAGTATACTGTTTCAATTGGTTTATTTACAAGCCTAGAATGTGGCCTTTCTAATGTGGTCAATTAGCAAATGAAACAGTATACTTTAACACTTGATATGGATGCTATAAACGATTGTGGTACATACAGAAAACACTTTGGTGTTACAGGTTGTATTGAGCACAGAAGTGAGGGCCGGAGTGCAGTCACACTGTCAGAACCTTTATACATATTTTTGTTTGCCTATCAATGTATGTATTAATGTGTCTCATGGTTGTGATGTCCATTATCATAATCAATTTATAAAGGCAACATAAAATAATGAACTTATTACATCACTTTTTGTCATAAATTAGAAAAATTAATGAGTTGGACAATTATTTCTCAATGCAATTTCATTTGGCACAATTTGAAGTAGAAAGGTACCAGCATAATTAATTTTATTTATCTAAGTCTGAATGTAATTAGCTTTATTATGTATGTACCAGAGATTACTTGCACCGGTATACATGCATACTAGTGACATTGCACTGCAGTGCAACACCATAAACCATTATTATTGCATACATTTATGCAAATGATATAGCAAAGTGAGGGTATGTTGTTTTCTGTACACAAAAGCATGTGATCACCCTGTATCGTTTCTATGGCAATTTGCTGTTTCCAATAAACATATATGTAATTTAATAACATAATCCCATGCCACATGAGTGCCAGCGGACACTCAGGGATATTTGTTTTGCAATCGTGTTTGAAGTGTTTTTGTCTGCACTTTCACTCGCTATGCTCATGAAGGTATAACTGCTGAGAACACTGCAATCACTAGTACAAATACCCTGAGTATGCCATACTTGCACTCTTGCATCATGGGGTTGTGTCATATTAATTTTCCATCTATTAAACAAGTCCTTGAAGCTTCATTGTACCTAGTATTCATAAAGATAATTAGTTACAATAAACAGCCATTGAGAAAGAAGCTTCAATATAAATATATTCATGTTAGTCTGTGTACCCTACCAGTAGAATTTCATCTGTTGTTATTTTTAAATATGTAATTCGTACAAGTTCACCTTATCCTGCCTGCTTCTGGTACATATACCTATTTTGGATTTGAACATTTTTATATATTAAATAATATACTGAAAATTAAATGTATAGTTTTACTCGCAATTTCACTGACTTACAAGTTATACCACTTATACTAATTGAACAAAATGTATATTACACAGCTCTTTCCGAGTTCTAAAGCTTCTATCGTGACTCGGCACCATGGTGTCAAAACACACACACGCATGCACGCATGCACGCACGCACGCACGCACGCACGCACGCACGCACGCACGCACACACACACATGAAGAAACCATTCTAGTGTGGTGGCACAGAATTTACAAACCTTCCCCTTTGACCATACAGTACATGTACATCACAGTATGTATCATTGATACACATTATTATGAAGGCAAATATTGCAATCAACACCCATGGGAACAATTTCATCACATTGACAATGTATACCTACCCCTGACCGAGATCCATAAAAAGGTGATATCGGTACATCAATGGTTGGATTTTCAGTATGCAGAAAAGAGAATATCCGATATATGGTGTTCTCCTATACTGGTATCTTTCTGATCATCAAATTATCACAACTTGTTGGTTCAAAAAAAATATATGGCAGGACAAAAACAACTCTTCTAATTCTGTGGGTAGACTTTTGTAATTAAGTATGCCTTCAATCATAATGTTAAAATGATGTTTTTAATCATTTTCTAGCTTACAAACCAGTTTTAGCTCCTGCTGGTCAAATTGTACTTAATTACAATGACTGGAAATATCACGACCTACGTTTCATATATGTGTAACACACTCAAGATACTACGAGGATACTATCTCTTCCCCCTCCCCTCCCCTCCCCTCCCTCCTCCAAACCTGGACACAATCAGACAACTAGTACTACCCCATCACCAGATGGTTACATTTAAACAACTTCAGCTATGATACATGTATACAGTGATGGATTCATTGTCTGACAACTAAGAAAATCAAGGGATGGAGTAACTTCCTTTTAAGGAACTAGGAAAACCCAAAGGTGTTCAAATAACAAGTTTAGGCTCTTCTTTCAGCTGTAGAAAAAAGATACTTCAAAGGATGCCTACAATTAGCTGGTATAGTTAAAAGAACGTTATGACATGGCACGCAAGGGCTATTAGGAAATTAGCCTCCTCAGTATTATCGCTCTTTTCAAAAGCGACACTCAAAAGAATTCCTCTTCTTAGTTTCTCGGGGTAAAAAATTGATGAAATAGTTGAATGACTGAATGGCTGAAAGGTCTTGAATAGAGAACAACAATAATAGAAGTCGGTTAATGAAATCAATTTTCAATATCCAACAGCGATAATTTCTATCATCTAAGTATTGATAGAGATGCTATCAAACTATTTATTAAACTCTTCTATTTAGGAAATCTATAGACCACATGTCCATGACTCGTAGTCTTGATACCAATCATTCAACCTAGCTTTTCATGCTAAGTCTAAAACATACTGTTGTTCACTGACTACACAATTGCGTGGAAACTAATGGACTTTTAATCGATTGAGGAACAAATTCTATCTGAGTCACATAATAAATGACATTACAGTTGATTGGGACTCAATTAAGCATCATGCAACTGTCAACTTTTTTTCGTTTTCTTTTTTTGGGGGGGATGTACTGGACAAAGAGTTCCTGCTGTATAGTCCATATGATAAAATAGGTAATTCTATACACATATATAAAAATACCATCTCATCAAAATGACAAAATACATACACATCAGACAAGATAGATATATACAGCTGTTTGCATACATAACTTGGTGACTGTCTGCATCAAAAATTTAATTTGAGCCTTGAGCAAGTATGGAGAACTGCCACCGCATTTTCTGGTTCAGCAGGCTTGAAACTATAAACATTGTCTAGGTATGTATAAAATCAGATTTGTTCTCATCAAAAAAAATTCAGATTTGCTGGATTTGGTTCAGAATTTTTCATATGTGCTACCCACAGGCGATACTGTTTTATTAGCTATATCAGCCATTGTGACACAAGATGCTATACTGACACAAATTTTCTATGCCGTGTCTAATCTTTATGCAAGGTTTGAAAGCAATTGAATAGGACAAATGAAAAACCTAAATGTGACTTCAAAAAAAAAATGGCCAGGCACAGAAAGAGACAGAGAAACATAACTCAATTATACAGCACACGTTCTGACAAACCTCAAAAAGCTTGAAGTCTGTTGGTAGCCAATTAGTCATCAATATACTTACCCCTCTAGTTAAAAAGAAACCAATAATCAATTTTAAAATGTACTTTTTCTCTGTATTTAATGAAATTGTTCTCAAGTACTGCTTAAAACTCATCTCGGCATATTGCAAGTGGCTTGAGGCTCTGGCTACTGCTTGCAGTACAGGATTTTCAATAGAATTGTAAACCAGCTGTTAATAATACATGTACTATACATGACTGGTTGAAAACTTTCCTTCACTGAACCAAGAAACTTGTGATGCTGTTCACCCAACACACCAGGCATCATGCAATAGACTTCAAACTGTGTATATGCAAATATCCATAGTAAAAGGGTGTGACACTGTCAAGCTGGTAATCCATCAAATATTGACAACTGCCTGTGAGATTTTGTTGTTGTTGTTTTTTTCATTCAAACAATCTTTAATATTCAGTATAATAGTCTGATTGTGTTTGTTTTTTATGGCTCAACTCCATCCCTTGTTTCTAAATGTACACTAAGTAAGGTGGGGGATGTGATGATGTCATAGGTTTACATCTCAATGCTGCAATTGCAGCTTTTGGTTTCTGATTTCAACATTTAGCATAGATTTCTCTGTTTACAGTGTCTTGAGGCTTGGCTACTTGGATGAACCACAATGCACACAACAGCAAAGTTTCTCTGATTGGTAGGGATGGAAGAGTGGCATTAGATTTATGACTTACATCACATAACCATAATTGTATATACAAATTAATAGTGAAGCAAAGGCACCAAGAGACTGTTGTAATTAAGTCTAGCATATCCTAGTGGAACAATTTAATGACTATGATCCAAAACAAGTAATAGCAGATTCTGAAAAACAAAGGACATCACTCATAGCTTGCTTGTCACTATGAAGTTTAAAATCCATCCACATAGGATATACTATATACTAAATGAAGGCAAATAATCATGTCATGTTCTGTACGTCAAATATGATTAATAACACATCATAATTGAAATTTTTTATTGATGATGATAAATTGTTTATTATTAATCTTAAAAAATGTAACAATACAATATATTGCTACAGCTGGATATGTTATTCAACCATCAATCATTTCACATTTACATGTTGCTTTGATTACACACAATGTAAATTCAACAGAACTCTGGGGCTTTTCTTTCCACCGGTAATTTGTTATTCTAATATTGGTAAATTACGAATCAAAATTCCCATAGGTGTCTCTATCAATTATCGATCACAATGGTTGACATTTTATGTTCATAAAGTTTTTACCCAATTCTATTTTCCTTTTGAAAAACTTTTTGTGGAAATGTATTCGTCAAGAATGATTGGGTTTAAATATATAATTAACATCAAAAAAAAAAAGGTCCTGTTTACACGATGCGATTTTTAAATGAAAACATGACTTTTTTTATGCATTTGTATGTACATTGTATTACTGTTAATACACGGAGAAGTCAAAATGCACATGAAAATGCAACAATTTGAAAATGCTGCCACAAGTGGATCACTTACAATATAATCTGTTTTCAGTTGAAAACTGAGTCCTGGTAAAAGTGTGAAAACAAAGATTCAAATATGGAGAATATATGTAAACATATGGTGAAAATGCAACAAAAATTCATAAATGTATATAGGTTAATTCAGGGATGACCCCGCCCCCCACCCCCACCCTCTCCATCAATGACATACTTACGCTTGTACTATGAATGAATGAATTCACAGCCAAACCAAATTTTAATAAGTTCATTAGACTGATGATGAGAACAAACGAACCTGAACTTTCTGACTTTGATATATTTGTTCATTTCTTACTTGTATTTGGGCCGGAGGCCTTGAAAAGCAATAAACATAATAATATAGCATGGATGTTATGCATGTGCTTAAACTGTTATTACATGTGTACATGTGCAACAGCATCATTTTCAAAGTGTGCCATCTGTAGTACTTTCATGTACATTTGTAAAATGGTGAAACATGTTTGTTGGTTTATCATGTAAACACGTGACAACAAAAACATTATTATTAATTTTTAGTGTTTTTATTTGAAAACATTCTCAGGTAAATGGAGGCTTACATATACTGTATAGTACACAGGGACCATACATATAATTTGAAATTGTTATCTTGTCCGTTAAAATCATTGTCGCAAACCATGGCCTGTTTTATGACAACGTTCTTAACGAGCCTCCTACATTTATTTCAAAATGTAGTGGTAGAAATAATAATTCTGGTTTGCGAGAATGGTTAAAATCTATGGCATAAGATTAAAAGGTAAAGAAATTAAATCAAAACCATAATCATCATTTGTGTTTCAATGGTAAATTTGGTGTATGACCTAATTTCAATACCGGTACTCACATCAACTTTGTTGAAATCTGAATATTCAAATAGGATTATTTCCACTGTATACAATGCGATCTATTCCACCATTGAGTACTTATCAGTAATTTTTCTTGATTTCAAAATTACATTCATTACATGTATCTGAACTATATTCTGTATCAAAACCTTACAACAACTTAAAATTTATTCAAGTAAAATGTTCGTGTCTGTGTCCATTTCCATGTCCATGTCCGTGTCTGTGTCTATGTCCATGTCTGTGTCTGTGTCGTGTCCGTGTCTGTGCCCATGTCTGTGTCATGTCCGTGTCTGTGTCTGTGTCTGTGTCCATGTCCGTGTCTGTGTCCGTGTCCGTGTCCGTGTCCGTGTCCGTGTCCGTGTCCGTGTCCGTGTCCGTGTCCGTGTCCGTGTCCGTGTCCGTGTCCGTGTCCGTGTCCGTGTCCGTGTCCGTGTCCGTGTCTGTGTCTGTGTCCATGTCCATGTCCATGTCTGTGTCCGTGTCCGTGTCATGTCCATGTCTGTGTCTGTGTCTGTGTCCACGTCCATGTCTGTGTCTGTGTTCGTGTCTGTGTCCATGTCCTTGTCCGTGTCCGTGTCATGTCCATGTCTGTGTCTGTGTCTGTGTCCACGTCCATGTCCATGGACGTGTCCGTGTCTGTGTCCATGTCCTTGTCCGTGTCCGTGTCTGTGTCTGTGTCTATGTCCATGTCTGTGTTCGTGTCCGTGTCTGTGTCCATGTCCATGTCCATGGACGTGTCCGTGTCTGTGTCTGTGTTCGTGTCTGTGTCTGTGTCCATGTCCATGTCCATGTCCATGTCCATGTCCATGTCCATGTCTGTGTCTGTGTCCATGTCCATGGACGTGTCCGTGTCTGTGTCTGTGTTCGTGTCTGTGTCTGTGTCCATGTCCATGTCCATGGACGTGTCGTGTCCGTGTCTGTGTCCATGTCTGTGTCATGTCTGTGTCTGTGTCTGTGTCTGTGTCCATGTCCATGTCTGTGTCTGTGTCTGTGTCTGTGTCCGTGTCTGTGTCTGTGTCTATGTCCATGTCTGTGTCCATGTCCGTGTCTGTGTCCATGTCCGTGTCTGTGTCTGTGTCTGTGTCTGTGTCTGTGTCTGTGTCTGTGTCTGTGTCTGTGTCTGTGTCCATGTCCATGTCCATGTCCATGTCCGAATAGAACTCAACTCATGGCCTTATAAAACTAACCAGTTAGGACCTACACTGGCTCAAAGTAAAGTCTACATAAACCTACTCAAAGTTCCATTTCTAATAATCATGTTTCTACTTGCATCACTTTTGTAATAATCTAAAAATGAAATTAGTTCCATTGACGGAATAATAGTGTTTGATACTCAGACCATGCATTTTTTCAACTTTTGATATCACCAGCTGTCTCATCCTTTAACAACTGTGAGTTATATTCTTGATTCAACCATAACGCCCGCTGTTTATCTGAACTATTTGTCATATAATTCCAATTTGAACGATAACTGCTAACCAATTCATGCATACGATATAGCAACGATACCAGCTCATGGCCTTTTTACACTACTTATTTCATGAGCTCCATGGGCTCACAATAAAGTCTACATAAATCCAATCAAAGTACAATTTCTCATATAATTCAATTTCTGATATTGAGTTCAAATATGCCAACATCAACTTTAGTGGAATGATACTGCCACCATGTTGTGAATAACTTCATCGCTATTAAAACTTTTTTTACCGGGGGTTAGAAAAGGTTAACGCCAGTTGACATAGTTAGATAACTGATTACAGAGTCTTAATCCCAGTTCAATGTGACAAATCTCCCCATTAATTATAACATCTTTAAATGGATAGAAATCATACAATGTAATTAATGGCAAAGGGTGAATGGATCACTAGTTGACTTTCATCCTTAAATCCACCCTGGATTATCTCCAACAGTAGTTGGTCTAATGATCTGTCAACCTCACTTGTCATCATCTGCACTGTTTTTGACAATGCCATAAAGATTTCACATTTTGACAAGTACATCACAATTTCAATGGTAAATTTTGACAACTCCATCAAGATTTCAATAAATATTTGACAACTACATAAAAAGAGTTCTGTAGTAAATTCATGTAATTCAAATTTCAAAGGTTGTCCCCATTACAAAGTAATCAAACTACGAAGGCTTTTAACATTTCACATTTAAATGATATTGCTGTAATCTGAAATGAACCACTGGTCTAATTGATATGCAAATTGCAATGCAAGGTAGTGGGTATGTAAAATGTGTATGTACCATTTAACGTGGGCTCCCCATCAAAATATGGTTTCATGAAAAAAGTGCACACTTTTAGTAGTAAAACCAGAAATACAGGTACATGTACATTTGAATGTTTCCAATTTACGGTAGACTTTTCTATTGGGAGATTTGTTATCTGTAACCTACAGGAAAGCTGTATGCTGGTTCCTAGCTTGTCTATAGGTATCTAAATACACTGTTTTTCCTCTCACTATAGACAACCCATCCTGCTAATGCTATAGACTGCAACAATATCTAAACACAAAGCTATATAGATATTGGTTGTCATTACAACAGCATCCTCCCTGAACAAAGTTGCAAATTTGTCCGGTAATTCCGTCATAAAAACCCTATTTCAAATCACTTCTGAATAATTACATCAATGTCAGTGGATCAAAATAGTCACCATGTATTGAGATCCAGTAATGTTGGAGTTTCTTTCCAAAAGTTTGAACACACTCAGTCTTTTTTGTCAAGGATGGGTATGAATCAAGTAAAATCTATCTGACCTGAGTTCTATAGGTATTTAACCGGAGATCCCCAGTCAAAAATTATGGTAAAAAGTAGACAGAAATCTATGCTTATTTGACCAGATTTCTCCTATCTGTTACCATGGCTCCCTAGCCTTAGCAAAAACACTTTAATAAACACCAAGAAGATACCATTGCCAACCAAGGATTACTGTAGTGACCATTTCCATTGGAGTTTAGTATTGTGGTATTTACTGTTGGAAAACATTGTGATCTGACAGAAATATCAAATACTTGTTTCTGTTCTATAAAAGCCACAGATAGAAATATTTCTGAAAATAAAGTCTTGTTCTTTCAAATTTACAATTACTTGATTGAAAATATCAAATGTTTGTCTCCGATGGCATTGTAATCAATTTGTTATATAGTCTAATAGCCGTGTTTTATTCCCATCAGTAATCCATAATCCATACAATGATAATATCTTGCACAAAGATTAAATTTGATTTATTTAACACTATTATCATTTTATTACTTTCCTTCAAAGATTCTATGTCAAAATCATAATGTAATTGTTTTCTTCTCTTTTTAAAGTATTTGATATGCACAAAATGTCAGCTGCCCCCACTTACCACCATCACCACTCAAATCAAAGATGTTAAAAGTCAGTGTTTATGGGTAGTAATGTACATGATAGTCACTCAAATACCCCAGGGTACCCCACCAAATTATAATAATGGATAGAGAAATCTATGTTTTATCAGATACCGCCATTCTACTATCGAGGTTCTGAGAACAAGCCAACAGACTAGTGTATCAATATATGTAAAACTACAACACAAAGCATGTAATATTTACAAATATGGAACTAACTGGACAGTGTACATACCCAGTATGTGGGACACTAATATAATATTTACATATATTGTTTCATAGGTTTTGACTGTTAAAACACATTTCAACCAAGTCCATACATGTATATGTATATAACATATACAACAAATAAGAGTTTGGGCAATGTTATTACAAGTTAACCTCCCAATATGGTACATGCCCTCAAACAGACTATATGAGAAGTCAGAGACAATATGAAAAGGGTTAACTACACATATATCAAAATATGGTTACCAAGGTAACCATTAGAAAATACCACTCATTACATATCACAAATCAACATACATGTTATTGTATATTGTATACAATCTATAGAAAAAAATAGTAATCAGGTAAATATCATCATATGATGTAGCAATCCCTATCTGTTACCTAGGTTACGACTACCAAAACACCATCGTCTATGAGTTTTTAATAAATGTTGCCAAGCTCTGTCAAACCTTTGCAAAGCCATTGTATTGTAGCACTCAATCGTTATAAATTTAATTAAAATAATGTATGGCCATCTGTTTACCGATAAAATGCACTTTCAATCATTATACCAACAGAAACCAAAACCATACGTATTTTTGATAACATCGCTGGCAACGGAAATAAAGTGTGTTTCAATGTGTAGCCATAATCATACAATGACTGCACACATCCATCCATCCATCCATATCGCTGGCAACGGAAATAATGTGTGTTTCAATGTGTAGCCATTATCATACAATGACTGCACACATCCATCCATCCATCCATATCGCTGGCAACGGAAATAATGTGTGTTTCAATGTGTAGCCGTTATCATACAATGACTGCACACATCCATCCATCCATCCATCCACAAAATTGAGTCTGAACTCTGTAGTTGATGCCATTGGTATCTCTAAATGGTGTTGACATATGTTATTGCAACTAATACACACAGACGTGTGACCTACTAGCGATGAAAGTAGTCAGTTCACACTCTGTCTCTACCGGGTCATAACAGTCCACACTTTGATGTTTATTTGTAGTGAATATTGCCACTCAATACTAAATTACCTCAGACAAGGCATCATTACCTTACACTCTTTGGGGAATTCACTGAAATACAGCAAATGGCACTCTCAATTTTTTTCAAAGAAAGGAAGACATTGTCCACTTGAAAAAGTCATCTCAAAATATACACTATACGTGTATCACAGTGTATATTTTAACACCAAACTTTAATAGCTGGATTTCCATGTGGACAATAAACCAGTCTTGACATTTATCTAATCTGCTGGTAGAAAAACCTTACACAAATTTGCAAATAAATCATTTTGCAAAAGTGAATTTGTGATTCGCTTCCAACAAAATTGTTTGACTCTGTGAGTAGTAATTTATTCATAAATATCATTTCTTAAAGTATTTTCAAGTGGCTGATAAACACATCCTGAATTTTACACAAATTGGCCAAGAAAGATCATTTTCTTCAGTATTAACTTGTGAATAATAAACCAATCTTCTTCCAACAATTCCTCTCGTTTATTGGTGGAAACCCTTGCACAAATTTACAAAGAGATTATTTTGTACAGTATACATTTATTTTGTCTAAATGAGCCATTACTTTGTAAATTACAAAAACAATACCACACTGAAAATACACATTAAACCCAGTAAAAGGCATTCATACATGTATATTTAGTCATTAATTATTTCATCAAACAATCATTACAAGGAGATCTCTTCTTTCGTATCAGATTAAGCTAGATATAAAGTTAAATGCAACCTTTCCGATGGCTAAGATGAAATGTGACTTATTGGTAAATAGAGTAAGCCTGGATTAGCATGGCACATAAAAGAAAATTGGTCACTTTGACATTTGACTCTAACTTGCCCTACTCATCTCCTGATATATAGTGGTTCTTATCAGATTAGAACTACAGATATATTTTATAGGTTCAGTCACCCTGATTTCTTGGTAAAAACAGCAGTTGTAACTTCAAGTTAGTGAACCCTTTCACTTTTATTTACACATGTATCAGGATTACTTTCACGTCAAAATATTGGTACACATGTATGTGGGTAAGTACCGTACAGTGTTCATACATATATATGAGCACACAGACACAGAAATGTATGCTGTGCATGTATGTATGTATGTGTGTATGTGTGTATGTATGTATGTATGTATGTATGTATGCATGCATGTATGTATGCATGTATGTATGTATGTATGCATGTATGTATATGTATGTATGTATGTATGTATGTATGTATGTATGTATGTATGTATGTATGTATGGGGTTGTTAAAACATTGTAGAAAAGTGTGGTTCATTTGTCCACACATAGAACATGTTATTGCTGGTACAGCAAGACACTTTGGATTATTCTAAATTGACTAAAATTGATCAGAAATTCAAAAAGAATAATAGAGTCAAATTGGCAGGAAATGTTTAGTCATATGTGGTTGATTCTTGCCTTGTATAATCACAGCCAGGTCAATGTCAAAGCCTTGGTATTTAACAATCAAATGTCTTCTGAAATCTAGCCTTACTTTCAATCTCATAAAAATAAATGTTTTTATGTAGGAACACTGTTTGATTTCTTCTATTTTCCATTTTTTTTCCCTTCATCTAATGTCATTTGTTTTTGGTTTTGTTGTGTTTGGAGTGATTACCTGTTGGCTCTATGTATGTAGGAAGAGGAAATCTCTGCACAAACACCAAAAATAAATGACAATACACAAACAAATAAAGGTATAACTATTAAAATAAAGGAAATTCCTTCATCAGGTTTTAATTAGATGGGACCTACTTTGATATTCCAGGTGATCATTGAGGCCATGAATTTTAAGACGGTTTAATTCCTAATGACAACATAGATAGTTAATCTCACATCATGAATTATGTTATACATCTTTTGTGTATGTTGTCAAATCTGCATTTAAGCATATTTGTACCTCTGTCCACAGTAAATAAACTAACCCTGTCCATTGTAAATAAACTAAACACTATCTAAAACACATTTCAGGATCTAACTTTAGTTTCTTAACAGACAAGCTGACTTTTGAGGTGACATCTTTTCTCACCCAACATCTCATCTTCAATCTAATTTCACCCTTAAACAACTTTATCTTATTATCAAATATTGATCAGATCATTGAAAACTTTCCATGATCAAGCCATACAAGTTTTATTCTTAGTTTCTTATAAGAAAAAAATATTCATATTTGACTCCACATTAAATGTCAATAAATTCTTGCTGACTTGAAGTGCTGTCACAAGTTTAGGCAGTTTCAAAATGGGTGTCTTCACTGAAGACAAAGTCCAAGCCACACTCAGTATAATTAATATGTGTGCTTGTAATAAGAGACAGACAGACAGACAGACAGACAAACAGACAGACAGACAGACAGACAGACAGACAGACAGACAGACAGACAGAACCTACTGCAGTATCCCATACCTGCATCTATGAAAATTATTTCACCCTGCTCATGATACAATGATAATGAAAACTACATTTTATAACAAAAGACAAAGATTTGAAAGATAAAATGGTAGAAGGTTCATTTTTTGACATTATTTAATTTAACTTAATATAGCTGAAGGGTCAAGGCTATATTACTGAATTGATTGTTACATGTATCAAGGTAAATTGAACTAATATCAGTAATTACTGGGTAAATCTATGCCTTTTTACTTGTTATTTCATGTCTCTTGTATTACTTCCGCTGTTTTCATTAAACTGTTTCCTGAATTACTGATAATGGCCCTGTGTCAACAATCTTCTTAATGGAATGATATTTAAAGAAGTGGTTCAACCGAGAGCCTTAATGAAATCTGTGCAACCATGTATTATAACTGGAGCCAAGTCCATTTCTATTCCAGGGTAATGCCTTAATTGCTTCTACAGATCAATAATTGTCTTTACACTGTATTAATTGAGAAACATTTGTTATCAAGACCGTTTAATACATGGAAAAGGTTACTTAAGATAGTTCAATCTGTCCTGTTCAGTTGCAGTTCTACGGTAAGTTTAGGTGGTGAAATGTCCTATCGTATCTTTAGGTGGTGAAATGTCCTGTTGTTAGCCTAGTGTCCAATCTGTCATGTTCTACAGTAACTTAGGTGGTGAAATGTCCTGTTGTTAGCCTTGTGGCCAATCTGGCTTGTTCTACAGTAACTTAGGTGGTGAAATGTCCTGTTGTTAGCCTAGTGTCCAATCTGTCATGTTCTACAGTAACTTAGGTGGTGAAATGTCCTGTTGTTAGCCCTGTGTTCAATCTGTCATTTTCTACACTAACTTTTGATGAAATGTCCTGTTGTTCGCCGTGTGTCCAAGTCGTCCTGTTCTATGGTAACTTTAGGTGGTGAAATGTCCTATAGTACCTTTAGGTAGTAAAATGAATAATCAATCCTGTTCTTAAGCAACTGCATTAAAGTGAAATATCCAATATTTATGTTGTTCTACAATAATTACGCGATGCAAAAAATGTAGGTAGTAAAACTGTACAGAAGTAAGCATGGCATCTATATCAGATGTTGTCCTGTTCACAGTAATTATAGGTGATGATGAAATGCCCTGTGGTCAGCCTGGATTTCAATCAGACTATGTATCATTCTCAAGTTGTTTCATTAACTGTTTGATTATATGTTAGTAGCCTAAATCTACCCATTAATATTCTACTACATTGTAATTACTGCAGTAATTAAACTGAAATTGCAGATATGATATTAATGTAGACGTACTACATATTACAGTACTTATTACACCATAACAAATTAGATAATATTTCATAAAATGTATGGGATACATGTATATTCAAAATGTCAATTTTTTTGAACAACTACATATTTCACTCAGTTGTATCTCATAGTAAACGTGGATGACACTTTAACAGTTTTAAGTGACTACATTAGTATCATATGTTAATATTGAACAATATGAACAAAGTTGTTCAAGTTATTTTGTTATAAAATGCACGATATACATGATGTAGTCACATAGAAAGTGCTAATAGTCTATGTGGTTGGTATTGCATCTCTAGAAATAGAAAACGCAATTTTCTATTACATTATGTACACTGTCATGTTATCACAATAGAGCATGCAATATTTCTTTTCATTCAGTGTGTCACGAACCAGTTTTTAAGTTCTCAACCTAATCTGAAAGAAAACAAGAATTCCTCATTCACGATGTAACACGACAATATTTTCACTTCTCTCTCAAAACCACTCAATGAAGAGCAATTATGATATATGATCAAATTTAAAGTGACTGCAAATTAGCTAAATTTATCAAATTTAGGTACTTAAAAAAAGAAACATCTACAAATGCATCAAACCGATAAATTAGGTGTAATACAAAAAAAGAAATCTAAAAAAGCCCTCTTTTCATACAATTTTTACTAGTTACATTCATCACTGACAATGCTTGCATAAAATTTTATACCAAGATTCAGAAGATCAAACTATTTGAATCTTAGTTGCCATGGATACAGTGACAGAATATTCTTTCAGGATCATGACTAAAAATAACCTAACAATTCAACGAAACGTGGTTGCCACGGATACAATGACAAAATGTTCATTTTGGTTATTTTTATCCTTATTCCAATATAACATCAGTCATCCAGATACCGTACGTTATTACATCTTTGTCCACTGTACTTATTTCCACTTCATGTTTCCAATTTTCCATCACGCGTCGACACCATTTCCCAACGGACAAAATGAAAATTTCATCAGAGTTTAAATAAATATAATTCAATTTAATGGCATGAATAATTCTGAATCAGTTTGTGATGATTTCCCAAAGCACTAAAAGTGGTGTCCTTGTTAATATATCATGAGAATAATCTTGACAAAGTATCAACCCAACGTTCTTTTCTAAATTCTATATATCCACAATTTTCAAGCAAGATGTCGGGGGTGAATTGCTCAAATGTAAATTCTATTTCTAGTCACCAAAATGTTTCTTATTGTCACTTCATGGTGCTCAGTATTCAAATGATTTCTAAATAACAAAATTTCAAATCCTTCATTTCAAAATGCCAGACAGTTTCTTTCCGAAATAATTCTTCGGTGACTCCTTCAACATTGGAATCAAAACGCATTAAGATGAATGTACCTATAGCATTTCTGTTGTCATCGCATCAAGATGAATGTACCTATAGCATTTCTGTTGTCATGGTTACTAAAAAAATTACCCAAACATCTTATGATTGAAGACAGTTATTAAAGCCTCCTAGCTGTAACCTCTTGTTATTCTTTCATTAATTTTGACCTATCTTTAACACTGTAGACCAAACCTTTGCATGAAACGGTTCAATTATTCTAATTAGCACAATTACCTGCGTATCAGAATGACTATTCATCGATGGTACACATACTGTGTACGCTAGGCTGGATGTCTATATTAAACACAGTCATGTCAGGTGTACAACCATTCACTCTTTTATCAACAAACTGTAAAATTGTGAGACAGTGACATGGTCTGATCACTAGGAAAACAAACATGCTTTGAACATAATATATACCAGTAAGTCAAAAATACACAAACCATTCTCTAAATTCTAAATGCAATTTTCTGTTTTCATGTAGTTTCCATGTTTATACATTCACAGACAGGATCAAATAAGTATCACAAAATACAACAGGTCTTGTTTACTGCCATCAAGCTTGATGATTGAAACTTTTCTATTCTTTTGTTTTTCATGGCACAACATGCATATGTTAGGAGATCATCAGATGGCACAGCAGTTTGAGTTCTTCATAGATTGCAGTATAGAATTTATAAGTTGAGAACAGTAATTGAAGAAAACAAATGACTGCATTTCCTTAGGCACTAGATCAAGGAAATTAAGATTGCGTTTAGTCGTGTGACTGCAGGCAATGCAAGACCATATTAAAAACCCAATATTGTTGCAGGGTTATCTCAACTGATCTGAGAGAACAGAGCGAATGTATAATCATTAAGTACAGAATGTATGCAATGAGGTATGAAGCTTTCAAAATGAAATTATTTTTGCTTGAGGGAAGAGTTACAAATATTAAAAACATGAATAATGTGTTGTTGGCAGTCACAAATCATACAGTAATTATAAACCTTCCCCATATCAGATTCACTTTCAACCTATACATTGGCATCATACTACAACTCTTCAAAATTAATAAAAACAAGACGGAAATTTCCATCCCAGTACAGCCCAAAAAGATAATACTCTGACATCATACCATTTCCCTTTGAGAATTCAGACTAGCTTTTAATAGACAAAATTAGAACAGAGTACTTAATAAAGCTGATGATGCCAGGACTCTTATTGTCCACAATGCTGTAGATAAATTCACTCCTCAATCACAACAATTGCTGACACAATATGTTACTTGGATTTTAAACAGACTGCTTTTGATTACATGTATGATTTATGGTGTAGTAACAACCCGACACGTGTACAGGTCATCAAAATCACAATCAGGACATCTCACCCCCATACTGATAAGAATGATCCCAAATTTTTTTTTATGTTTTCATTACTTTTTAATGGCAATCGATTTAAAATTTTAAAAAAAAGTGAAAAAATCAAAAATCATCTTCTTCATGTTTCTCAGCCTCTCCTTTTCCTCCTCTCTATCTTCTTTTTATTAGATTCTTGGTAACAAGCCCTTTCCCAGCTTCTCTACACAATTGGCATTTTCTCACCCCCACCCCCCCCCCCCCCACCCCCTTTCTAACTTCTGTCATGAAAGAAATACTCCATTCATGAACATAACAATTTGAAAATGTTCACCCAACAGTTTGGTCAATGACAGCGTGCAATCTCTTGAACCATGACAACTCCTCCGACTTAGTATTCATGAGCAAATTATGCAAATATACACGCGTTGCTAAAGCAATGCATCATCAAGCACATGTAGTGGACATGTGATAATTTATGTTATTTACATATGATTTTACGGATTTTAATAACATAATGACTTTTAGGGGTGTGGCTACATTAACCTTTTGAAAACGTAGTCACGACAAGTAGAGATTACGAGGGTTAACGATGTATCTTGGCTGTGTCATAAACAGACTTAAGTTGAAGACTATAAAATCACAAAATGCTCTAGTGACAAAAATATCTAAGTTTACAGTAATTACTCTCGCAGTCCAAACTGTTTGAAAATAATCCCAAATTTTCACTGAGATGTTGGCAACATCAAAGGTGTACTAAAGAAAGATACATATTTTTTTGTTGCTGGTCAAACTGATAAGAACAGTTTTTCTGTCTTGTGTCAGAGTCACCTCATACCAGACCATAATACAAGGATAAGAGAACACTTGGTTTTAAAATCTAGCCGTGACCACTAGATTCAAAAGCCAATGATGAAGCTCTAAGATATACAGGCTTTGGTGTAATTATTGTGATTAATATCAGTAGTTACGTCAAATTGACTTAGAGGGCGCACTTGATATACAACAATAATTGCACAAATCTGCAAATGCTGATGAAATGTTGCTGTAAATTTGAGATTATTCTCAACAATTTTTGACTCAGTGAGTGACTGAGTAATAAATATTTTATGAAAAGTGTATTAAAATTCATACCCACATTGTCCTTATGATTTCCCTTCAATAAAACAAATTATAGATATCATATTTTTCTATAACTACGGTACACATATACCAGCATTTTTTTTTTTTTTTTTTTTGTAATGTCAGAGATGAATACCCCATGCCAAGAACGCAATCCAATTCATTTCATTTCATTTCATTTCATTTCATTTCATTCCATTCCTGAAATTGATTTTTTTAATTTCACATAAATGCCCCTAAGTGATCCATTAATAGTTATGTACTAGATGACTGGTGATAGGAATCCATATTAAATTGTAGGATTAATATTACAAGACATACACTACATTTTGTAGATCTACAACACAACATAACAATTTATTGATTCAATAGCGGGATAATTAGTAGCTTAAATTCCATCGATCTCTCTCTTTGTAAATTTCATCATACAAAGTAAACATTTATATACTAATAGCACAACCTGTAGTGGTGACAGATATGGTTTCTCATCAGGTAATTTCAAGATATTTTTAGTGCCTTCTGGTCAATAAAACTTTCAATGGTACTGCTGTGTACAAAGTTATGTACTTGCCATTGTTACTAGCTGGTAAGAAATATATAATGCCATGCCTAGCATTTCACACACACTTTGTCCAAATCTGGAAGATGGAATGCAAAACCAAGTATCATGTGTATGATGCAGCTATATGGGAACATATATATATGGGTGATATAAGATTTCAAAACATAAAATGTTTTGTTTGTATGCCTATTTTTTTCATCTTTGAAAAAGCACCTACAATCTGTGCTCTAGCTCCGTGAACAAAGTAGGTGCTGATCCCTCTAGTTAGAGTAATTTTATCATGTGGTCCTCGAATGAAATATTAAACAGGAACTGGAACAGGGTCCTGGGACGCTGAGCCCTCAGGTAAATTGTAATGTATGTGTTCACCTGAGCAAGGTAACAAGTACACTGAGTTCTCGTGTACATGTAATGTATGTGTTCACCTGAACAAGGTAACAGGGTCACTGAGTCCTCTAGTAATGTCTGTGTTTTTCCTAGACAAAGCCACAGGCAGGCACTGAACTGACTTTAATATAAGTTGTGGTTATCCCTGAACAAATAACTCAGTTACTAATAGTAATCTGTATTCTCTCAGCAGCCACTTGAAAAAAAAATATCAATTTTTTTTCTAAACATGGATATCAAATCACAATCATGGCACATTAAATATTCTCTTGACTATATGGCAGCAATCATTCATTTCAGCTAAATGTCAAAAGCACCAACTCCTTCCTGGCCTCTGAGCAGAGACCCCCAAATGTGATTACCTGTCTTGGAGCTCAAGTAGAAAGATTCCAGAGGGACACTGTATGATAAAATCAACTATAAATAATGTCTCTTGGTAAATCTGTTTGACTTGATATGAAGAACTCAAGATAATCAAAACTGTCATCTGTCAGATCAAAAACATAGGTACACCACCACCAGCATTGTCTTGAGATCTGTCAAGCAGCGAATGATGCAGTGGGCACGTCGGGTTTCAGACAAAATGTCAAAGGACCATGATCTGTCAATTTCAGTCCTGTCTAGAGATGATTATTGAAAATTCACCTAATTACATTTTAAAATTTCAACACTGAAAAAAAACTGGGACTTAATTACATGTCGATTATCTAGACTTGTTTTTGAACTACAATAAAATGATGACAACTTTGATTTGAAAGATTAGGAATCTTTGATTATACTACTAGGTTGATGTAATGGCTGTTTTAACTGGATTACCAAAATTGTGATCGCTTGCAAGTCTGTGTTCGCTAACCTTCCGGTGCACTCAATCAATACACTGAGAGAAAAATAAGGTATGATATATATATATACAACTGTGCACAGACTGTTAACGAAAACATAGTTCAGCTGAATTCATCCTTACAAAAACACTGTCAGTAGGCACATACTTTGTATTAAACTACACTGGTTGTATTAAATAACATGGATTATGTGAACCTATGTGTCAGCTTGAATCAGTAATACATAGACTGACATGGCCGGCAAAGGGGGGACATATACCACAGTACACAGAATAGGAAACTAACTACACAATAGATATACTGCCATTCTCTCCTCCTTGCCATCTCAAACATTCAAACTCAATCAATTCCTAAAGAAAAACAATGCAAACAATGGAGATAAAAAGGTAGGCACATTCAAAATGTGTGCAGAGAATGGTTTAGGGTAAAAAGAAAGTATTGATAGACTACTGTGACATGAGAATAATACTTATATGTTCATGAAAGCACTGTCATTCACACATATTTGAAAAGAAACATCTGGTCTATCCCCCTGAACAGTCTGCCCCTTTCACCAGCTAAGGTCACCTAGAGGTAAAGTAAATATACTAACAGTTCTATGAAAATACATTACATGTACGGCAACTACACCATTCCTACAACATCACTGGTAGTATAAACATTCCTGCCAAAAATATCACTATAATTATTATGTAAAAAAACAGTCATTAAAACTAATAAGAGAAACAAGTCTACAATGTGTGCTAGTTAGTACATTCTGACACTTGGTAATGTTTCACAGTATCCAACCCCTACACTACCTGACATAATGATACAAGACTCCATCTTTGAAATATTCTTGGTAAATTATTACAACATTCAAAACTCGTCATTTTTGCAAATCAAATGATGAGAAATTGTGACTGAGATGTGTAAAGAAGAATTAGTGCTATAATTCTTGCCTAAAATAAAAGTGAAACGTGAAAGTGAAGAATTGTCGTACAACATCCAAGTCAAGTCATTGTCAACTGAAATTTTGACAAAGATCTGTAAAGAGAGATTATTGGTATAAATATAATTCCCGCCTAAAATAAAAGTGAGATGTGCCAAAAAAAAGTTACAGAAATGGAAGAATTTTCATGTAATCGATTTTGGTGGGAAAGCCCTCAGCAGACTTGGTACACAAGATACTACATGGAGACCTATCATTCAGACAGTAACATTTCACCACAGAACTTCAAACATTACACATTTTCAAATTCAGGTATCAGAACATCTACCTAGAAAATTGAATTCCGTGTTTCTCCTTCAAAACGTAAGATGAACCATAATCAAATTTTACCTGACTAATTACACAGCTAGAGACATTCAACTCAAGTTCAAAAGTTTAGTAGAACGTACGGCCTCATATATCATATGACTTGTCAGAATTCTATTACACATCAACATAATCAGGATAATACAGAAACAATTCCCTAATATTGACTCATCCATCAATGTCAACTTCATCACTTTCACCAAACACAAAACTGTTTGCAAAATACTTTTCCGGATCACTTTTGTGTCAGATGAGTAAAACAACTGTTTGAATAATGTCACGAGTACCATTAAAATCAGGTACTTGTATCCAAATATTTAGTATACCAGGAAGTGAATTAATGCAAACAGTAAATACAACTCTCTTCGTTTTTTCGCTAGGTACAATGTATAAAAGCACACAAGAGACTATGAATTTATCAAATTATCCGAAACCCCTGAAATTGAATTAAGTATGTGACATTTTATTTAGCATAATTGATTTTCTATCACCAGAGGGCAGTGTCTCTGTACATCATTGGGGTGACAGTCACTGTGTTAACAAGAAGGCGGGCTCAGGTTGGGTAAAATCATTCCACGGCAACTCACACAAAAATACCTACATTTTTGCTATTGAATCATTTTGAAATTTACAGCCACCACATGACTGGTTTTCAATTTCTATCAAATTTTCATTTTGGCATTCCATGTAATAATTCACTTTTTATTTTGTAATTATTTTTTAACGACCTCCCTTTCAGGCTCTGCATGTGTATAAAAAGCATTATAGAGAAATAATTTTTTTTTTATGTTGCACTGAGCTACATATCTAAAAATCAACCCACAGCCAATACAGCTTAAGAACATACACACTTTCAAGTGAAAAATTAATCCCATGATAAATGAAATATAGTAGATTTTATTGGCAAGTACTGCTCAATAAACTTGTGGAATTACACACTGAAATAACAAGTTCTAGAGAATCCATCCTCCCATAATTCATGTTGGCCATCATGCATGTTATATACTGTCTGGGTGTGAACTCAATAATGATTTCATAATTTGATATAAGTCAGAGAGTAGACGTAGCTCGAGGCTGTAACTGGCAGCAGTGAAATGAACAGTGAAATGAACACTCGTGATTTATGCAATTGTAATAGTGGTGAGCAAAATAAGCCCCATTATTATCAAGCCAGCTGATTCTAAGTATCAGATTGCAAAATTCTCTGTATGTACCACAATTGAGAATTTATATCTGGGAGCGGTGCAAACTCTGCGGTGATAAATCATGACAGGTTTGCGTTATAATCCAAGACAAAACTTGTATCTCATGGCAACTAAATACTGAAAATGACTGCAATCACTCATTTTGTTTTCCAATTTTATGAATAAACCCACAAATCGCAAGATTTATATGCATGCAATATGGTAACAATGTCATACAGTTCAAACTCTGACAACAGGTTTCTATAATGTCTATCACAGTTATCATATTCGGGTGGATGGATCCCCTTTGTACTAATGGTTGGGACATGTTGGTGTTTATGAGGGGGGATTATTTCTATGACAATAAAAAAAAAAAATCGATACCACAGCAAGATAATGACAATGTTGCATTATTTTCGCTCATTCCTTTTGTCTAAAAGAATGTACTGATACAGCTGTTCTAATCTGCGTGGTATATTAGCAACAGGTGCTAGACCGCCATGAAACATGAATACAGAGTGTAGCAGTCATTCCATTTTGGTATTCACATGGAATGCTAGTAATGATACACCATAAATCATCACCAAGAGAGTGACAATGAGGAAAGTGAATACGGATGAACAAATGGGGCAGTAAAGAGAGACAAATGACAAGATGAACTCAAGTCAGGATGTTACAAATAACATTGTTATTGTACTCGGCCAGGATGTGATCACCAAGGTTTTCCTAGAATACAGCCAACTGACAGGAAAACGATATTTTAGTGCTGACGATGAAATGTTACTCTAGTTCTAATCACATTTCAATGCTAGCTAATTCATGATGATTCATCTACTAGAAATATGAATTATCATCATCACAGAAATTCCTTGATATTTTTATCATAAGAATTGCATCACAGTTTATCCAATGCATCTTTATACATAAGAACAGGGAAAATTCTGCATTTGCAGCAACATCAGCTGATAATTATGTTTTTACTCGTGATAGTTATATCCTCACTTACAACACAAGACTCAAGTGTAGTAAAATCTTATTTCTTTTTAGTGTTTCCTATCCTTCATCATTCCTTTTAGTGCATATAAATATACTTAAATCCAAACTGCAAACACGGTGGTTCAAACACTGGAAACTAAATTTAAAATGTACACATGCACCGACATCTACAATTGCGTTGGTTTGGCAGCCTACCAGTACACATGGATTCACCAATTGCAATATTCATGATGTGTGGATGTGTGCATACACATATGTGTGTGATGTACATACGTATGTGTATGATGCACATATGAAGTCAGTGTAGTCCATCGCACTAATTTCCTGTTACAGTCATTACACTTCATTTCCGTGCAACCTTTGGTCAATTACAGAGACATGGATGGCATACTCACAAAGCCTGAGTAACAGTTCATGTCTATTGACTCAACAAAAGAAAATACTGCAAATTAGGTCAGAGTGATAACAACGTCTACACTTTATTTTAGTATTACCTACACTTTTTGAGACCATAAAATATAGTTTGCAACAACTTCATTTCAAGAGTTGTGTGTATATAACAAATAATTATTGATCAGAGGTAGGGCGGGATGATTTGTCAGGTGATGTAAATACTAAATAGGCATCATTATCATTTCCTTAGACCTTACTTAATAGCCTGTATGCTGATAGTGCCAGAATTAACATTAGTTACCAGTTAATACATGTCATTGCTCAGTAAATCAACTATCCCAGATAACTCTGCACTCAGAATACTAACACTATCTGTAAATACTTCTGAACCATATGATACAGACACATACTTAGTAACGGTAGAATAATGAACGTTTTCACATGTCATACCATCTTGACATCATTCTGTGTTGTTTTCTGATATTAAAGTCTTCACCTACCTGAGGTCTGAGATTTCTGTAAATTTTTTTCATGTAAGATTTCTGTTTACTGCTCGCAGGTACTGGCATTTCTTCGTAAAATTCATGTGCTAGGTCTCCATCTTCATCAAAATACATAGAACTGTGACAAGAAAGAAAATGACAAACATATTTATTTCAAAAAGTTGTTTTTTTCTTTTAAACCTGTCGAGTTTTTGCTGTGTTGACATGTATTCCTTCATTAGATGCCATATGAAACCTGATATACAATTTTTTTTTTAATGTTGATGCGACTTGTCAGAAATTATTAAGCTGGTTATTTCCGTGGGGTACACCCAAGTAAATTGAACACCTGAGAACTGGCAGTCATTTAACTGTGGCATTCCCAAAGGAAATATAACAATAATCGCCCTGTATTGTGTATTAAACGTCGTCAGAAATATTATGCAAATTTTCTTGCGGGTATAACGGTACAAGTCTAAAGCACTCCTCATATCCTATTTATACAAAGAATCAACTCTAATTCTATCTAACATATAAAAAACTGAATTCTTAGAATTACATTATTAATCATGAAGTGAAACTTATACTATACGTATCGTTTCACTACAAAATACACCAGTATAAATTTGTCACAATACAATGCCATGGTAGTGGTTGACTGACTGTGTTTTCATCAGCCATTTTTCCACAACGCCGAACATGTCAGCTTCAACATAATTACATTGTGCATTGTCTGGGCACTACAAAAATAAAAGTAGAAATGCGACACAAATGAGCCTTTGAATATAAAATGTATAAAACTACATCAACAGGTTGACACTTTTTAGTATATTAATAACATCTATTAATTGTCTGTCAAAATTCCCAAGACATAAAGGTGTAGTGAAAACTAACATGCTATAGGTTATAGCAACTATTATCAGCTAACAATATAGGCTGTCTTCTCCTTGTAATAAATACTTGTCGGTTTAGTATTCTGAAGTGTTTATTATAGTGAAGCATGTACTCTACTGGAAATGTAAGTTTAGGGGACATGAAAGGGTGTTTGTTTTAGCAGAATATTCAATATATATACAGAGTTTGTTATGAGGAGGTTACAGTGTTGAATATTGTTATGAGAAGATTACAGAAAATTTACATGTAGATATACAGCACTGAAATTTTTCTAATCAACTAAACATGGAACAGAAAGATTATCTTGGGGTGTGCAAATACAACGTTTTCACACAGCACTTGTAAAAATATGATGGATTTTTAGGTAGGTGATTGACACAGCTTTTTCTCTAAGGCATTTGGCATCAGTCTGTTAATGTTACCAACTCTGATTCAGCTGTCTGACATCAATCAAATACTCATAATGCTTGATTTCAAAAAAAAGCAGACACAGTGAAGTCATTCGTTGTGACATGCTGAACAAATGCAGAAAGAGTGTTTGTATAAGTGCTACTACTGTCAGTCAAGTAAATTACCAGCTAGAGGAATACATTCAAATAAGATTGACACAGACAGATTGTGGCATCAACCGCAGCAGACAAAGGAAACCTTTAGAACGACTACAGGATTTTGTTCCGGGGCTAAAAAACAGTGGCAGAAACATCTACTAAGGGAATCTCTCTTCAGTTTTGTTGAAGAAATTCCATGCACATGATAATGTATGAGAGATGTTGCCCTTTGAAGTTATGAAAAGGTAAGGTTGGATTACAAATTGAAATTACAACTAACAAAACATAACTACATAATAAACAACAACAATGTAGTAAATGAAAATTTCAACTCACAAAAAAAACACTTTGGAAACATCGACAGGGATGTACTTCACTCATTCATTTATTTATTCTCGCAATAGCAATGTCATTTAAAGTTATAGGTGGATGTTTTTCAAAAGGTCATAACAAACGGAATGTATAATTAGAAGAATAATACATCTTAAGTGTTTTGGACAGTCAGTTAATTACTATTATTACTATAACAGTATTAACGTTCCTTTCATGCTCACTTTATATTTTCAGCCTAAGACATGAAGTATGCATTTGACTGTACTGGTGTGATACAATGTTTGTTGTTGTTGCTGTTATTGTTGCTGTTATTGTTGCTGTTGTTGTTGTTGTTGTTGTTGTTGTTGTTGTTGTTGATGATGATGATGATGACGATGATGATTTTGTTGTTGAGATATTTCTGATACAGTACTGTGTACCACGAGATAGGATATTTCTGATACAGTACTGTTCGGCACAATATAGGATATTTCTGATACAGTACTGTGTAGCACAAGATAAAATATTTCTGATACAGTACTGTTCGGCACAATATGGGATATTTCTGATACAGTACTGTGTAGCACGAGATAGGATATTTCTGATACAGTACTGTGTAGCACAAGATAGAATATTTCTGATACAGTACTGTTCGGCACAATATGGGATATTTCTGATACAGTACTGTGTAGCACGAGATAGGATATTTCTGATACAGTACTGTTCGGCACAATATAGGATATTTCTAATACAGTACTGTGTAGCACAAGATAGGATATTTCTGATACAGTACTGTTCGGCACAATATGGGATATTTCTGATACAGTACTGTGTAGCACAAGATAGGATATTTCTGATACAGCACTGTTCGCCATAATATGGGATATTTCTGATACAGTACTATGTAGCACAAGATATGATATTTCTGATACAGCATGCAGCACTGTTCGGCACAATATGGGATATTTCTGATACAGTACTGTTCAGCATAATATACAATATTTCTGATACAGTACTGTGTAGCACAAGATAGGATATTTCTGATACAGCACTGTTCGGCACAATATGGGATATTTCTGATACAGTACTATGTAGCACAAGATAGGATATTTCTGATACAGCACTGTTCGGCACAATATGGGATATTTCTGATACAGTACTATGTAGCACAAGATAGGATATTTCTGATACAGTACTGTTCGGCATAATATACGATATTTCTGATACAGTACTGTTCAGCATAATATACGATATTTCTGATACAGTACTGTATATACTATAGTATATTTCTGATGTAATAATCTCATGTAAGATCACATACATGTAGTAGCATGACTTCTGATACTCCAATGAACAGCTGTTTCAATAAGGCAATGTGATAGGATTTGTAAAGCAATGTACAATCAACAAATACCTGCCCTTTAACCAAAGAACAGAAAGAGTAGTAACCCTGATTAAAAATAGATGTACAAAATAATTTACAATAAGAATGCACACAGTGAAAGTATGCAAACAATCTAAGGCATGACATTGCATATTTGGTGTATGTTAAAAAAAAAAAAGAATTCACAGCAAACTCTGCTAATTATGTTCCTTTCACAATAATTCACAACTGTTGCATTGTAATTATATCTCAATGGATTGCCTGCCTTACATTACCACAGAGTATCTCCTATTTGCTTTAAGACAGGGGACAACACAGTAATTTGCAGACAAATTTCTTGTTTCTTGACTTAAATTTTTTTAGGCTGTACTCATTGCAATGGTTACCCAGTACATTAACACTATGCTAAGGTGGATGTTGCATAAATGGATTAGGTAAGGAGAGGAATAGTTTTTCAAGAGCAAGCTACTCGTACTAGGGTATGGATACTTGATTAGTAATCGGCAGAATGTTGTATCCTTTGATCTAGATGTACTGTCTTCAAAACACAATCTAATATAATATATTATTTACATTCTTATTTATTAATCATTGGGTGGCTCGTTAAAGAACTTTTTCTAAATTGGCAAATTATAGCTGTGTAAAAAATAGCATACTGATGGTATTAACTGGGTATGCAAGACTATTTATAGTTTCCTTTTACCTGGTTATTAGTAATTTATTACTTACTGACTGGAAATAGTACAAAATGTTCCATCAGAAATCCATATTTCTATATTTGTAATGGACACTATCCATCACAATGTTTCTAAAACATTAGAATGTCTTATTCATGTCATTTTAACAGATACTTCCTGTCAGAAATAGATGTTCAAAACATCAGAAATCCATATTTCTAGAGTTACCCATCACAATGTTTCTAAAACATTAGAATGTCTTATTCATGTCATTTTAACAGATACTTCCTGTCAGAAATAGATGTTCAAAACATCAGAAATACATATTTCTGTCATCTCAAGTAGACATATTTTTAAATCATCAGAACTCCCCATTTTTAACATCTGTAATTATAAGATTCTACCCATCATCATCAAAATAGATTGTTAAAATATCACATTCCGTACCTCTACCATATTTAACAGGCACTTTCCATCACAACAATTTTTTTCAACAGTTTTATATTTCTGTCATTTGTAATAGACACTACATGTACCCACCACAACATATTTTGAAAACATCAGAAATCCATACTTCTATCATTTCAAAACAGACATTACCCATCATAATATATTTTCTAAACATCAGAATCCAAATTTTCTATTATTTCAAAAAAATCTTCCATCAAAATAGATTTTCAAACAACAGATTCCAAACCTCTATCATTTTATCAGACACTACCCATCATAACAATTTTTTACAACAGAGTTTGATATTTCTATCATTTGCAACAGACAATATTCATCATAATAAAGAATTTGAAAACATCAGAAATCCATATTTCTATCATTTCAAAACAGACATTTCTGATCATGTTAATTTCTAATCAAAATGGTAATAGATTTTCAGAAACACTGGAAATTCATATCTTTATGATTTATGAGACACTGTCCCATCCTAATGATGATGATAGCATGTTAGATCTACACATTACGCTCAGCATGACATTATGTAACACCGCAGAAATCTTTCATGTTTCATGTATCTACAGCGCTGTATGAAGGCATTTGTACAGAGAACCATACAATCTATGAGATCAACAAAGAGACCCAAGGTTAATATGCAAAATAAAATTTATATGTGATTTCATCTATCACCAAGGAACCTTCTGGGATATTTTTTCAAACCAAAGGAAGATTGTTTGTTCCAGAATGACAATATCTGTGACACACACACCTTTTAAAATGATCTCCATTCCATTTCATTTCATATTCATTACTATATTTCCAATTTTGGAATGTACATCATATTGAGAAGCACTCTGAAATGATACAACCGATATGTATGATTTAGAGATCAACTGTCTCTCTGTTTTGTTGCTAACTATTATAAATGGAGTTTATACAATGATGAATGCTAGTACAGAGTGGCATGTTAAAATATAAATCTTGCACTTTTAAAACTGAGATCTTCCCACGTGGTAATTGGAATTTAATCCAACACCTTTTCAAGCACAGTGCAAGGTTTCATAACCTAAAGTGTCAATTAGTACACATCACCTGGTCCAAGTAAGCTGCTGAACACACCCAATTCAGAATGTGGCAATAGGGAAAAAAAATGTTGCCTTTTACGCTGGAATTTAATCAAACATCTTTGCAAGTCACAGGACAACATTTGAAAACCCTATAGTGTCTGTTGCCACACAGCATTCAGTAAGCCATTGATCACATCCAGAGGGAGGGGGGGGGGGGTGAAGTCATCTGCAGTAATCTAGTCTTTGGAGTCCACTAATAACACCTCACACATGATTTACACATCATACTTCAATACTTGTTCCTAACCTTGTCATCTGTCTTATCCTATCTCTCCATAAATTCCCCCTATTCACAATCCAACAAGTCTTCAGAGCATTGCACTTCTTACACAAGTACCATCAAAATCTCCAAATTAACCACTGTGACTTGTTTTGATGTTATCTCTGCTGGAAAGAACAACCTTTTGGCATATCAGTTGTAATTTACAGTGAAAATGACAGTGGGAATATATACCGTCACACTAGAGACGACATCCTTGTCTGCCAAAAGATAGTAAACCTATCCGTTGGTAATTTGTCAGTTAATCTAGTAGAACTAGTGCATGAAATAAATGATGGCAGGTGACATCAGTGATATCATCAGTATCATCAATACAGTACCATCATTCTACTATAACACAGTATTAACTTAATAACAGTTTTGTCATTCCCTCTTAATTTATTTCCCCCATACCTAGATTTTACTCGGTCACATGGGCACTCCTTTCTTCAGCAGTGTCTATTCAAGTGAGTTTTCTATGTTCAAGATTGTTACACCGGGGTCAAATATCCAAGTCACTTCTTGAGATCTGTCTTCTAAAAAGACCTACCAGTGAGACACTCCAGGCTACTGCCTTCCTAGGTTTCACCCATAACATATGAGCTCAATATAGAAAATACACCAACTTTGCTTCGGGCTTTACTTTCATAAATATAGCATATTGCTACAAGGAAGAAATCCAAGAAGTTTGCATCTACATAATACTAATAACTTCTGATTTAGGATTTAGTTGAACTGCCATTTCTTCTTGCATATGAACAAGGACCAAATGTTTTGCATAAGAAGTGAAGTTTAATTTGATACGATTTAGGAAGTTATATATGGGGGGGGGGGGGGGGGGGGGGGGAAGGGGTTAGAATAAGCCATGAGAAGGGTAGTATTAGTACACTACTTTGAAGGTGTATAAGGTCCAAACTGTCATGTTGGCATAGCAACAGACAAAATAACACAACAGTTCATAAAATAACACATTTGTACAAAGAAGATTCATGCAATATACACAGCACTACAAGCCAAGCCCTGTGTACTTGAATGTACCATAAGGTGTATCACTGTATGTAACAGTGACGAAATCATGAACAATATAAAATTACTTTAACATGTCGGTTATACATATGTGTTGACAAACCCCATTCATTACCACACCCATTATTCTAAAAGTGTGGCAAAATATTTTCCCTTTATAATGTCCACGTACAGAGAGTCAACTGTACATAAAATGCAAACATTAATCATTATCAAATCTATATAGCTCTTTATTCTATTTTGGAGAACTTCACAAACAGTGTGTACAGCATTGCACATCATTCCTAAGTTTACAGACTTTGACAATCAATGACTCAAACACATATATTTATGATTATTAAAATGATTACGTCTTAAAAAGTCAACCCATAGCTATAACTTGTACAGCCAACACTTACACTTTTTGTCATATAACCTTAGCATTTGGGTGTTTGAGACACACACAATTCTTGTTCGAAACACACACAATCCTTGTTCGAAACACACACAATCCTGGTCATAAGACCTTAGCATTTGCCGTTTTGTGCAACAATTTACTCTAAAACAGGACACATCAAAAGATGCGGCAGTTCCAGGCGACAAAACAAACACTCCAGTCGAAACCACACCAACTTGTGTCTGCTTCAACTCTCATTGACGGAACCCTTGATGTCTTCTGTTTTAGAGTAAATTGTTGCAGAAAACAACCAAATGCTAAGGTCTTATGACCAGAATTGAGGTGTTCGAAACACACTGAATCCTGGTCATAAGAGTTTAGCATTTGGGCATTTTCTGCAACATTTTACTCTAAAACAGCACATATCAAAGGGCCGTCAACACGGATTGACAGTTCGGGTAGTCTACAGGACGGGTGTTTTCGGTGACCAACAATTCTGACTCTCCGACGCGTCGCGACGCCCCAGCAGTGGCAGTCGCTAGATCATGGATTGGTGGGTACCTTGGCTTGTTAGCGAAATTTCATATGTACCCCTTTTCCAGTTAATATTTCAATGAAAAAGAACCCCCCCCCCTTTTTTTTTTCATATAGTGAATCTGGGAGAAAATCACTTCAAAAACCCGAAATCCGGGAAGTTTTACCTTCAACTAGCTCTTGATTTCTATGCTACGGGGTTTCGACACGTCGTGTCATAACGTAGCGTATAAATCCAGAGCTATACCTTCAACGACGCCTAATCCTTACAGAGAGAGAGAGAGAGAGAGAGAGAGAGAGAGAGAGAGAGAGAGAGAGAGAGAGAGAGAGAGAGAGAGAGAGAGAGAGAGAGAGAGAGAGAGAGAGAGAGAGAGAGAGAGAGAGAGAGAGAGAGAGAGAGAGAGAGAGAGAGAGAGAGAGAGAGAGAGAGAGAGAGAGAGAGAGAGAGAGAGAGAGAGAGAGAGAGAGAGAGAGAGAGAGAGAGAGAGAGAGAGAGAGAGAGAGAGAGAGAAGTGGGGCATCGTACCCATATTCTCGGAGGGTGATCTGAAAAAGTACCCCCTTTTTACGATTCCATGGACCGAGATGACCGACGAGATGCGAAACATCCATTGGACCGCGACCAAGAAAACAGGTCGTAAATTGTGATATTGCGATTTTGAAGAGTCACTTTCACGGTAGTCATGCTCGCAGACGGTGTACGCGTTTCGCTCAAGGGACGACTTACTCCGTATGCAAGCAGGACTACTATCACGGCAGAGTACCATATATATTAAATTTGGATGAAGAATCATTGAAGTTTGAGCGTATCATACACCACTTTTTAAAATTTGATGTAGACACTGGACGTACGTACTCTACGAAAAGACACAGCGAGAGAGGGGTGAAAAAGGAGACACGAGAAATATCAGTGGAAAGCGGGATGGTCACCGAAAACACTGGACATCGCGTAGTAGACGTCTACTGACTGCTCGAGCGCTCTCTTCAACGTTGAAAGCGGCATTTGAGAGTTAATGTCAACAATTTACTCTGTTCGACAGACCAGAAGTTGGTGTGTCTTAGACACCACACGAAATTGTAACAGTGTGTAAAGCAGGATGCTTTGAAGAAGTCACCTCCGACTAACGCATCTTTTGATGTGTTCTGTGTTAGAGTAAATTGTAGCATAAAACGTCAAATGCTAAGGTCTTATGACCAGGATTCAGTGTGTCTCAAACAAGGATTGTGTGTGTTTCAAACAAGAATTGTGTGTGTCTCAAACACCCAAATGCTAAGGTTATATGACAAAAAGTGTATTAATGTTACATTTGATTTAGGAGTAACTTGATAGAAATACAAAATAACAAAGCTAATTAAGAACCTCTTGATCCACACCTGGGAATTTTATCGATTCCTTATCATTCTCCTAGCATTCCATCATAATTACATAGATAATAGGTAGTTTGGCAGCTGTGATCAATCTGTTAGCATAACCAGTTGAAGTTTTTGATTAAAACCAACTGCAGGTCCCTTTATTCTTTAGAAAGTAATCACTAACTCCTATGACTGGTTCCATTCTTCAATTAGGGCAAACTGCCAGACTTGCTCTCTAAAGGCAATCACAAACTCCCATGAACACAGGTCACTTTTCAATATTAAAACAAACTGCCAGTCTTGTGTCTCCATACAGCAATCAGTAACTCCTGAGACCCACTTCCGGTTTTCAATTAAAACAAACTATAATAGTACTAGTCTAGCGACTCTTTGAAGGAAATCATTAAGTCATAAGTCCAATTCCCCTTTAACCAATTAAAACACTGCTGGCAGTCACAGTCTCTGAACACAATCACTGACTCCCTACACGGAATTCCAGTCTATGACACTGACCAAAGAAAGCATGGGTAAACACTTGACACAAGAAAGGAGTCACATAGTTACCACAATGTTGTTCCATTAATTTCAGACATATATCTTTCTTTTTTTAAACTTTTGATAGTTAATATCAGACTTGATGCCTAATTTTAAATTAGACATCAAGTAAATTTTACCAAGTTTATCTGCTACAACCTCCGGTAAAACTGCTACCAATTAAAGACACTTACAACTATAACTAAGTATTCACAAGGACTTGTGAAGAGTTCTTACATAGACTTGACTTCATTCAGCAATATTCATAAACGTATACTCGACAAAGTTTTCGGTTCCACACATGGCAACCTATTACACCAGCAACAATGTTTCAGCAAGTAATACCATATAAAAAAAGTCAACCTATAAAAGGTCTATCGTATTTACTTCAAAATATCAAAAAATAATGCATCATTAATTAGCTGTGTCATGTCCAATCTGATTAAAATCTGATGTGCAATGTAGTGTACATGGCGCTTTTTGGCTGTTACGTTTACTGTTGCTTGTTCTTTTGTGAGCGACCGTTACATACATCTGACACAATACCATAGGTTTTCCCAGGCCATGTGAGAGCACTGAGTGAATTCATTCAATGAATGAGAATGTGTAATGCGCCAAAACATACAGGTACAGTACTTCAAAGTGCTCTGTTCGAAAAGAGCACAACCACAGAACGCAGACAATTATGTTATCATTACTGTTTGGGGTTCTCTTTCTTTCAATTTTGAACGTTAAGTGTTATATTGTATGACGGATTCTGGTTGGCTAATTATAAGTAGATTCAGGAAGATCTATGGTATTGTGTCAGATTATGTAACAGGCGCTCACAAAATAACAAACAGCAGTAAACATAACAGCCAAAAAAAGAAACAGAATCGTGTGTACACTACATCAGATTTTAATCAGATGGTGTCATGTCCTGAGATAACAGATATTGCCAAGACCATTAGCCTGGAATCCATCTGTTGTATAGAATTAGAAACTGTATTAATGTTGTGTAGTACATATGGGTTCCTGACAACATGCCAATCAACGGACTACAGCAATCTCTGCTTTCTGGTATGACATCAGTATACTAAGGAATGCTAGTAACTTGTTGTACTTGGGCTATAAAACTATAAATACCCATCAGATAAAATACCACTGATCTACTCCAAAGAGATTTCCCACAGCATGATAGTGGGTGAGAAGGTCAAAAACAGGCCAAAGCAGTCACATCTGTGTTTTCAGAGCATTTCTATTTTCATAAATATACATACAAGCTACATGTGCATTTACTAATACAATCCACAAAAGCTTTGCATTTCTAATAATGGATATACCGTATTACCAGAATGAGATGTTGCTGGATGTTGGAGTAAAGGCAATCAACTAACAAATCATAAACACACTCGCTCCGGTCCAATTGTATGCTATTCCTGTTTTATCTTTATTCCTATGACTCATGTGTTCATTTCCTGCAAGGGGTACTGATATACTATAAACTTTTATTGCGATATGAATCAGTAAACCAAGAATGAGAGTGTAGAGCACATGTCAAGAAATTTGTCACAGGAGGGGCATACACTGTCAGCTTACTTGTCCATCCTTACTAGACAGATTCTTGTCAAGACAAGACAAGATATACATAAGGATAAATAAGCAGTACAACTTCTACAAGTGGTAGTAAAGTACTTACTTGACAATACCAATAATACAGCGAGTCAAAGTACTCATAAACTACACAAGTACATGTCAATAACCTTTTATTTTTTTATCTACACAAATATTGCTACTGGATGTGTAATTATTACACCTTATAATACTCAAATATTGAGTGTTTTCTAAAAATTAACTGAACATTACTGTATTAAATGGTCTCAAAATCTAATAACCTCCATCATCTCAAAATATTTGCATACACACACCCTTACACAATATACACATACACATACACATACACATACATACATACACATACATACATACATACATACATACATACATACATACATACATACATACATACATACATACATACACACACACACATACATACATACACATACAGATACACACACACACACACACACACACACACACACACACACACACACACACACACACACACACACACACACATACATACACATATACATACATTTACAAACTTCAGTCATAATGTAATGTACTTTCAAAAAGCCACTTTAGCTATCAAGAGGCCACTGAATGGTTGCTTCCGTACTCAATACTCTAAAGGATATGGTACTCATATGACAATCTATCCTGGGGCTACTAGTCATACAAACTATATTATATACTTCTGTAAATGGATAAAGTAATCAACTTAGTCAAACTATTAACCCTGACTACATGTGTACATGTGCTTGAGAGAACAGCTGACACAATGTAATCGCTATGACTACCAGTAGTGGTATCCCACAACAGTTACCCTACATGACAATGGATTATGTAACCGAGTGACAGTGATATCCTGAAAATGAAATATAATTTGCACTGTTGTTCTTCTTGCTAACTTTGTTTCTATTTCAACAAGCTACCCCACCCCTAGTATTCAGTCTAAAAGGTAACAAAGTTAAGTTACCATAATGCTTGCATAGTCCGTTCTTGCGACCAGTTAAAAGTACTTGTGCAATGTATATTTTTTTCTTCCTCTATTCACCATTACCCTCATAAAGTAACACAACAAGCAATATGTCACTGTCGAATCCCAACTTTACTGGTACCTCATGACAGATATTATGTAAAATGACATCATGCAATATTCAAATACAACTTTTGCACGTTGTAATGTTTTATCAATATGAAACGTGAGCAACAAATTCTACACATCAAATTATTCCTGAATTTCCATTGATACTACTGGTAAAAAAAAAATACATCCATAGAAATTCTCCACATTGTACATTTTCATTTGTCAATTGTGGATGTTATGTTTAGTGCATCAACACACATATTCAGTTACCATAAACTAGTGTTCAGCAGTCTATTTTTAACACCTTCTAGATTTTACCACAAAATCCTAACCAGCTAATTGTCAGAAAGTCTATATCATTTACATGTATAAATACGACATATCTTCTCATTTTTCATTCTGCTTCATCTCATATTTTAACCCCCCTGGAAGTTTTCCTTTTTCTCTTTTGACAGCTAGCAATATTTTCTTGTAAATGTGTTTGCCTTTTTGGAACAGACTATATTTATATGACGCCTAGTCTGTGTGTATATATATATATATATAGTCTCTGGTGTTTCTCTCCTTAACTGAAAGACACCCCTATATGTGTAAATCTGTTAGCCATCCACCAATAGAGTCTTGCCTCTGTAGCTGTTGTTATTAATAGATTATGGTGTGCTGTAATGGCTTTCTCTGCCAGTCACATATACGATTAATCACTTACTAGGCTATCTCTACTCCATTAGAGGATGACAGCTTATGATCTTAGACTTAGGTAAGCGTGTGTTTTATTCGTTATTTTGTCACATCTGCAGTATATGTGCGCTGTGTAGAAGGACTAGTATCCATACTATAGCTGTTTTCATTTAGTTAAAACTAGTATACATGTATGTAATGCCACTGGTAGTTTCAGACACTTGGTATCTGTGCATGAATGTTTGTATGTTTTTTATGGCGGTTCAGTCTCCCTGTATTTGATAGTGGCATTGTAACTTTAGTGAAACAGTTGGAGGTCAGGATGTATAGTGATTGCCACACCACATACCGTATAGTCACTGCATTCCAAGTACTAACTGTAGTAATATGTACACAACAAAGAGATAGGGATAGCTATGTATGTAGGTCAACCTGTATACATTGCCTTCACTTCACGTTTGTTTTGATGAAGTGCAAGAACTTTTGTACATCTGAACTGAATAACATTCTAAAGTTCATTACAAGGATTGAATTACAGTGCAAAGCGCAGAATTTTAACTGCTGTATGTTTTTAAGACTTTGCTAAACGTATAAAATAAGTGTAACTAAAAGTTCTCAAAGTTTGTCAAAACTTCAAATCCCTAGTTTTGTTTGCTATTGGTTAAAGCTTCTCTGAGTTAGCCATCCCATTCCAACCCTAAAACTTCCATACAGAAATATGAACATGTTTTTCATATTGAATAACTGGAATACAAACTCACCATATAAATAACATATAATTTACTAGAGTTGGTTTTCCGCTACTCTTTGAATTACTATAAACTCATAACCACAAATCAAACTAGGCAATTTATCTATATGAACTACCTTATGCTACCACTTGAAATTAATATGGAAATTTAATGTATAAGGCAACTCATTTGAAATCTGTTCTTTGGAGTTTTAATACATATTGTGTTTGAATGTACCGATATTACATTATCTATCTAGTTAGAGTTTGCATGGCACAATACACTCAAGATCAAGATCCAATTATGTGTACTTTAATACCAGCAGAATTAAGTTAAACTAATGATATTGCACAAATGTCATGATGGGGGGGGGGGGGGGTCTTTCACTAAGAACAGCAGCATACAAATGAACTATGAATTCCATGTAAAAAAAAAAGTCATACAATGGAAGAGATATCAATCGTAATACTTGGTGTCAATAGAAAAGATCAACACACTACATGTAGTCTAGATGCAATCCAGGGCTCAAATCTCAAGAGATTCGGATAGCATGCAGACTACACAAACTATCGTTCTGTACATTCACTTACTTATTTATGAAAAAAACGGTGCACACTGTCGACAACAGTGAAAACCATTCCTAAAAAGATAAATGAAAATCACTTATGTTTTGTTAAAACTCTTAGGTAGGAGTTATTTATGAAAAGTTGGACAACCAGGCTTTGAAAACACACATTCTGCTCTTAGAATATTAATAAGATGATACTAACTTGCAGGTAGTAGTAACTACATGTATAGTGGAAATATATTACAGGCCATTGAAGAAATCAACTGGGACAAGTTTAATACAGCATAGGAAGTGTGACATGATATGTATGTGTATGTGTACTACCATATTGAAAATGACCTTTGCTAGTAATTATATACATGCCATATGCCCTCAGATGGGCCATGAATTCACTACTGGATTATGATCTACGTCAGAGATTAGTGTTTTGGAGGAAAGCCGAGGAGGTGGTATTTTTTACAAACTTAATCTATTGACCTGATCATAATAGTCACACAAGCAGAACAAATTTGGAATTTGATTTCATAGCAGAAACACTTCAAATATGTGGTATGCACGCACCCAATATTTCTTCGGATATGATACTGATATATCTTCTGTCATCGGAGAGTAACAGACTTTGCTTTTATTTTATGTCACCACTGTTTGTTATTTAGTCCATTAAGTGCAGTACTGGACTGTGAATTATTTGCACCGGATTCTGTTTTGGAAAGTGTACAGTCTAAACAAACCATATAAAATCCATGTCAGTGGTGATTTATTGATGGATAAAAAAGACACCTTAAATAATGATTCAATGGCTACTTTTGCTGATGGAATCTTACTGAAACATTGAATACATACACACATCATGATAGTATTCCACTTACAGAAAAACAAACATCAAGACATGCCTTCAGTACAGCTGGTGACAACTGGAATTCTTGACATGCAATACTAACTGTTGCCAACTGAACAAAAATAACAAAAAAGGAGACATGGACACTCAAAAAGTTTCAACGCAAACTGACTGTACAGTAGATACAAATCTGTATTCATATCACGGAGTAAAAGGTTGGGGTTAGGTTTAAGATAGAAATACTAGAAGCTGGATTCTACTCCCTTTGATTTGTATCATACACCACAAGTGACCACTGTTCTACACATGCCAAACAATAGCTATCAACTTTATGCCAAGTATCGCATTGCCAGGCTTGTCCTACCAATATGTAAACCCCCTCTAGCTATTCAGCTGTCTCACACCAGTTACGATGTCTTTGGGAATGTTTTATTACATTCTACCACACAGAAGCAGCACTGTTGGAGAATGTGTATGTAAACTGATGGTGGAGTCTTAAAATATTCCAAGGTGGTTTGTTTCACTGTATCAGCAGGAGCTGGTCTAAGTGTTTTCTGCTCATCATATCACCAGCAGCTGGTGTTCGATCCTAGTGATAGGAAAGGCATAATATGCAATCATTATCAGTGCAAGCTTTATCATTCCGAAATAAAACAAATATAAATAAATAAAAGTTGAAATAATCAATTGAAACATGGGCGTTATCCATTATTATAATGGGATTGATGTTTTCAATACAAAGATATACTTTCAATAAAATAGGAAGGTGATTTTTTAAAAATCCAGTCTCCTAAAACTGTCCACTCCTAATGTACTTAAATACCACAGTGCGGTGTTGAATAGCTTGGAAAGAAGTTCATCTACATGTACAATGTTATAATGCAGTGTTTTTACTAAAGTTGGGGAACCCCGGTAACAAAAAGGGGGAATACGCTAAAAGTGGGATAGTTTCCAATGCATTATACTATAATTTTGGTGGGGAACCCTGTAAAATGACAGGGGAACTCGGGTAGATTTTACCTATTTTTATCACCCTTAAGAAAAACACTGATAATGTCTTGGACAGTTGAAATTCATATACCATAATACACATAGCTTGAATAATATCAACTATAATAGTATAAAGGCTGAAGTGTGTGACTTGTAATATTCTGTCTAGACATGTATATCTATATACACAGTGTATATCCTTACAGTACTACTATACTACATAGAGGTAAACGAGTTAGCAAAGCTGAAATTCTGATCTCCATAAAGTGATCTAAAATAACGTTCATTAACTTTGTACTATGTCTGTCACTGCTTGTATTACCTGGGTTATTTATAGATCAGGATTTGTGTGTCAAAGTCACTTAGAGTCACTGAAAGCACACGGAATGTTGTTAACGTTGAATAGGCAGCAATCTGAACTGAGTGATAGTAATTATCTGACCAGACCGAACCGCATTCAATTTTATCTGTATAACCTTTGTACATGAATGGTGTATAATGTTCAATTTATCATACTGTATTGCATTAACACGCTTTCTCACAAGTAGATCCTTTCATATATACAATATACACTGTTGAAGAAATCAGCTTTTCCACTCAAATATGATGTACAGCTCTACCTATTATTGGATACAGCAAGATTACTTTCTCAATTTACGCTGACCCTGTTACCCTCTGCCGATGCACTATTGACAACTAATCTAAAATCCCACATTAAAAGAAAGTGAACCCAACCTCGTTCATACCCTATTGATTATATTTTCATTACAAATGTAATTTTTTCCATCAAAATCATATATTTAGTTTTACCAATATTATTAGATTCAATCAATGTGGTTTGATACTTTCCCTTGATGCTAATACTTTCTTAAGTAATAGAAATGGAAACAACGTTATCTTCCTTAGAACTTCCATATTTGAATTAAATCAAGTTCTGAATATATTTTCATAACTTTTAAAACTTATATAAAAAAGTTTCTTGTGTTACTAAAGATAGGACAAAATACTTGAATGCGTGTTCATAAATGAAGACATCCCCATATTATATTATATGAATATATTATGAAGAGTCTTTAGAAATTAATATTTATACCAAGGGGTGGATAGGCAAATCTTGGTGAAATGTTGCCATTATAGCAAGAACAATAACAAGTTACTAGCATGAATTTCCTATACCCTTCTCTTAAAGGAAATAGCAGAACTTAAACTTAAATCAGAAGGTCAAATTGATCTCCAAGTTCAACATCAGTGTTGACATCATATGTTCTTGTGGTTATCATATCAATGTATAATACCTTAAACCCCCCCCCCCTCGTAATTTGTAAAATGACAAATGCAAACATGGTCATGATCATTAAAAGCTTCTTTGACAAGGTCAGTTGAGGTGACATTGCATCTGTTCACATCCCTGACCTGTCCACAATATATAGCTAAGTTATGTAGTGTCTCAACCCGGAGGTACATTTCTCCAGTATTCAATATTCAAACGCAAGTTGCAAGCGGTCATCGATTGACAAACAGTATACACCATGTAATTATAAATTTCCACTGATAACCTATCGCTCTGAGCACTCAACGGGATAGCCAAACTATTGCAGCTTGCTAGTGACGTCAAACTATAAGTCGCGGGGCCTTCAGGGGGCCTTCTCGCTACCGTCAAACGACAAGCACGACATTTGATGCCGACTACTAAAACTGAAATTATCCGAAACACTAGCTGGCCGATGGGCGGAACGCACGACCTGCTACTCAACTCAGTGGGTCTCTACGTTATTTCTACATTCATTCTATAACTGCGTATGTGTTATGAGGCAAGGTCGATCCTTAGAAAGACCAAGTGACAACCTAGACTTCCCCGTTTCGATTTCAGCGGACCCCTATCAAGTGATTAACTGCATGCCAGGCGCGCCGTTCATAGTTCAGACTAAAAACAGTGTTGTTAACATGGCTGCGCTTCGCTGCATCAAAACTTTGTCAAAATATACAAAATGGAGCCACATAAAAAGGTAAGAAAATAGTGAGTAACCTTGTACGAGTGAGGACAAACGGACTGGCCGTTGTTTTGAATTGTCGAACGAGCGAGTCCGAAGAAGTACCGTCAACACTGCTATCATCATTTTCTTGTGTATTTCCGTAGAATACTTTGGTTACAGGTGATACCAGCTTCCTGACTCCACGTGCAGTCGAGTTTCCCATGGTTTCAAGTACAGAATATCGTAAATAACGGCAAAACATTATATTGTCGACTGTGATTTCATTCGATGAGCAGCCATGTTGTCGTGCCGTTTGTTTGCTGTTTCTCGACTCCAAGAACTTCGTGCTATCCTCAGAAAAAAATCGCTCCTTTTCTTGGGATTATGAAACTTTAGCCTGGAATCCATGTGGATTTGGGATTTTAAAGTTTGCTTTCCAAAAAAAAAAAAATACCAATCCGCATAGATTCCAGGCTAACGAAACTTACACTGTGAAAAAGTTACAATCGATCGATGCGTATAAATATTACATGTTTCGCTGACTCTAAAATTTCAATAACAATGCGTCTGAAATCTAAAGCAAATCATAGCACTCTGGATTTAAAGTCGTATTAAAGTATGATTTAAGCTATGGCGACCATAAAGCGACCAACTATTCCCGTCAGAAACAGCAACCGCAAACACGTACCAGAAAATTGTAATATATACACCCAATTTTTTAATTACCATCTCAAGTTTTTATATTAATAATAATACTATATAGCATTTATAAAAGAAGAACATCTGTAAAGAGAGAGATGTGTTAAGTTTATCTTCTCGAGAGGAGTTGTCTATTAAATTAAAAAGTAAACAAATCGTTACAGGCATACATGCGTACACAGTGACCCACATCTACCCTTCATGCTACACAAAACAAAACATCGAGGTCATATTAAAATGAGAATATAACATTTGATTAAAAACAAGAGTAAGCAGTGGGCACTGAACCGTTTTCAGCCTATTTTCCCCAAATTTCATGACAACTTTTTTCCCATCCATGTGATACTTCAGAAATCAGAAAAGACATCTATCTAGTAGCTGAGGACCTCCGCTTGGTTGATTTCGACTCACTATGTGCGACTTTGTCCTCGCAACTCAAAAGAGTAAGTTGAGAGGACATAGCGAACTCAACCAAGCGAATGCAATGTCCTATTAAAGTTCTAATGTAGTTATACATCGTTCCTATCCAATTTGTATTCTTCATTGTTTGACAGAAGATGTATTAAAGACACTCTATACCCGGAAGTTTGATTTATTTAGCCTCTCCACGAAGCATAAATGAGGAAAATAATGATTAGTAGATTAATAACGATTAGTAGATTAATAACAACCCGAATAAAGGACCTAGACACAGTTCCATTCATATATATTTCATTTCTTATTCATAAATTATGTAGTATTATTGATGGAGGTTGTCCATCATATCCAGTGCATAGGGGCGTTTAATATTTCTTAGATTATTGTTTTCCTGGTCTACTGGCTAAATATAACAACCTTTTTGACTATATATTCCTACTAGTAAGGAAATGTTCTTTCTACTAGTAGTAAGCCTTATAGAGATTGATATATTTGAAGCAGCAGGATTCATACGATATTTTCTTAAGAAAACAACAGTCTGAGCAATAATACGTGTACCCCTGTGATCCAGCGATCGTTTCATTACAAATAATTATTAAATAATAATTATTAAATTGGCAAAAGTGTTAGAATAGGAACTGTACTATTCAGATGGATAGCGATATGGTTTAGTTGTGATTCCTATGTTGTTTTATATAATTATTATATATCCATCGGGCTTTATAAAATAGAGTAGTGTATCCATTGCACACAGACAAGCAAACAGGCAGGCACCCCACCCACGCACGCACACAGACAGACAGACAGACAGACAGACAGACAGACAGACAGACAGACAGACAGACAGACAGACAGACAGACAGACAGACAGACAGACAATTTTTATATATTGGGGATTTTGACGTCTTACATTTGTAGTTTAGTTTAAGTCAACGTAAAAGTATCAGGTATCACGACATTTACAAGTAGTTGAGGTGTTGTTTTCATATAAGACATTCGCACATACTATCGATTGCAAATATTGCTATAAGTCAGGAATCCACACTGTCCTGTCCTACTGTAATTTTAGGAAATAAATACCGGATAGCCAATCGCGGGAATTCCAGACTACATTCCAATATGATTCATAGGGTTTAGCTTATATAAGGTCATTTCATAACCTTTGTCTTGTTTGAAATCATTTATGATGCACTACATATATATGTAATTTTTTTTATTATTTACGACCAAGACAGTCTTCCTAATTACATGTATTAAAATCTCAAATCAAAACTTTTCCTACAATCATTACGACAATATATTCATCTCTTCCCAGAATTATAAATATATAAGACACGGAGTAAAAAGATGAATTATATAACATGATAACAGGAATAGTGTTTTAGTAACAACAGGAATTCCACATACGGCATCCTGAATTATACAAGGAAATAACTGTACAGCGATATAACTTTAGAATCGCTATGGACACGACAACCATTGAGGAAGGCGCTTTATGAATGTGTACTTTACTATTACAATTTATGAAATCCGATTAAAAGGTTTGAACGCACAACTTAAAAAAAATAATATGTTGTGTGACCTTTCACCTTCACTTTTCTCTCGTACGTTTTCTTCTTCCAACCCACACCACCCCCGCGATTTGATCAATTTCCGACGGCTTTCCTTTTTTTTCTGCACCTCCCATTTCTCGAAAATGTAGTATTAAGCAAAATCTCACCACATTGACATTATATTTGGCAAGGAATAATTTAACAATGCGTGAAAATATATAAACTAATGTGCAAACAGAAATTTACATTAAATTGACAGTCTGTAACTGGGATTCTGAGTCCCGACTAAAGTCGGTGTACAAATATATTTATCATTTACGGATTCCTAGTAAATGCTTCTTCCTATACATAATTGAATATTTTTTTGGTAGTTGGTATTTCAAATAACCACGATAGCCATGAAGATAAAGAACTTGCTCCTTTTTAATAACACAAACTAATATCATGTAATGTAATAGGGATTAAACTGTCTATATCACATCAACACAGAAATCGTATCACCAAACATATAAACGATACCGTTTGGCATTACGATCATGTCAAAACATGTATATTGTGAACATTTTAGTTGACTTAAATGTGAAAAAAGACAACTACAAGAATGTTGGTGTACCCAATCGTGTACGATGAAGAGTTGATATCCCTTTACATGTAAACACAGCCTATCGTTATTTCTATAGATACAGTGAATAGACAAGTCCGACGTAAAAGATGATTGCTTACGGTTCAATAGCCCCATGTCAAAGTTCAACCCAAGGACATGCATGCATGTATATGTGACGATATTCATAGCGTAAATACTGATAACATTTTCACTCAAAAACAAACTTCAAATTTCATTCACCCCAAAATATTTGAAAATTTCACTGATTTCAATGTTATTTTGCAGTTATAAATTTGTGTAGATTGCCATATGGGCAAAATATCAAGTGTGACATATGAAACCACACGGAATTAGTTTTGGTTGACTCGTTTAATGTAAGACGCACGTCCCACCTTTTTATAAAGTTTTTCATTAATTAGCGTGATAGTTTTTATGATATTCGATAGTCAGTAATGAAATACAATGGTGAAACAAACGGAAAACAACAACATGCCATGGCGTACATTCTGTTATCAATTTTATACCACCAGCCAGCCAACCCACAGAGTGTTAACATTTATTAATCAATCATCGGTTTCGGCACAATGTTTTGATCTTGGAAAGTTAATTCACGAAGGTTTATTATTCTCTTTGAAGTTGTTTGTCGTTAAAATTAGTGTGTTGTTGTGACATATGCCGAGATAATATTGATATTAATAGTTTTATTGTCTGTGTTTGTAAAATTGTCTGGTAGCGGCACATCTATAAAGAAAAAACCACACAAAGCAATAAAATATATAAATTATTAGAGTGGGTTTTTGATGATAAATGTTACTATTGAATACTAACGTTTTACCGACTAGCCATCAGTCTTTCAGTAACGTGATAAAAACAGGTTTTATATAAAACCACAGTCGCTTGTGGGCCGTGGGCCGTGGGCTGTGGGCCATGGGCTGTGGTCCACAGGGACGTGTATTTAATTGCTTTAGATTGTTGTTTAGGAAAATATCACACGAATCCTGCTACTATAAATGTGTCGATACATTCAGGTACAGTTTTCAGATACGGGTAGAAGAAATATATTCAACGTTATTATATTTAGCCTGTAGACAAGGTAAACAACAATCTAAGAAACACTACGCGTCCCTGTGCTGTGTAAATTATAGTCAGCCGATATTGAACGTCTTGATCGATTGTATGAAGTCCTATATCTCGCTTACCGTATATTTGTGTATTACCATATTTTACTTATTTATTTAATTAATTAATTAATTATCTATTAACTTATTTATTTTATAATTGGCATATTTACGTTCAATGAGTGGTAAAATTATAAATATCACACTTTGATTACAAACTTGTTCAATATATGATCACGGTCCACTTCAAGTGACTGTGACAGAAACTCGTAGCTTCTCGTAAAGCACGTTACGCCAGCAGTGCGAAACTGGTCCCGATATTGGCAGCTATTGTGGTAGCGATATCCGTTACTTTCACAAAATTGCCACTGTAGATTCGTGCCATATGTAAGCTTACACTTTACTTGCCGTTTTACATGTTTTAGATCGCTGTAACCTTTGACATCGTGTTGACATCATGTAACCAACAGCTGGGGTTTGTCTCTATAAAGATACAACAGAACTTCATCGTAACTAACCGAATGTTAACATAAATGCACTTGAAGTTGCCCTGCAAGCTTGAATGCCGGACATTTTTTTTGTAATGACAAATTGCAGCAAGGACATGTGTCAGAAAATCATAATACTACCAAAGGCTCAATGCAAATAATTTGCAATCATTTACATATATCAAAATGTACGTGTGTATGTAAACGTACCAGGATACATATAAATGGGTCATATGCATATGGTATTTGGGAGTATGTTTATTGTCAATGTGCAACAGCGGATTTAGTGCTGATAATTTACTAGATATGGTATCCTCGATAAAACCCACTTGAGTTGTGCATGTGACCAAAAGATAACATAATTACATTTACAAAGTAGTAAGTACTCGAGCTTCGGCATACATAATCAATAAAATTAAAACTGAATATGTATTTTCATAAAAGGTAACAGATAGCATTCTATGTATAGCTTATTATGTCATACAGTTGGCAACATTGCATTGTTCGGGTGTTACACTATTGTCTAATTTGGAGTCATTCTTGAGTATCGCTGAAGTATCGATTTCATAAAAGGCTTCACCAGCTCGACCAGCTCTTATCACGTGGTCTCTTTGTGTGAACTTCCCCGTTTCTCCACGTTGTTGAAAATCGTTCATAATTGATCCCTGTAAGTTGTTAGAAATCGATAGTCATTCTGAAATAAAATGTCAACATCTTTTCTTAATTTTGTGCAATCATTGAGAAATCACGATTTTTTAAAAAACATGAATAGAAGAAACAAAAACTTTGACTCTACAATCAGGTTTTCAGATCACATTAGTGGAAAAACTAGTTCACGAAATACAAAGAAATATTTCATGAAATATGTAAGCTATTCGGACACAAGATTTCAGAAATGGTTTCATCACACATTGTCACCATTGCGGTTGTTTTTTTAATTTGAGAAGAACGAAATATAGATTACAACTTAACGGATTTTTTTTTTGTTTTTAAGAGATGATGTTTATTGGAGTCAGAAGAAACAGTTAACATCACTGGAAACATTTGGCTGTAAAATGTTGCATTTCAGAAATGAATTCCTTTACATTTCCTTTATACTGTCACTGTAGCAACTTAACGTAACCTAGAGTTTGCATACTTTTAAGAAAGGGAGTAAGAAAATAGGAATAAAGTGGAAAGAAAAGACGAAATATTTATCCCTTCTTCCTGTACTGTAACATTCTATACATATTTGTCTTCGTGCTTCACATTCATACTGTACTAGTAGTGCTACCAATTCAACTCTACCACAGCATTCTCTCCTAGGGTATGTCTAATATGTAGGGCGAACAGCCACAGGCATTTCTCCAATTCAATATCATCAGTGATATGATATTGGTGTCCATGAACTATATCAAATATAGTTGGTGGGGAATCTTTTCAAGCAAAGAAAAGTGAAAGAGTGATAAAAAAAAAACCAGTCAGATCAAAAAAGAAATACGGACGGTGATATCACAGTTGGATTTTGACTGAGAACGTGTGGATAGATCAGAGTGAGTATAGATACTTCATACTCTCTGCTAGTGCCCTATCTAAATTGGACGCTGATGGTAAAGTATCGATGGATAATTCATTATCTCTATGTTACCCCGTCTGCCTATATAGTACTTCGGCAAGACGACGCCATTTTAACAAGTATCCAGACAAGTGCCTTCCCTTAAGCTTAGAGAAAATAGTAATTTCCTGCGATGTCTGAAATATTAAATTGTTCAATATATATAAGTCTTAGGTCTCCTACGTGAAGAAGTCTCCTGATAGAGTACAGAGACATCGTTAACCACGAGTTCACAAAGTCGTCCACGGCAGGGAGCAGTCTTATTCAGTGAATACAAAAAACATATTTTCGTCCAATCCGTCTCGTTGACATTGCCGTATTTTGTAGTCAGATATGCGTGATTAATATATGCTAATCACGAGAGCAATGTAGTCTCTTTTGACCCCTCTGTTATCTGAGCCGCTCTTCATGTCATGGATAGCGCACGCTTTTTTTTCAGTACGTTCAAAAAAATGAAAGTTGTATCGGGATCAAGACCCCAATAAATACGGACAGAACGTACTGCTGCATTATTACTTATAACTGGTGATCTAATTCAATCATAGAAAATATTTCAGGAATAAATTATAGATTCTTTTCTCGTTAGATTTCTTTTTTCGTCATTTCTTTTGACAACACAGGTTGCGTTGAACAACTTGAATAGAAAATTGCCAATTTTGTATTCATCGCGCGTTGTAAATCCCAAATAATATTAAATACAATGATCGTTACTAGCAAATATAGCTATAGGAAAGACGTAAACTGCACGTTTTTATATGGTAATCTGGATTATTGTATGATACATCGCATATGTTATCAGAATATTTGCATGGAGGTGTTAGTATGGGGGTCAAATTTCATTTATTATGTAGATTTGGGGGTAAATGTCTAAACATCAATCAAACTACTCAACGGTTAATCAAATAAAAAGTACATAAAAATGACACGTTTTGCAAGTACACGTACATCCACAATGTATTATTTTTTTTATTAAACCCTGGACTTCCAGGTGCCAAGGTTGTCCATATCAGATAAGTTATAGTCACGTGGTTTACAGATGACATAACAAGGTATGAATGAATGAATGAATGAATGAATGAATGAATGAATGAATGAATGAATGAATGAATGAATGAATGAATGAAAGAGTGAGTGAGTGAGTGAGTGAGTGAGTGAGTGAGTGAGTGAATGAATGAATGAATGAATGAATGAATGAATGAATGAATGAATGAATGAATGAATGAATCCAAATATACAGCAAAGTTGAAAAACACATCCAAATATACATTATTTACATATGAATTCAAGTATTAATGTACGTTAAGCCTATACATTAATTAACATTTCTTCTGACTAACGTGATTTGAAGTTCGTGACACGTGTGGAAGTTGGGCCTTTATTTCCTGTTGCATTCATGTCATTTATACGAAATAAACCCGAAAGTAGAATAGTGTCAGTTGGAGACATGTCACTTATAAAATATATTATGATGACATACAGGGGATGTAGAGAGACTCAATAGGTCTTCATTAAAGTATGATTTTAAGTGTTGTCTTATCGGCTTTCCGCCACCTGTCACTCAGTATTCCCCAATCAATCTGACTTATCAGAAGGTCACCATAAATGTCCGTAATATTAGAATATTAATATTCTATATATGAACATAGAATGACATATATTTTAATAGAACACGTGACTTACAGTTGACATTGCCCAGTGTGACGTTGACGTTCAGGGTAAATTGGTTAACCCTGTAAATGCTGTCAGATTCAAGAAAAACAAGACCTCCACCCCACCCCTACTGGTGACTTGTATCACTTACATCATGATGTCAAAGAGTAATTGTGCCTTGTTTCATTCCACAGGCCTTGATCACGTGCACCTAGACCCTACTTTTCTTATTGTTTCCCCGGAGGTCGTGGATAGAGTACTTGTAGTGGTTAGTCCAGGACTACATTAATGTATTAGTAATCAGAAAGTAGTTAATGACCAGTGGTAGATACTTATGGGTGTAAACTCTTTGCTCACAGCGTTTTAATTATGGTATTTATTTATTGTACACTAAACCTGCCATGATATTTGTAACCACCCCTCAAATGAGTGGACAATGACTGAACTTATATTGTAAGGAAACTATTCCCTTGTCTATCTTTGTATGATTCTATTATCTATGAAATGGCAAGTTCCCACAGGAAAGAAATGATACGTCATAGGAACAGGTGTATTATTGCTCATTAGATATAAACAAAGTGCGCAATTAAAGGTCTTCAGAGTTCAAAACGGGAGGATGAGGCAAGGGTGGGTGTCAGAAAGCCAGGCTAAAACTACCTTGACATTCCAATGCCCAATTAGACAGGACGTAATCGTTTGTTGATATTGGTCTTGAGAACACTTTGACCTTGGTCAAGTTTAGGGTGTCTTGAAGATACGGGAGCCAGCCCTCAGCCCTCTGTCAAGAAAACTGAAAACTGCAGGATATGATCAAGAATTCTACAGACCTTGATTTGAATGGTACAGACAATATTTGTGCACTAATTATGCGACTGAAAGTGAAATTACTGGAGCCCATCTACTACATATCAGCAACGTAGTATGAAGTGGATCTGTAATAATAGACTCTTGTCTTCCTCGGTACATATCAATCAGGAGTTGAACAAAAATTAAGATTTTTGTCTCTGAGAAGGATTGAAAACATCAAAGTTTGACATGTCTGTCCGCGACGTCGTTGCTAAAATATCCACCATTACGGGACATCCGGGACAATGCATCGATCTCAAAACATTTTCCGAATCCTTCGGACATCAAACAGAGGAAGGAGAAAAAAGTGAGTACCTGCAATGTAAGAAAACCGTATTAACATTATTAAAACATTTAAATACTGTACACGACGTACAGTTCTAGGGGTTATTTTAAAAGTTTTATGGGGCAGTTTATAACACCTTTAGTTTAATTTCCACCTTGTTTCCTAGGAAAAAGAAAATTTTTGCCACAATCTGACTTTTGTTTTCTATCGATATGTGTCTTAAGTGTTAACTTTGGGTGTTGGCCCTTCATTTTTCATCAAATTATAATTACAATTAGGAATAACTCGAAGATTCAATTATGAAATTATCGACTTAACAAAATCGTGTGTACTTTATTAGTTCATCAGAATTGATTAGTTTTATTATTTACACAACGTGTATGGATAACAAGCATTGTAATCAACCACTAAAGATAAACGCTACTTTAGAAGCAACCACTCATGAAGAGAACAGAATTCTTATTCGTCTGCTAGTCTTTTGCCAACTTCACTTAGATACAGAGAAGAAGAATGAAATATGCATTTTCATTAAAAGAGGAGTATTGGTTTGTCTGATCATTAAAAAAGTAGGCTTTGAATCTTAAAAAGTCATTTTCGTTGCCAATATTTTTGACAACGCAAATGTCATAGAAGTGTACGGGGAATGAATGCGGTAATTGGTCTTAAAACTACACATAATGTGTCACGTTATAACACATGATAACAAAACAGTTGTAAAATAAAACACATTAATATGTAATTGATTTTTTACGTTACACCTGAATTGACCTTTGATATTGTTTTTTGAAATGACAGCAACTTTGCAAACAAGTCTTGTAATTTTGCATTTCGCATCTTGTAGGAAGGAATGGAAAAAACTAACATTTCAACCACGCACAGAACATTTCGAATGTACACAGTATACATAAATGTAGTGTTTGCAAATAGAAATGGTCGATGAGATCAGCTTATACTGTGAGTCATTTTGAAAAGATAGACTGACTGACTGACTGTATTAAATACTGTCCTTACAATTCAGTATTTTTAATGAACTTACATATGTAAATGCATGTAAGTAACTAGATCCGCGCTTTTACAGTCAGTTGTTCATATATTATCCATTTTTCATTTCCTCGTTTTAATGGGGTCATAATGTCTAGCTGACACATTACTATGATGAAATATGACGTCATCCAGTGTCTAGTCACATATGTTATTCACAGTCAACGATTAGCAATGATATAACGATTATCGTGGCAGATATGTAGATCAGTTACGATGACGCCATGACCAGACACACAAAATTCATGACGTCATCAAACTACGTCATCGGCATATGTGGGATTAATCAAACGCCAACTAAATCCATCTGCTCTCTCGCTGTGCACAGTACGGAGGCCGTGAATCGACAGATGGCTACAGTCAGTGCTTGAAGTGAAGTCATTTACCGTTCTAATTCCATGATCATCATGAAAGTGCCCCGGTGACATTGTCATCAGTAAACTACATAGCAGTCAACACTCGAGGTTGGGATTGCTATGGAAATCCCAGGGTAGTTGTGTAGTTCGTTGGAGTTGTCTCTTTGATTAGCTATACGTTTGATTTCATGAATTGCAAGGAAGGGAAAATCGGCACTAGATTTGGTAGCATGAAGACCGCTAACGAGCACTGATATTAACAAATGGAATACGTAATTCGTAAATTGCTTTGTAGCTGTATAATTTTATAAAAGTACTTCTTATAGATATATAGAAATGCAATTCTTTGCGTCATTATGCCGACAAAACACTACACATGATCTTTGAATACACTGATAATTTAGTTCGAGTATAGTAGCATCAGTGGGTTTCCTATCATTTCTGTTTAACTCTATAGAAGGTTCATTCCAATGTCATCGCTAAAATGCATCTGATACTGTGTCTTTTATTGAAAACTTAATGGTATCAAAGGTGAAAACATTCCTATTTTATACACTTTTTCATGATTGTATTATTTGTTTGCAAAATAAAGCATATTAGTTTTAAAAAAAACCTAAATCACTAACGTTTCCGATCTTGACTATGGCTATGTACTGAACGAAAAAGCAAAAGCCTTCTTTATCTCACGTTTGAAATTGAAACTACTACATCATAATAAATATACGACTGTCGTTCTCGGTGTCAAGTTTTACATTTGTAAAACGGAGATCTATTGTGAGGAATCTGATTTTATGACGTCACAGATTTACAAAGATGTCTAGCTACCTGTTTGGGGGGGGGGGGTAGTACAACGTGTTGTAGTTGTTGATCCAAGCCACAGATAGATAATATATTGCTGATTACCAACACCTGTCCACAAAATAACGATCTTTCCTACATGACTAATAGTCTTTTCTATTTTAGACTTCGAGTCCAGTATCTCAATAATCATTCCAGTGTCATTGCACTAAAGAGGCCGTAGAAATTCTCCTATGCTCCTAGACTACATTTTTAGTGTTTATGGTCATTTAAAAATCGATCTCAGTATATTACGTTCTGACTTCTATCCTCGTTACATACAACTGGCACACGTAGACAGTTGTCAAGTATTTATTAAACCACCACGTCCCCTATCCACATCGTGGTTTAGCTTACCACACACACATTTGACCCTTCGCCTATTTACATATTTAGATGATGATGGCTTGTCATACGCGATCACAGATAGAGCGGCTGGTCTTATTCGCGACAGGTCCACTAATTATGTCGATTTGACGACTGCCATACATGATCGAGATCAAATGACGTCTACACAATGTTGTATGTCTACATGACCATAAAAACATATGTGACCAGCCCCAGCCTAGATAAGAAAACAATAATGTGGTAAAATATTCCAGTAGTCATGTGAGTCCGGTATTCATTTTAATATGGCATGCGCTTGAATGTGTTATGTCGTGGTTGGTCTGCGTGTTTACGCCGTTCTACTTGTCGTTGTTGTTGATATTGTTGTTGTGTTTGGTGGAGTTTGCATACGTTATTAGTCAAACATCAAATATATTATCCATTTGTATATTGTCATCACTAAGTGGATTGGTTTTCTATTATGGTTGTTGCTTTCTAACTTAATTAATTCCTGGCATAATGAAACATGCTGAAGCGTGTTCGTAATTGACACAACTAGCACTAATTCTCTTCTTGGCTGTTACTTTTAATGTCGTGTATTTAAATATTAATAATCATTTTACCAGATAGCTTGAACGAGAGTGTTCAAGCATGTTGCAGCTCCCCACTTCGGTTGCCCGGAAGGGAGATACCCTTAAAAACATCGGACGGGTAGGAGTTCTGGCAGCTTTAGCGCCTGCAGGTTGGATGTCATCATTTTAACAATGGTTCAATTTCTCTTCTCCCTTCATGTACAGCATCCATGTCATTGTAGAGTATATATCGACTACGTGGATAACGTGGGCTCTGTCTGTTTACTTCAGATGTGCCACAGATATATTGACATTCAGATCGTTATTACAAATGCGAACATGGTGTATAGTATTAACTATGTATCCAGAGATGACACAAGTAATCAACTGACTATTGATTGTACCATTTTCCGTTCCCACACAAATTTAGACAACTCTTCTCTCTTTTCGTCGCCATTTTTAAAAAGTGTCTCTTTTGTTTGTTTGTTTTTCTCTATAGGTATGTTGTCGATACCGTCGAGAAGTCCAACGAGGACGAATTTCTCCAAACTGCCATTCGCGCGGGAAATTAGTCGAGTGGTTGAAGTTGACGACAGTAATACTGATCATACCACAGAAGGCTTGGTAAGCAGAGACGATGTCTTACCAATGGCGTCTACGAGTTCGTACGATCCTGATGTGTGTCAGGAGACTCTGTTATTAGACTTCGATTTCTATTCGAACGATCCCGGTGAACATGTTCGCGGTATATTTGAACGTTTGGTTGGTGGCTCCGAAATCCAGAAAACTGTACCACTTATATTGGATTACCTGGATAAATTATCTGCTTCGGATATCTATTCTCAAGTCGTGCAACGATTAGCCGAAGGCGGATTAGAGTATTGCTTATCGAGATTAGTGGATAAATGGGATCAGGTTTTCACTGAGGATACGTCTCAAAATGACGCAGAGGTGGAAGTATTAAGTGTTATTCGATTAATGTGGACTATGAGCCCCTATGCAACTGTTTTGCGGAGGATTTTAGGTCTTAAAGAAGACCTTTTTCCAGTATTCAATGAACTTCTACAGAGAGGTCAGAGGTTGTGCCATCGATTGGAGAAAGATGGGGATAGGAAGAGGCAAGTTATGTTGTTTGAACAAGCTATAATGTCAATTTTACAGAATTGTTTGTTAGTATCCGGCAAACAAGACGATGTTAATATACTTTGTCAGATAGGACTGATAGAAACCATCGTCGATGTCTTGAAAAGGAGTAAAGACAGGATGACGGGCGAAGCTTGCATCAAATCCATTCTATTTATCGCCGAATATGGGCCGTTAGCTGCCATGGTAACGTTAAGGGACTGCTATGTGACTAGGGCATTAATGAAGTTTTGGGAGTTTGTTCTCCACGACAATAACCCCAGGGCACACCGCCCAGTAGCCCCCATCGGGTTAATGATCGCTAGGATCGCACAATTACTAGGGCAACCAGAAACAGTGCACTGTAGCTTAGTTACAACATTGCCAAGAGAAAAAAGATTAACGTTAAGATGTACAGAATTCAAAATGGTGACGTGGTGCTCATACTCAGAATGTGGTCGTTGCCAAAGGGATTTCTTAGAACGTTTTAAAGTATGTTCACTATGCAAACTTTGTCGGTATTGTAGTGAGGGTTGTCAGAGACGTCACTGGGAGTCGGGGCATAAACAGGAATGTTTCCAAATAGGGACGCTACCCAGACATTTTACAGACAATAGTGACGCATCCTATGCCACCTGTTTTGACGACGGAAATGACAACATATGACAATCACCGACAAATTACTATTTTCTTGCTTTCGATATAACTCCCACGACAGACACATCAAGTGAGCCAGGGTCATTCCATACTACCAGTGTTTAATTTATTTTACAAATTTATATATCGAGATGGACGCTGTCTTCTCTCTTATGACTTCATTGTCAATTGTTCCACTTCTGTGAGTATTTTCGTCTCGCCTCAGATATTAAATGTAACTCAAGAGTTCGACAACCTCCCTCTGACCCACATGGCAGTACATGATGCTCCGCCATCTTTCTATGCAATGTATTCATAAACACTAAGTGAGTCAGCGTTGTGTTATATATACAACAATTTTCACCATCAGACATGTATCGATGTGAGACCCATATATCGCAAAGGTTCTTAGACAATACATATTTTAATTCACTCTTCTTACTATCTTTTCAAAATCGATTCGTTTTCCCCTTCAGTACAAAACAAACAGGAATCAAAGTTTTTTTTAGTGACATTTCTTAATAATTTCATAATTACAATACCAAAATTTCGCAGAAAACTTTTGTAAGTTTAATTCAATAACTTCTCAAATTAAATAGAGTTGAGAGGTGCCAATAATTTACAAATGAACTCGAGATTTATATTCAACAGAGCTTCGATGGGAAATATTTCAAATAACTTTGGCGGGGATATGATAGTGCCCCGAGGCTAACCAGCCAAATGAGAAAATGACGAGAAATAGTTGTGCCTGAGGCATGTGAGGCCGAAGAGACAACATTTAATGAGAAAGCGATATTCGGCTTCCATATTCTTCCAGTTAAACATGCCTAAACCTGGCAATGTATGGCTAGACAGAACAAAATTGTCAATTAACTAGAAAAGTGACTTCGTGACCTTATAATAGGTTTCTTTTTCTCTCTTTTACAAAAAAATGATAGACCCTGTTATTATCCAGGGTGGCATATTTCTATAAAAGAACAAGTATAAATTCGTACAATGGAATACATATTGAAAACAAATTTGATATTACAATGTAAAATCCCCCGATTATTTCTATATATACATGATGCAAATTTACCACATTGCATTATATAACAATAAAAGAGGGAGGCCAGTAAGTGTCCCTTTTACTTCAATCTTAATCAACGTAGCCATATTTATACTAAGTCTTGTAGTTACATGATGTCACCGAATGACATAAGACTCGTTGCCCCGTGAATGTCGAATGCGTCACAAGGTCTTATCACATTATGTGCTCGGGTTTCTAATTACTTATTTGCCTTCTTGGACTCTCAATAATTTATAATGTGCCCCATTTCAAGGGCTTTGTTATTTTTTTATGAAATATTATCAAAGTTCAAAAGGGTAAGCTAAATGATATGGAAATAGTTTTCATAAGTGTACGTATTTGTGGTGTCGTTCTCACGCTTCTCAACGATTCAAGGTACACTTGGGTAGTTCTATACTAACGACAAATACGACAGAGTGTGTGTAAACTTTTGACCCAGAAAACAAGCCGAGTCTTGAATATGACAATAGATCGATCAGCCGTGTACTCTGTTACTGTAATTAAGCAAATTTTCAATTTTGTGCCGTAACATAACAAGATTTCATATTTATTAATTAAAAAAACGGTAGGAAATTACCGGTCCATTTATTAGACAATGAAACTTAATGTAAATGTATTTGAGATGTGTTTATAACATATCCCCCCCCCTCCCATAGAAAAGGGTGTCAATTTTTTGTCAGGCACCTGCTGTGATCATACAGGCCTTTTTCGGCATCGATTTTGTAAAAAAATATCGAACTTTGTATATATTAAAAAGTCTAATGGTGAAATTTGTACTTATTGGTTGTAATCGGTACTAATTGCGGTGGATGAGTGTCTTTCTCTTTAAGCAATACTTTCAAAACGAGTAAGTTAAAACCATTACAAATGTATTAACGTGAAACCTACAGTTATGTTATTTCCGTGCTTTCCGTTTTAATGTGTCACTCGTCTGTCGAAGGCAACATTAATTATATTTACTCAAGAGGAGATTGATTGGATTTCGACAGTAATGACTTTGAAGTCGTCATGTACATTTCAAATTTCTTGAAATGACGTATACCTTACTTCCTCCATGTTGCATTTGAACGTTCACGTACGTGCTAGTTTTAAGACTTAAGGGTCATTGAAAAGTTAATACGAGAAAATACATTTGTATGTTGTTTGGTGTACGTGATGAAATCGAAGACATGTATTCCGTTTCACATTCCTGGGGTGGTATCTGAAATGACCACAGCCTGTGTTCTATGTCTTTACTTTCTGATTCTGAAATTGGACTTTTTTTCTTTGTTCTGTCAGTCTTTCAATATATGTCCATCTTGTTTTGAATCTTCCTAATAAACACGTGGATGTTGTCCTTTATGCTGCGTGCTGAATCTGCTGCTTGCTGAATCTGTTCTATATGCTGCGTGTTGAATCTTTGAGTAATAGACCCAGCTTTTCTATTTTTATTTCTCCTCCAAATTGCAACTATAAACAAACTACCTACAGAATACGACCTTACTCGCGATATTGTTACAACTCGGTGATTTGACGACGAAATTGTCACGATTCCATGGGTTCATGTATTTAACAACTCTAAATTATTTTTTATTAATATTCGTCACACAGTAGGAAAGTGTTAACATACAACTAGTAATCGTTTAAAAGTGTATCAACGTCTTCTTTTTTTAAAACCACCAAATGTGTTTCATTTGTGTCGACAAAGGCATTCTCCATTTCATGGGATTAGCTCATACACGAAAACACAATATTTAGTTCATTGACAAAGAATGTTACATAGCGTATGTCACGCCCCCACCCCACCCCCGTCATAAAAAGTCATAAATAATTCACCCTACATGTAAATATGTGGTTATTCAAGGGTGACAATACTTGTTCGTGAACTCTTTATTAGCAAGTACTGAATATCCCATTGAGACGTCTCGTTTCTACGTGCCCATGCATGTCTATCATACAACCTATAGGTGATTGTGGTCAGATGAAGAAATAAAACACATGTATATCATGTCAGTATATACAATAAATTAGTAGAGTGATATGGAGCTAGATTTCACTCATGTATATTGTATACATAACCAGGGAAGAAACTTTTCATCATCTATCATACTGATTCTCACGAGCGAGAGCAGTACTCGATGCAATATAAGTAGCATAGCATTGTCGGCCAAAAAAAGAATAAGGAATAACTCTGAGTAACGACTTATAACATCATTATTATTTTGGATTAAGTATATGTATATATATATATATATATATATATATATATATATATATATATATATATATATATATATATATATATATATATCTGTGTCTGTGTAATATACCGTATTACATACATACATACATACATACATACATACATACATACATACATACATACATACATACATACATACATACGCACGCACGCACGCACGCACGCATGCATGCATGCACGCACGCACGCATGCACGCACGCGCATACATACATACATACATACATACACACACACACACACACACACACACATACATACATACATACATACATACATACATACATACATACATACATACATACATACATACATACATACATACATACATACATACATACATACATACATACATACATACATACATACATACATACATGCGTAAGTGTATTCTGATCTTGACCAACATTCTTTGATAATCACTTTATCTAAAAATAACTAGCTAGTCTGATATGATAGGAAGCAGTCCAGTAGTAAATCACAACAATGGGCTCAAGGTCGCAATAACTTTATTCGATGCATTATATCAATGTGGACTTTATCTTCTTGATGCTCTTCTCGCATTTATTGGCTTCGTCCGAGGAATGACAATCATCATTCCACTCGAACACTACATGCCAAATATGTACTTTGAACTGGTACCCACAAACAGTCTGAAGAAATAAGTAAGAATAACCCAAACAACGGTACTGATAACATGCCAAAAATGGAATCATAACAAAATAAATTGAAAATTGAAAATTGTTTTCTTCTAAACGTGAAATGCACTCTTTCCCCAGTATGTCGTAATCTATTTTGATACTGCATTATTTGCTGTTCAGGAAACATGTCAACATATTTTTTAAAGAATTAAAGATATTTTACTTGCAGTAAATGAGCACAATCGTTGACCAGTTTCGCATCTCGGTGGACTCTCCACGAAGTTTGACGAATAAATCATAATTTCGTTTCAAACCTTTCCCAAAAGCCCCAAGAGCGCGTATCGCTTTCAATTCATTGGATAACAAAATTATAATTTTATTGACAATTTTTTTCTATATTCATAAGTATAATTATTATTCGGGATTATTGTCAGGAACGTAAGTATTCCCATTAAACGAAAGGCATACTCTGATCACAATTGCCACTTGGTGGCAGTATTTCAAGATAAAATACCCATTATTACACCCCATCAACAAGTTTCTGCTTTGTAGTTTTTAACGGGAAACTTGTTGTATTTCAAATAACCATTACTGTTCAAATATGTGGACGTAGCTTATTGTTAAGAATGTGCTATGCAAGTTTCACGCATATTTTGTTTCACTATCATCATGGCAAGTCATTGATTCAGAAAGCCGATGAGCCTTGTATTGTAACAAGAGTGGTTACATTTTGATTAGAGCACTAACAAAAGTAATGAGAAGCTTGTCATTAACCAAATTCATGTTTGTCGCAATTTCGAGGGATCCATGCTGATTTCCAATTTATAAGTTTTACCCCTGCCCTGGCACGGGTCTATAACGACACAACGGCCCTTTAAATTTCCTCAACTCCCTGGGGAGGTTCCCAATTATACAGCTGGGTTGACTGGGGAACAAAGGCGATACTCAAATCTTGTCCATTGACTGTTAATAACCAATGAGAAACAAACGGCAGTGACGAGTCTCGAACCTGCACCGTACATATTCAAACCCGGACACTCTAACCATACGACCATCATGGCTGTACGTATGTAATGGTGAAGAGGGATACTGAAACACATAACTACATTATAGTTAACTAACTATTCATCTGGCTAAAATGTTGTTGATTTATGTTTCATACATAAGCCGAGTCCACAAGGAGATAGAATTGTCCTACAGTATGTACGTAAAAGGTACTATGCCACACACACCATGTACACAAATACTGCATATTACAGTGTAGATTTTCAAATAGCCTGTTCGTGAAGTGTTACGTCTTACTGTCAGGTGAGTAAATATAAAAATACATGTACAAACATTCTACACCCCCGTCCAGACTACCACCCCCACCCACCCCACCCAGCCCTTCATCAGACCACCACCCCACCCACCCCGCCCACCCCTCGTAATAAGAGAAAATCAAACTACATTTATTTGTACAAGTTACCTACTATGTTATTAAAGCAAGTCACGTGGTTCGAGAAGGTACAACTGCAAGAAAGGTAGGATGAGACTTTCAAAGAAAAAATATTGTATGTATCATTGAACATTTACTTGAATTACACGAACACTGCAGCAGGTCTATTATTTCTCTGCAAGCCAATACAAACAGTATTTATATTTTCGTTTTTCACTCATTAAAAGACGTCGAGAGAGGGCGGTCTTCAGTCGATACGATGCTTGCAGTAAGCTATTTCGTCGGGCACATATGTTTATACGCGGTGTACACGTATGTACATCGAAACATTTCTTTAGGTATCGAAGTTTCTAATCCTTCAAAGTTTACACAACACTGGCTAGCTACAGATCTGTCTTACAAATACCAATACTACGTAAAGTTGACATCATTATGATCCCATCCGCAAATAAAAAAAACAATGTTACTATATGAAAAAACGAGTCCTTAATATTCGTTGGTTTCAAATATTAGTTGTTGATTCTTTGAGGTTCGTACGTTTTCTATCGACTACGTTTGATAAAATGGGAAAGACGGATTATTTACGTTGTAATTTTTCTGCAGCAGAGAAAATAACTCATTTCGTAGGATACTCGGACTCGGCCTACAACCAACCCCGCTCGGCCATGAAGTGAGCCCTCAACGGTGAGGCTGGGTAACTGAGACTAATTTCGTTTTATCTAAAACTAAAGTCGTCGCCTCGCTCCGATCCGGAGCAATACTATAACCGCATACTGATCAGTTCGTGGCAATTGCAGTTCCTATCAGTACGCATTAGTATTCAATGCTACGGAGCGAGGCGACGACTTTGTTTTGGATGAAATGTAGCAAAAAAGGCACTAACGACTGTCGACAGTCTAGTGTTCGGCAAGTGTGTTCGGCTTCCAATATGGGAGAGTGCGCCACCAACGGTATAACATATATGCACATTTGTTTTTTAGCTTTCCCCAGTGTGGCAATAGTTGAACAATTATGCGTGTTTGCGTGCATGCTGAATGGCACACAAATTTTTCCATAAATATAATCCACATAAAAAGCTCATTAAATTTGAAATTTAACTTTGTAAAGGTTCGAAGATGTCCGGTTAATTTCTGGGCAAATCAATTAAAACTCAATATGAGTTCCTCTAAGGTTTGACATGTCGACGATGCGTCATAACTAAAACGCATTGTGTGTGTGAATCACATGACCATGATATGATGTATTTCTCGTCAACCAACTTGTCAAAGGAATATATCAATTTGTACTATAAAGTCCGTTTTAAAACCATAGATAAGACCCCATGGTGGAGGGTCTGTGGTTTTACTTATCAAAGCAAAGTGTGCACGATTGAAATGGTCCATGGCATCGATAGTGTACTATCCTTGTGACAACATGTCAATTTTTCTGCCATAGTTTCCATAAGAGACGAAAACAGTCGAACAATTATTTCTGTTTAATAATATTGCGATTTGTTAGTGAGGGCGCCACCAGACGGTGGAATTACTAGAAGCTTGTGTTTGAAAGCTTGTACAACAGTACCACACATGGAATAAAAGAAGCTCTTTAAATTTGTATTATGAATATCTTTATATTGCTTATTGTATCGTCAAGGAGATCTGGTCTCATTTGTGAATACATACAATAACACGTTACATGTTTATGATTGATATGTGTGTATGTTATATGGATTTTGATATGTGTGTACATTATATGGAGTAGTAAAAAGACACTACTACAAGCTGTTGTTCCTGTCAATGACACATTTCCTGATCAGCCTGCTGGGAAAAGTACGACTTGAAACGGATTTCAGAATTTATGGTTTACATTTATGAGTTTATTATAGAATCCGTGGGTGTATAGGCCGCAACCAGATATATCAATGGTGTACATTCACTGGTTTTCATACACAGTCACTTATGAGCTAATATTCTTTTCCAGGATGGTGATATTCTAGTCTAGGATGGTCTAATACAAAATAATGACGTTATTAGGCGATATTTAAAAAAAATACCGTTGTCGGTGATTGCTCCGGAATATTAGCTCACAAGTGACTGTGTTTTCATACGTTTTTTGGCTACCCAAAAAGTAGTTGTGTCAACTGATATGACATCTGATATTGACTATTATGTTCCAACTGGTTTTGACAATCCTCATGCTGTGTATTTTATTACATGTTTTGTTTCGTCGTGTTTTCATAGATGTGGCCGGGTGTGGTATGGTTTTGGTTTTTCGTAGACAAATTTAATTTCACGGAGTCATGAAATCCGTGGAGGCGTTGACACACGACCTCATATAACTCTCATACAACTGCGATTTCCGAGTCACTATTTCATATTTGTCAGTTTTTGCCTAGTTGTGAAATGAATACGCGAATTCTACCTTAAAGTTGATTTACCCCACTCCCGTCCTCCTTTACTCCCCACCCCCACCCCTATCGAATTACACCATACAGAGATGTAAGAGATGTATACATAAATAGTAGACGGGTTGTGCCGGGCCGATAAGGAACATTTTTGGGAATACACGTATGTACAGAGACAAAAGTTTCATTAATATATTTTTAAAAAAATACAACATCTGTGTTTTATTACATTGTATATGTAAGAAATGAATATCTATGACCTGGAACCCGAGACTCACTACGAACCTACATCCATGCATGCACCATGAAATCCAGTTATTCGTTCAACTTCTACACAATAGGTAGAGTCTGTCATCAAGTGAGAGTGTGTTTGTTTGTAAGTAATGACTGTAAATTATCAGTCAACACACCGGAAATAAAGCTTTTTATATACAAGTGTGTTCGATCTGGTCGCTGACCGTAAAAACTGTATCCAGCGATTTGGTTCACAGAGTTGAGAAGATAACAGAGAGAGAGATGTGGAAATAATTTAGTGATACATATATATATTCATGAGGTTTCATCGTATGTTGCTATTGGTTCAGACCATGATGTATGTAGTGATCGGAGGTATTGGCTTCATCCCAAGGAGTACGGCCTTCGTAGTACTCATTGTAGTCTGGCGTCATAGGTTAAAATCTTTGTCGTAAATTCTTTAATGATAAACTTGACAATAATCGATATCATCAATATCTCAGCATTGTGTATTTTGTGGTCATTTATTAGTTTATTGTTGTTGGAAATAGACATACTAGCAATCGTAATCGCAGCAGCAGCAGCAGCAGCAACAACAACAGATAAATCATGCCATTTCATTCGCCCAAAGTTCAACCAATATTGTCACCGCCTCCTCGCCTCAATTAACTCACCTGTGTGGCAAATTGTATGTAGTCACCTGTGTTCTGATGAACCCCAACACAGTGCCATTTCGTCCGTTATTTATAAATATCTAAACATTTCTCAGTTTACATTTCCATCACCATTCCCATATTTGACAATATAGAATTACTCGTAACATATATCCCCTTATTATTTTAAGTTTGAACTTGTTCTCAAAATGCCCTACGTTAGTTTCACTCCACCATATCTACGTGTATATAGGTCCCTATTTTAGAATACGTCTGTTGGCTATTTCTGATCACAAGTTGAATGTACCGGCTGTTCCTGGATACCACTACCCCTTGGCATGTAGACGACTGATAATATTCGTAGGCTGGTTTATAAGTGGATCGAAAAACAAGTAACCTAACCCAATGTACAAAATCCCAGAGACGTGCCTGACGTCAAGTATTCGGTAGGCGATAAATATTGAAAGACCAGGGGCTAACAAACCCGATGAACTGTGGACAGACCTATATGGACTAATTACCAACGTTTGGCTTGACCCCCAAGGTCATACCACAGGCTGCTGCGTTCAACGAAAACGTGTGTGACGTCGTAATTGGCCAAGTTCCAATCAATCACGTCATCCGATCTCATCGACTTGGAGTAGTGTGACCCCCTTTATGCTCACCAGATTTTGTAAATAAAGGAACAGTTATAACGTTGATATATCACGTATCACGTCAAATTTCTTATCTTTTTTTTCTTCTTTTTTCATATTGTGGCCTTCATACTATATCTGTAGTGACATATGTGACGTCATCGTTTACAAATATTTTATGTGATTCGTAAAACTATAAACAATTTCCATCGTTCTGAGCAGAATTTGTCCCCAGGAATTTGTCTTCACACTCAGTCGATTTCATAGACTGTTGCTATTGTTTAAAGAAAAAAATTTAAAAAAAACGCGAAAAAAAATTCACTGGGCTAAACTTATTATTGATATTAGGACAGAGTAAGCTGTCATTTGAATAAACTGAAATGTTGTTTTAACAGACAATTCTCAACTTCACGACTTACAGTAATAACCGACATAGTTGAGAGTATATTCGAGTTGTTTGGAATCAATCCAATTCATAGCGGTAAAGCTGTACTGTATATGTTTTACAATGTAATTGAATGATGAGCCAGGGTTGGTGTTTTAATTGATCAGTAAACTCATCTTTCAACTGTGTAAACTAAAGAGAAACTTATAACACAGATATGTTATAGAATACCTATATGATGGGTATGTCTGGCGATAACTCCAAGCCCATACGTGTAATTGGTTTTATATTTCATCGAAAGATTATTCTTCAAACAGCAGTGTTTATAATGCAGCATATATAAGGACCTTACTACATTATCCTAGTCCTAGAAGTACGATGGAGCACAGTAACCTACAAAGAAATGCACCATTTGTTGGCGGTCATGATGTATTCTACCACGATGCCGCGAACACAGTGACATATCAGGACCTATCTCAAATGGAGAAGTGATTATGATGACAAATAAATTAAATCCAAATCCGACATTTGATATGTTTTGAATGATTGCAAATGACTTTTCATCAATCACAATATTAAACTCTGCTATTGCTCCTTCCCTACTAATATCAACTTTTAACTGACAGTGTCGCTGATATCCCTCGTGCCTATCTCTTAGCCGAATGGACGTCGAGTGTGAACTTAGAATGACCTTGCTATGCACGGTTCAAGTACATTTACGACCGCTGAGTCACATCGTTATCAAAGCCCAAACTGTCGTACTGTGGCAGTTCACAACATTGAACCTAAAAATAGATTTATCACATAATAATCATGATGATTCATGACGGTACGGCTGATCAACAACAGAAATGAAACTCAGAAAAATCCGATATTGGGAACACCGTTTTATTTCCCAATACTATTATTATTTGATTTTATATAGACAAAGCGTGATACGTACAAAAGATAAACGCTACTGAAAGTTCGGATTGTACAAAAATTATATCTTGTGTTTCATAACATCTATATTACCACGACCCCATATATAAACTAGATACATAATTGTTATTTCTGGTTTGTTGTGTAGATACTTTAAATTTGATAATATGTATATAAATAAACATGTATGTATGTATGTATGTATGTATGTATGTATGTATGTATGTATGTATGTATGTATGTATGTATGTATGTATGTATGTATGTATGTATGTATGTAAATGAAAACTGGATGTTCTCAACAAAAGTCGACTTAAATGGTTCACCGTGTTAACAGAGCATCATCAGGTCAGTATGCATATAACAAAATAACGTCTGTTTATACATTACTTTGGTAATACTATGGTTAGACCAGGAAGTCTTTTGTGAAGACATACATGGCTGTACTCTTTCCACGTTCTACGGTATGCAGTATACGGTAAACGGCTTTGATATGGAAGTATAGCTATTCTTTAATACCGGGTAACCCTCACCCCATCTCCTTCTAATAGTAATGTCACCTAGAACTTAAAGTGACCCATTGAATTTCCAATGCTACGAACTACGTACGAAGATGCTTTATAAGATACAAAACATTAAACTTGACATCGGACATCAAATAACAAACCTTGACATGAATACAATTTTCAATCGTTAAAGTTCACGTTTGTGATAGGTCACCATGGCAATGGCATCCGTATATGGAAGCTTGAACACTCCTTTGGAAAGAATTAAAGTTGCATGTATTAAAATTTAGTTTTCTTATAAAATACGTTGTTTCCATTGTAGAATACTTTAAAGTGAGAGAGAGAGAGGGAGAGAGAGAGAGAGAGAGAGAGAGAGAGAGAGAGAGAGAGAGAGAGAGAGAGAGAGAGAGAGAGAGAGAGAGAGAGAGAGAGAGAGATAATCTCTTTGAGATCAATCTGTAGGGTAGGGAGATGATACAACTGTATTTCAGAGAATGTCTGATGTGGGAATATGGCTCGATCTTGTAGGCAATCATTCCCAGAACTACAAAATAAAAAAAAATCAAGGGACAATATACAAAGGAAATCGAGCCGTGTTACCCCGATCAGTACTAGTTTTAATCAGATTGGTCCCTTCCCAGACTGCTGATATTCATGATGTTTGTACCGTTGGCCATATTGCTAATAACTATTATAGCAAATAACAACAGAAAAGGATAATTAACTGAAGTCATGTTTTCCAATAAAACGTTAAACTTGTATGTATGTGCGGATGGAAACCCGATAGAACCTACGTCAATATAATGTCAAACGTAATATTTAGACAAGTCAACTTGGAAGTTAAACAGCATTATCAATATCCTAGTTATACAGAATATCACAAATACATGATATCGTACTACCCACATGTCTGCGCAAAACGCTAAGGAGCAGAATTTATCGTTTAAAACGTCCAACATAAGAAGCAGATTTTTACATTGTTTTTCATTAACTTTGTATAATTTTGTAAAAATTTTGTTGTTGTTGTTGTTGTTGTTGTTGTTGTTGTTTTTTTATCAAAACGGTAACATTAGAATCATAAGCTTACAAGCTAATGTACAAGATCGGTAGGGTGTCTGAATTCCTGGACTTCCTATAGTATCAGAAACGCGTTGTTGTCTAGTAGCATATATCTATGACGTACAACGTAGTCAACGCTGACTGTGACTGACAAGCATACGTCACAATATTTAACTGATGTCATAACAACAAACATGTTTATTAGTAGTTTCACGTCGCATTCAACGTTACTCTTTATACATTTAAGTGCCCGGTGAATCAAATTTATGCTTTGCACTTTTATATATGTAACTGTTTATAGAAAACCGGATATCAAATATTCAATGATATTTATATAGTTCACATTAGACTGAAGGGGTGAAATACATGTACAAAACTAGCAGAATGAAATGAATTTTGAGACGTTTTGGGAAAGATCATGTTCACAGTGAATTCTAAAATTGTGACTTAAAAAAAATTCAGAACACATTCTCAATATTTAAAAAATGGACAAAATGTGGATCTTCTCGTAAAAAAAAATGACCTCTTTATGGTACTATCCACGAAGCACCGTATTATTTTTCCGAGTCGTTGCCTCGGTGGAAAAATATGCTGTCGTTTGGGAGACTGGTATGTGGTTAACCTTTTCGTCGTGTCTTTTATTTTCTAAATATTGCTTCTAATGTTATTTTTTCTCTCTCGAGAATGTCACATAAATACAATGTTATAGGTATTTACGCATGCGTCAGATAGGGTGCTAAGGTCCTACATGTAAGATAGAGTGTAATACAGTAAACAAAATTTATTTTATAAACGCCCCCAGTGATATCCTTTCACTGTTAAGTTATGGATAGTCAATTGACATAACTATAGCGACATGAGCTATGCATATATGGAGATATCGTGACAATGCACTTGCAACGATCAACACATTCTGAATTGAACGGATATTAATTTGCAATTTGATAACTATGGTACGAAATTGTCGGTGTGTGTTGGGAATGAGTGGACTCCAAATTATGTCGGCGAAAAAAAAAAAATGTTAGCATGACATTACGGTGATTAGAGACCGGTGATGTTATTCAGTCACAATTTTATAGGTTAGCTTAGTCTCAGTGGATCGATCGCAATCCTCAAACAAAGTCGCCATCTCTGCCTACATCGTGTATACGCCACATTGTTGTATTTCCCTACAGGAGTTTTAATCAATGAACTACTGTTTTGCCAAATGTTATGAATAACGCACTGTGTTGAACTTGACGTTGAACGGGGAATGACCGACCTTGACACGTGAGTGTCGACTCAGTCTCGTTCATCCTTCGTTATCACCCAGGTCACGCTGGTCGTTGCACTTGTCATCTTTTTTGTGAAATGGAGATTTAATTTGGTAATCTTATTCAAGACAAGTAAATAATTTACAGTTGTTGTGATTACTGTTCCTTCTGAACACCTGTACCACAACTATTATCACCCTCCTCCTCCTCCTCCTCCTCCTCCTCCTCCTCATCATCATCATCATCATCATCATCATCATCATCATCATCACCGTCGTCGTCGTTACTAACCGAAGTATTGTAACATTATGTTCAATCTGAACAATCTAACAGTAAATCTACAATTGTGTAACTTCAAGAATACCGCCATTAGCATCACAACCACAACTATCATCATCAACGACGACGATAACAACAACAACAACAACAACAACAACAACAACATCCAAACAATAACATCAACATCGTTATCTTCTCCTTCTCACAATCATCATAATCACTATCTTCCCGATTTTCCCTCCTCCCTTCTTGTCTTCATGCAATGTCCATATACTAGTATCACCACTGTATGACCACGATGCTGGTTAACGTTGTGTATCCCCCGGGGTCTAACATGACAAGTTCATGTGTGTCATTGAACCATAGTTCTCTCATGCAACCATTAATAACAAATCAGCGTGGGCATTATTGCCGTCGTCGTCCTCCTCTCCTTCTTTGCCTTCTGATCGTTGTCATCACTCATAAACGTGACATTGCATTGATAATGCACCGATTTTTCTTTCTTTGCTCGTTCATTAGCATCGATTTCTCCGACAAGAAATTGTATTTGTTCTTTTATTTGCTATTTCTTACCGACAACTGTCACTGTGTGAAATATCAATAATGATGAAAGTGTTTTGGTAGGTTCGGCATTTCAATGTACTACATTAAAAAATGCGCAAATTAATCCTTTGGGTATATAACATTGTAAAGACTGAAGTACGTGGCAATACTCTTTCTCTTGTCTTTGTATCCATTTTCTACGGACTTTCAAATACATATTGATATTGTGCTTGTGTCGTTTGTTATATGCACGGAAAGTTTAGACCATACATCGAAGTTTCAGATCAAAGAATAGGAATACCACTACAATGAGATCTGCAAGGTTGAATTAATTAGAATGTATTATATAACACACATACCTTCTATATTTACCTATGTAACTTGACCCGATGTCCCTGAAATATTTCAATTCCGACGTTAATTCAGACAGCATTCGTGAAATGAAGACTGTGTTGACATAATCAGATGGGGTAGACGGCCTTGTGTTTGAATTTGGCTTCGATCCCAATAACCCATGTAGGAGAGATATCGGGGCGATGAACTCAGGTCTGTGTTATTGTGAAAGAATCGAGTCGTTGTCTCTGCGTTTAATAATAGGTTCTACTTTTCAATGCCAAACCCCTCGATTGATTGAAACAATCGCAAAAACTAGAAAAGGTGTTATGAAATCGGAATGTACATACACTCGAAAGTAAGCACGTATTTTTTTTCGAGAAAAAAATATTCTAAAAATTTAAAGAAAAAAAGGCAATGATCGCAAGAGTCTTGTAACACAAATTTCGCAAACCCTCACACGGCCAGAATAGTTGTAGTCTAGTGCTATCCATGGCATCGAATCTCAAGATCTATCTTGGGGTGAAGAAATGCTTCGATACCACCGTGCTAAATCTAGACTAGATATTGTTGTGGCTGTCCGAGTCAACCCGATTGGAGTAATTACATTTTCCTTACAATGTTCGATACTTTTATTTTGGTATTCATTTCTCTTGTTTCAGTAAAGACATTCTCGCAAGCAGAAGCATACAATCATGAGTATTTCTGCTGAAGCACAGACAAGTAAGCTGAAGTAACGAAATATGAAGCATCTTTAGCGAACTCGTACTTTCCAACGGTGCCGTAAAGAGTGCTGCAGTTTACGACGTTTAAAACAGATCATGTCATTGAGTCACTTATCTCCCTCTCATGTCACCGTTACGTAGAAACGAAAAAAACAAGCATCTAACGAAACGTCTGTTTTAGGTACAAGTTTCATTTTAGTGGTGCTTAATTACGATGCAATCCTCTGCTCGAGGATTTTTTTTAGAGATTTGCTGTACTTTTATAAATACTTGAACATGCTCGTCTGTATTTTTCAATGTCCTTTTTTAAGTTCTAGTCAAGTTCTAGTTGTTTTATAATGTTGTTTTTGTGTGTATTTATATATTTCTTCTGTTTCAAGTTGTCACTTTAGCTATGGGATATTTTTGAGCGTTGTTGTGTTCTTTCTTTCCCGAAATAAAGTTTAATAATAATATTTGCAGTTGGATATATGTGTCATCATTTGCACAGCAGGTAGTGTTAGAGGGAGTGTGGTCGACTACACCTTGGATTGACCATGGGTGTATTTCTATTAGTACATATGGATAGGCGTAAAGTTGGTTATTTACTTCCATTAAAAAGCGGTATTTCATACAGTGTCGATAATCATATTTTTTTACAATGGTAAATATACAACTACTCTGTTTACGTTCAATCCGCCATCTGTGTCACGATGTCCCGAACAACGTAAACATTGTACGAAATGCAATTGTTTGTACGGGTACGGTGTACTTGCCCTGCTTACCGCGTGGAAGTGTAACAGACAGACGCATAGGTGCGTGTAGTTCTTCGTGGAATGCATGCACAATGGACAGGACGTGATGGCTGTACGATGCGATGCGGCAAACTATCAACAACAATACAGAGTGTAGATTGTATACAAACTCTTCGGCAGACAAAGTCCACATTGTCGTCTGTGCTAGTGTCTTTTCGCACCATAACAAACTAAACAAGAAGCACAATTCCTAGCAAAACAGCCTTTATTCTGAAATACTTCTAAAGCTGGTCCATTCAAAAACATGTTATCAAACATCTTCTATGGGAAAAAAATTATGGTATACACCGAGGAATTTCGAATTGACAAATACATGTATGTACTCCTAGTATATTGTGGTCAAGATTAACAATTATAAAGGTTGAAGCATATGCTAGTACGTAGTACTGGTGTGTTGTTGTTTTTTTTATCTGAAAACAGGATAGTGGGAAAATATTTCTATTATAGCACAGTTACTAAGAAACGAGACCAGTATCTTTATAATCGTCATGTTTTCATACATTGCTTAAAAATCACATGATCACACGATAGCATGCAATGTGGTTGTTTTTCCTTCATTTGCGGGTATGGTATACGACGTACCGCTTTTATCCGTTTTGGACATTTATATGGTGGTGCATAAATTTGAAGTTGCTGGTTGCTGCTGTAAAAAGAAGCCTATGACAAAGGGAACAGTGTTCAATTTACAGCCATATAAAAAGCAAGTGGATAACTATTGCTATGGAAAGTAAATATTGCCCACTTTTGAAAATTGCTCATTGCAACCATCAGCAAAATACTGTTGCGCTCGAGGAATTGAAATATCAAAAAATCTGATAGCGTCGGCAGCGTTCTACCTTTAAAAAAAAAAGTTTTATTATCTATCTATCTATAGTATCACTTTTCAATGGTAATGTAACGTCGCGGGCAAAAGTAGATTCTTGCCTTCCGCAAACAAACGGGGGGGGGGGGTGTTAAACTTTGATTCCAACGGCATATCATGGAAGTAGAACCCCGGGGTTCTACTTCCATGGGCATATCATCACAACGATGGACATTTCATCTCGACAGACTTTACATATACAATGTTTCCAAGGAAGTGCGTTATATGTAAAAAGTTTGCCCAGGGTGGTGAACATGTTACATGTACAGTACACGTCCTCTGTCTGATGAATCATTTTGTATTATTGGAAGATGTATACTAGCGTAAAAAATGTTTGCCTATTTCATAGTTCATACATATGGGGTCTTACACATGTAAAAAAATGTTCATAGTATAAACACAAAGTCCCTTTCAGACAACCAAGCTCAACTCCCATGGTATAGTTATATTGGAAGAGGCATATTGCTAACAATGTGGCGAATACAAGGACACCCCGTCCCTCTCAACAATAAAGTTTTCCGACCGAAAATAAATCAAACTTTCATACCTGGCGGTAATCATTGTAAAAACTAGTCAGAACTGGATGCGTGGGTGCTATGAATAGGACAAGCTTTTTAGCGTCACTTCTTTCGTTTTATCCCCAATATCCCGTAAATTGCACATTATGTCAAGTAAAACTGACAAGGAAATAATAGCGTGATTTATTATTTTGGTTGTAATTGCGTTCTCGTTATCTCACGCCATGTTTACTTGTTTGGTGTATTGGCGTTTTATTTAGTAATATGTTGGTAGAAAAAACTTATAGTTCATTTGAGTGGATCGTAACAGTCAGAGAAAAGAGGGAGCAAATCTCCAGAAAATAGTTTTGTGAACATTATTACATCCTCAGTTGTAACTTTACGATAAGTTTTACCCTCCCCCTTTTTTTTAGAATGTCCGCGTAAAGTAACTGAAAGAAACGAGAAGTGTAATCATTGAATGTCCAAAACAAAGGTACAAGATAACACGTGCCACAATTCTCACGTGTTTATTCATTGTCCTTGACTTCATAATAATTTTGTTACGTAAACATTATTGGGAACTCCGCAAGAGCGTGAATAGCCTGTTGACGCAGATTTGCGTTTTGGACGAATCCATTAATTTGGGAGGCTGAATCATGAGTCTAAAAATATTACATTGATAACGCCAGAGATATGTCGTTGATGACAAAAATAGTGGTTACAATATGAACGTATGGAATTTAGTGAAAATTTAGTATCACACCAAAAAGTGGGGAAAAAAGCAGAAGTTATCTTTGTGGAAGAAAATGTTACGAGAGTAGGCTCTCACCGGACACAACCAACCGTGTGTCCAAAAATGGAAATGTTGTGTGTACGTCACACCACTGGAGGTCACTGAGACCATTCGAGTTGGTGTGGTACTGCACACTGGTATTACACCACCCGAGAACTTCCAATGAACGTCGCAATAATTGTCAGAAAAAAAAGATAATCATTGCAAAGTAACTATATCAAAATTGGTTTTGCAATTCCAGGTTTAAAAGAAGCAAGAGACATTGCAATTTGCAGGAGTTGAGGATTTTTTGCCAGTGCTCGTGGCCATGTTATGAAGCCCTGGAAGACTTGTTATTGTGTGAACTTCAATGGATGACTATTGAATAGGCGCTTGTTGTTGATCACTTATCCTCCATGATTGGTCAATTTTCTGACGTCACCAGTTATCGCTTCTACGATTGGTCCTGCTCAGTACGCTTCTGACGTCATGGGTGTTTGCCCACTCAGTTGATAAAGAAGCTTCGGTCAGCAGTTGTGAAATACAGACCCAAGCGAGCCGTAGTATCAGGTGGAAGGAGACCATATTTTACATTTTCAAACTCATTTGGGGGTATTTGGTGCTACATCTCAAACATCAGGGATTTCACAACTTTGAACGATTTCACCTTGTTGAATTTGTAGACGAAGTAGAGCAGAGAACGAGCGACATTTCCTGGAGAAATCGAGCAAGAGAGACATTCAGTATTACGCACGTACACTGCACAACGTTAACCGTTATCACATTGAAACCAGGGATTTTCCAAACTATTTCGGGCTGTTACTTCATCGTGCCATTCGAATTTATGTGATCTTGGATCTACAGTTGGAACATTTACTTTGAGTACTAATAGCCAAAATGAAGAAGGAAATACGCAGTGCCGTGAACTTTCTCAAAAATCTATTGAGATGCAGGAACGTAAACGATCAAAATATCAACGCCTTTGGCAAGAAGCTTCAAGAACTCTTGAAACAGCACTATCAACATCACTGGTTTCCCGAAAAACCTCAGAAGGGCAGTGGTTATCGGTGCATCCGTACATTTGGCAGTCGAGTGGACCCACTTATTTCAAAGGCCGGAGAGGCTGCAGGTCTCAGCATTTACGAACTCGGACATATTTTACCACAAGAGTTTACAATATGGATCGATCCCGCCGAAGTATCGTATCGTATTGGCGAGGAAGGCTCAATATGCGTACTGTTCGAGCTCACTGCCCCGTCAACTTGCAAAAAGGAAGTCGCGGACCTCTCGAGTACATCATACAGCGGTGCAGAGTACCTCACGATGTATGCTGCAACAATGGCGTAACGAAATAAAGGACTTCAAACGAACTTGAACATTGGAACTTTTACAGTACATAAAGAAGTGCCAGTCTTAAGATGCAATAAGTAACTATTTCTGAACTTTTCAAGGATTGTAATTAGTAGATATGAATTGAGTTACTTGTATTTAATGAGAGTTGTAACCCATCCACAGTTGATGTAATTTAGGATTTACATGGAAGTTTGACTTATCGACTGATCATGGGACCGTCGTGTACATTTTTTTGTGAAAACCTGTAAAGTGTAAATCAAATATTGGCTACTATGTTCCTCGTCGCATTGAGTGCTTTGTTAAAACCTTGATCTTTGACGAGCTTTCTTGAGCGAAGATCTCTTAGTTTTATATCATATATTTCTATTGAGGATTTACATTCCGAAGTATTTTGTTATAAGAAACACACTTGTAAACGAAAAAAAGGTTTCACAGAAATAAAATTTCCAGAATTTTTTGAAGCATTAAAAATGGCGTCTGGCGTCTATTATACAATGACTCAATAGCAAGCGATGAGATGTAAACAACGTTAGAAAAGCGGCGCTTTATCGTGATGCATGTTGGGCCTGAAACTAATGCGCGTTCCCTCAACCATAGCGTTAACCCTCCATGGATTTGGAACGGTTAGCTTTTCCATCGGGCTTTTTCATGAAAAGAATTATGCCTAAGTTCTCCTTACGTTCAGATTGATTATTTCTCTGCACAACGGGAATGTTGTTTCTTTCACCTGTTGCGAACGTTAATCATATTGGCGCTCTAGACCATCATTGTTCCAGTATTGATTTCAAAAACATCGACTGTTCCATTTTTTCTCCTGCTGTCATGGCATTGTACTCTCAAAATTAGTATATGTGAAATGAATCTGCTCGGTCGTAACATGAAATGCACGGAAACAAAGTGTAGTATGGTTGAAGAGTGCCTGCATAATTCAGTTATTTTGCAGGACCTGGGCATACCTTACATATGCCCATTCCAAATGTACATAACAACAGGCCAATTTTAGACGCCATTAGTGGAGAGCAAGCCGTATGGACGGTTCCATCTCCCGACATCCATAATTGAAATTTTCAGAGCAATTTATTTTTCTTTTCAACGAGTCTGACTGGTGAAACCCTCATAACTGAATCAATATTCACTCTCTGCATTATTCATTAACCAGATCCGATACAACAATAAGAGACGTACATGCAAATTGTGCTGTCCGCCAGCGCTATATTTAGATTCTCCGTGACGGTACAGACTGGGAACAATGGAAAAGCAATACAACGGAGCGACACCTGATAGTTGAATCACATTCGACCCACACCCTTGTTACACAAAAAACACCCACCCGAAGCTAGATGCATTATTGGCATTGATGTAAAATTAATTGTAGTCAAAATTTATGAAAGTGACTTCCTCTGCGCATACACAGTTTATTGTCAATGGGACAATAGATTTGCGAGGGCACTAGGGAAATGGCTTCTCTAAACTACATTGTGTACTTTTCAAAAAGTCGTGCATAAGCGATGTAGTCTAATGTATAACACTCATTGTATTGTTGCAATGATTATACCAATTTCTTTCAATGATGGGATCGTTTGATAAGTAAGCTTATAACGCTTCTGAATTAATTAATTTTAATTTGGACCGGGTCTTTCCGCGACAAATCGTCAAGTGAAATTATGTCAATGGAGGTACTTGATTTAATTTACCCCATGTTTCATCATGACAAAGACATAATGAAAAAAAATCTAACAGAAGTCGATTTTAATAGCTGGAATGGAAGTACCCTTATGTCGTACACCATAAATCACTTGATTGGACCTCCGCGTTTTTCCTGCCGAGCATATGTCCTTTGAAATTACACTTTTATTATGGAAACAATGGGTGTAATTTACTGACTATATACCTAGAAAATACGTTGATGTAACGAGTTGCGTGTACATACAAAATGTATCGTTAATACAGCCACTCAATCTGTGGACCATAACTTTCCGGTTTAGTACAGACGTGCTGTGCGTGGGTATTTCCATTTGTAAAATGTACAGCGTCACGGAGTACGTGGGTGGGAGAAACTATTCACATCAGATCAGAGCATCCGATCACTCTCACAAAAAGAAAAGTAGACTAATATATGTAACTGTACTTATGTGTATATGTATGTCCGTGGAAATTTAGAGGAAAAACGAATTGCGCAACATGTCCGTTTTTGATAATAATTTAGCGTATGTAGGATAGTGGGGATCAACACGTTTCCTTTTACACGTTTTCCTAATATGTTAGTTCTACGAGGTTCGACACGTCTTCCCAAACAGACCAATAAAAGATTATTTGGGGGGAAAGATAAATCACCAGTAAATTTAACACCAAATTCGGTAGTGGACTTGGTTACAAACGTGACACACACTTTCACATGTTTCAAAAAAGAACGTTTTTAATTTTGTTGCATAATCAAGTTGAAACATCTACCAAGACCATATACATGTATTACATGTAAACGAAAGCTAAATTACCCACCCTGAAAGCGTCAAATGCCTATTTGATGTGGGTGTGTTGATGGTGTCATACAAGATTTCATTAGAAAGTGATTGTATGTATATGAGAATCGAAGTCATCGCATGCAGATACAAGTTTTTTTGTTATAATTAGCAAATATTTTATTTTTCCCCCAAATAATTTGGAGTACATTTATGTGGCAAGTTTTTTATCGACGATTTACGAATAAAACGGGCAGAATGAAATGCTGAACTGTTTTAACTCAAATTTTAATTTCCGTGTCAGAAATCAGCAAAGATGTTTTCATATAGAATTATATAAATTTATATCATTATATTCCATTCGTGCACTATTCGCCTTTGAATAGAATAGCCACAATCAAATGACATTTAATAGTGATGACTTTTTTTTTGCAAACTGTTGTGAAGTTACATCATGCGAAGCACAGTCATGTAAGCCTTATGTCACTGCGGAAAGGGGCAACCTGCCACCAATTGTGATAAAATTCAGAGACAAAAAAAACCACAACTTGTTCGACTTGATTTCGCTTTATTCTATTGCTTCTTTTCTTTTACTGTAATTCACCATTGGAAATGCATGTTGAATATGTATCATTGTATGGAGGGATGGGGGTTAGTGATATGAAAACAAAAAACTTTCTACTCGGAGTCGGACTCCATAACACAGACGGGAACCGACGCGTCCACAGAAATATGTCCATCACATCGTGCATCATTAACATTGATCAACAACTGAACGCCCGGCCGGGGTCGGTCTGGTTTTGTTGGTCTTCCGAGAAGGGAGATGAAAAATATCCCTCCCTGTTCGAACGGAAATATCGTTGTAAAATACGTAGGTACAAATAAAGTAAAATACGTTACGTTTTAGTAATCTATTAGGTGTCCATTTATTTGTACACAAGACAAGCCATACCGAAATTATTCGTAAACTTAAGTGTGCGTGTGCACCCTAGGAGAACTGATATACATCGATAGCAGTTGCCATACACGTTTATTTGCCATTATATTATTAATCGAAGGTATGTGCTGACAATGTGAATTTTGCATAGGATTGATTGTTCATGTCTTGTTCTATATATATACATTAGAAAAATAAAATGTTGTAGTCAGCAGCATGTACTTCTTGCGAGCTTTGGCCATGATTATGTCAAGATGCTTGCCAACGAATACATAAAACTGGTCGCACGTCATTCATGTCAAGCTCTGATGTCAAGTTTACATTTTAGAATAGAAACCATACATTTTGCATGTGTCACATGATGTGATCGCATGGGTCTGCCCCCATGAGAAACCATACATTTTGTAAGACCATGTATGATTACAAAATATAGAACTGTGTTCAGGCCTTTTGCTGTTTGTGAAGTCGAATATACTGTACTGTATCATGTGTACATACATGGATTAGATAGATTCATTGTACGTACGACATTTGGCCCTGTGTTTTGGACAACGTACCGGTAGTTTTTAAGTTGCTGAATTATTCCAAGACTTCTGAACATCGTACTTTCCACAGACAAGGAAGGACAGACAAGGAAGAAACGTTTCTTCCGTGTCTGTGGACTTTCCAAGTTGCCGATTTCCAATTTTCCCGCAGACTATTATAATGACCCCTAGTTTCTGCCTGACATGTAGACTTTTGACCCCTATAGTACCAGCCTATGCTCATGGGCTTGTAAATTTGAATTGAAAACACCTGTACCCATTTACCCAGCTCCCCCCCCCACCACCACCACATCTACCCATGACTGGTATAGTGATAGCCAGACTAGATCACTGAATCTGTTGCTTGTCTAGTACTAGCATAGTTACAGTCCTGCTTGCAGATGGTGCACACGTTTTGCTCAACAGGATTTACTCTGTATGCAAGCAGGACTAGCATAGTTAGAGATGGAGAATGACTGAACCATGGAGATAGGTGATTATAGACAATGCAAGTCAGAGTTTTAGTCACGAACTTCCCCATCTACAGTCAACACTAGTCACATGCTGTTAATCACGTATCAGACACATGATTTTGTTTGATTCCGGCATATCACTCCAAAAACAAGACAAGTTGCATGTGCACGTGATATTGAACTTCGGAAATGATGTAATGCTGTTCACATGTGATAGGCCCTCTATTGTCTGCGATAGTACCAGGATCCTGGTACCATCATAGACAATAGAAGGGTGGAGGTAGGAAGGACTGAGGTAGTTTCTAAGGTTATGGCAAGGCCTTGGTGATATCTGCAATTTCAAAGATTACCCTGATTACATATTGCACAAGACTGTAGATTACTATCCAGTGAACTCTATATGTATATGTGCTATGTATAGGGCCCGAGCAAAGTCCATGGTTGGAGGGTAATAACTAATATATTGTGTCATGTCAAAAATGAACTGTAATTTGTTTTAGTTTACCAGATTTCCTATCATAATCTTCCCCAAATTCTTTGTAATTAAGCTTTTACTGATGTGTTTCAGATTCCACTGACTCAGTCAATTGGATATGTTTGTAATTTCTTGAAATTTAATTTGTTTTGAAAAGAATGCAGTACCCCATTGACAGACAAATTCCATGTTGTCATAAATCTACTTTCATGGAATTTGATGGTATTGTTACCATGTTACATTTATCCATCCTCTCTCATTAGTTATCTGAAATGACATTAAAATATAATCCACATCATATGATACACATAGCCATCCATCCATCTGTCCAGTTCCATCCAACTAACCATCCATCCATCCAGATCCATCCTTCTAACCATCCATCCATCCAATGAAGCCATCCAGATCCTCGTATGTATGTATGTATGTATGTATGTATGTATGTATGTATGTATGTATGTATGTATGTATGTATGTATGTATGTATGTATGTATGTATGTATGTATGTATGTATGTGTGTGTGTGTTTATGTATGTATGTATGTATGTATGTATGTATGTATGTATGTATGTATGTATGTATGTATGTATGTATGTATGCATGCATGCATGCACATACATACGTACGTACATACATATTTATTTATTTATCCATCAATCCATCCATCTATCGAGGTCAACGTATTTATCCATCCATCCATCCATCCATCCAGATCCATGCATTTATCGATCCATCCTTCTATCCGTCCAGATCCCCATTTTTATTCATCCATCCATCCAGATCCACATATTTATCCATCCATAAATTATGATTCCACATCGCATATAGATCCAGTAATAGTACCTTTGTATGACATCAATAGAATCCTTCCATCTTGTATTCCCAGGATGACTGGCCACCCCCAAACCCCAATAAATACATTTGTAAATACAGTTACTTCTGTAACATCTCTTTAAATTACCATAACCATAGACCCTACATGTAGGGTCTATACCATAACTTGCTGTTTGAATGATTATCATTGTCCTATTATTCCTAGACATAGTGAGTAGCTTGTCATTACTTGAGTATATTACTGGGAACTTTCTGAACTATGTAGTAACTTTGATATGGAGAAGGAATGGAAGTATAGAGGTGAAGGGAATGCAAGTCTTGTTATAGCATCAGAAAAGGTGAGTTTGTGTACTTAATCAAATTCTTGTGATTAACTGGCTCCTATTAGCCATGAATTGATACTATGCTATGCTAAAGTACTTCAGGAAATGAAATGCCATGGAGTTACAGGATAATTCAAGGCTAAAAATCTCAAATTCCTCTCCTAGGTAATAATAGTACTTCCAGTACACAACACTCAGCATTGGTAGGCACTAGAATCTGTTGGCCATACAATATCAATCAATCAGCAAAGTTTATATAGCGCCAAAATCCAAAAACATTGTTTTGCTCTATGACGCTCAGTGGCTAAACCACACTGTATGCTTTGGAGAATAAGTGCGTTTTCAGTTTTCTTTTGAAAGTTTCCAAGTTTGGAGATTCTCTGATGTCGAGTGGTAGTACGTTCCATAGTTTAGGCGCAGCATATGAAAATGCACGACCACCATATGTGATGGTTTTGTAGGTTGTAGATGTTAAAAGTTTCTTGGTGGATGAATACCAATAGGAAAAAAAAAAGTTTAAAAGAAGAAATTAATTTCATGGACCCTGAGTTCATAGTTACACAAATAAAAATTTATTCACACAAAGTCAAGCAAACTTTTGGAAGTAAATCATACATTTTTACAAACATCTTGACAAAAAGTTTGGATCTAAATTGTTTTTGGCTTTTTGAGCTGAAGTTGGTCAAAGTATTTTACTTCGTGCTCATCTAAAGTCCTTTACTATTTCTGTAAAAAGGGAGATATGATAGAACATTGTTTCAAATGTTGACTCAGATCTTCACATGGCATCCAACTCTGTAAACTTTTTACTGTAACTTCGCTCAAGAAAACTCCAACCTATTCTCAGTTAAAATCATGAAAAAAATCTTGGGTCACCATAGAAATATTTCAAAATAGAGGCAAAAATGATATTAAGATTTGGTCAATTTAGAATCCAATATGGCTGCTGAATACAGTGCTTACACTATGGGGAAATGAAAGATTGACGATCTCCTTAAAAACAAGACAAAAAAAACCTTTAGTTATTTTTTATCATTTCAAAAGGACCAGGAACAAGCTTCACATGGCAAAGTTATGAGAGAATTGAAGAAATTTGATTTTTTTAAAAAAATTTTCCCCACGGTGCTTTGTACTTATCTTACCAATTACATCCTACAGTGATGTATGTAGTTTGGGATTATTGTTATCACCTGTGTTCTTGACATCTGTAGGAAGGTATTGTATATCGCTTACTAAAGAGAAGACTGATAGAAGACAGCCAAGGTAGTAATCATGGGGTGAGTTTATCTTACAAGGATCATAATGATCATATAATATTTGTATTCAGATTATTATCACTGTGCATTGATGATGTTGGACTAAATTAGTTGGCAGACAACTTTTTTTCTATCCCTTTCCATTTATTTATGTAATCGTTCATTCTCTCTTTACGGACTTGTATTATTTGTATCTGGGAATAAAGTCATATTATTATTATTTAGTATTATCAAAATCACAAAAAAACTCACAAAAACTAAGAATGGTAGTGTAAGTGAAGCATAGAGATAATATTGTTGATATGTGATGGGGGGGGGGGGGGGCTGATTCTGGATGTACATAAACAGCTATCAATTGGTTGATTGATATGGACTTGAATGAAATATCTATAAAAAAAAATAAAAAATAAAAATAATAAGCTGGGTATTTACTTTAGAATCATACTGATAATCAATTTAGCTAATTGATAGTCCAGCACAGGACCCAGTATACTGTCAGGAGACTTCTGAGGCCAAATAGAAAAAATATGTGGTTCCAATTACATGACCCTTCCTAGAATATCTCTGCCTGCCAGCCCAAAATACTTTATTTAGTTTGAGACAAAATATTATGAACGTGGCAGGAAAATTGGTTGTTTTATTTTTTGTGAAATAAATATTTCATGAATCATCCCCATAATAATAATAATTATATAAATATTATACAATGATAATAAAATAATTCAATACTTACCCAAAATATCTTTGAAAAGAGGAACTATAGCATTTTTGTTTTGTTTTGCCAAAATATAGTCTGAAAAGTGAAAACTAGTTAATAGCAAATGCAGGTCTTCAAACTTCCTGTTTTTGTTTTCACTGTGAATAACCGATATAAACTGTCTACATTCACATGACGTCAATAGCCATTTTAATATACAATATAGTGTGTGTGATTCAATGAGATCACCTTAGGTATGTCTACTGCTGGGTCTGAGTGCTACACAATAGATAATTCAATATTTTGATAACTAATGGAACAGCTTGCCGTATTTTAACAGGAAATTTGAATGTCACATCAACAGGCCAGTGCCATATATATTATATGTTTACAAAGACAGAGTACTTATTTCAAAATGTAGTGGTAGAAATAATAACTCTGGTTTGTGAGAATGCAAAGATGTGGTGTACAATGATATGTGGGTACAATGAAGTGTAAATAGTTCTAGGAGGTAGATTTAAGAAAAAATTGTGTTTCAATGTTGTGTATGAAAATTATTGATATTGTGTGTTTAGCATTTAGACCAAACATTTTGATTCTTGACCCCTTCAGCATTAGACATGTTACAGAAATATTTTCATATGTTACATATTACAAAAAGAAAGTATTTTCAAAATGGGGATTTTTTCAGTAAATATAATTTCTAAACTAAAATTTTGAGAGTTGTACCTAGAGAAAGACTGTGTGCATGATTCCATTGTAAAATAAAGTCAAGATATTACAAAAAGTTAGAGTGGCAGGAAAATATTCAAATGAATTACCAAATTACTTAAAGTTATCGAATCATGTCTAGCAACTGTTGCTATAGAGCTCTAACCAGGTATTCAAATCTGACGTCAAATTACATTATGACATAATTTTGGGGCACCAAAATATTTGACAAATACCTCACTCCTGGTAATCAACCCTCTTTGTGCCTACTAAACTATCTCAAACGCCTTGGTGTTACTATCTCAAGAAGCTCTCCACACCAAGAGACTAAATATCTTGGTGTTACTATCTCAAGAAGCTCTCCACACCAAGAGACTAAATGTCTCTGTGTTACTATCTCAAGAAGTTTTCCACACCAAGAGCTTCATGAGATGGTAACACTGAGACTAAGTCTGTGGGCTAAACCACTCCAGTCAACATCCCACTTCTAGTTTTGTGCCTTCACAATACTTCTTTTTGGTTATTGACACTTGTCGAGTCTACCAAACATATATTATCACCAGTACCAGTACATAACTCACTAAAAACAAACACTTCATTGTCACTGACCTTTTTTTTCATGTCCCCAAATAAGGTTATGGCATACTTAGATCTAACTTAGATCACACTGTAAAACTTTATTGATTTACCAGGGACAAAGTGTATCTAAGTACAAATAACAGTTACTGCTGTGAAGCATTTTGTCTTGAACATTTTTTTACCCATGTATGAAAAATCCAAAATGTCTTTTTGAACATTGCACAAAATTGATGTAAAAATAAAAGAATTAATACCTGTGAACTGTTCTTTATGTACAAATGAAGAAATTAGTGAAAATTATTTCATTTACTTTTTTCAGAAAGAGAAGTCAAAGGAGTACTTTGAAAAAGTGATAAGATATAAAATGGGTTACATCACACATGTAATGACGCCTGTACTGGGTGAAGAGTACGTCAGTCCTTGGGTAGGTTGGTTATGTTAGACTTCAAATTTTGATAACATAGACAGTAGATCTGGTATTTGTACAAAGTGGCAGATGACAGGAATCTTTCTGGCGTTACTCATTTGTCTGTCAACTGGTCTCACTTTTCATTTCAAAGTTCGAATTTTCAGACAGAATGGCACCAAAAAGTGTGTTACAGGGCATAGACAAACCTGGCATCTTTTTCATATCAGTAAACTTCTCTGACAGTAATCTTTTTGTAATGCATAATTTTGTTCTCAGGAATTTTGTTTTTTCCAGTAACAAGTGCCAATTCCTGAAATACATATTTTCCTAATGTGAATTTCTAAAACTTTCTAAAGAAATTTCTTGGAAGCAAATCCCAAATTTTCATTGACATCTTTTCAGCATTGTCAGGGGTGTACCGGTAATACAATGGGGCTAAATAAAAAAAATTGTGTTTCCGTTAACCTGACCGACCCCGGTTTAAGCCTCTGACCCTAAACTATTTTTTCAACATTTAAAACAAAAAGATAAGAAATTCTTTGTCTTCCTGATCTTCATGCACTCTGTTTTCTTTCCCTAGCGATGTCTACATATTTCATCAAACTATCAGACAAGGGGTATTCTGACCGACCTTTTGTTTGTTTTATATACAATAATGTAAATAAATAATATCCCAACATACCTACCCTATTTTCTGAGGCCATGATATCGGAAACACAATTGTTTTTTTGTCTGGGCTAATACCACATTTTAACATTTTGAAATTTAATTTCATAATATGACATTTTGTCCTCATTTTTGTTCCAGAAACTTGTTGAAGTTTCCAGAGATTTTCTTCAACAAATGAATGAAAAGTTCCAGTATTTGAGACCACAAGCACGTCTAAATACTGAAGTGAACACCTTATGTAGCCATGTCATACAATTACCCGATTTCTGTCTACTGCCTGGTTTACAAAATGACAATGCACCAACTTTCTGTATTGAAATCAAGGTAAAAAATTTTATTAAAAAATAAAACAAGGCTAAATCTTCATAGAGTAAAGACTAACAGTGTTATACTAACAGGATTTGATTATCAATGTCAGAATGTGCTATGACATGTGTCTGTTATTGGTATATACAGCATCTACCTTTGTTATAATCTACAGTTTGTACATGTAATAGATAATACATCAGAAATTACACCCCAAAAATGTATAAACTGAGGTTGTGCCCCTTTAATCAATCATGCGTACAAATTAGTGTTTAGCTATAAACTTTCCATTCCACCTTCTCCATGCACCTTGTTTTTACAAGTTAGTATCATCAAAATAATATCCTCACCAATCACCTTGATGTAAAAGACCAGAAGACATACTTGACAACTGTGAATCTTTAACATGCACAATTTAGCAAAGATTTTAAATTTTCCACCTTACTTATCAATGTTGTTGATTTTGTTTTAGCCAAAAGCAGGATTCTTGCCAACATCAGATCTAATTTCAGAGGACCACCAGATCAAAAAATCTGTTTGTAGATTCTGTATGCATCAACGCTTGAAGGTGAGTATGATTTATCCAAACCCTGGTTACCTAGTTACTGGAATATTGACTTGATATCCCTATGGTAGCTTATAGTAACTAATGATGGAGGGAGTCATGATCGTTGAATGGTTGAAGATGGCTGACTCTGAATGTGCAAGCTGCCAGTTCAAGCCTTACCACTACTGCTGTTGTTTCTGAATGGCTAAGGTTCTTTCACAAGATTTGAACCGCGATTGTGCCTCAGTCAACCCAGCTTTATAATTGGGGATCTGGTAGGATAGAGGTTGCAATGTGAATGCTTTAATTCTATGCACTTACAGGGGCTGCAATGGCTTGTATACTCCCCAGGGAGTTGATGGTGTTATATAGGGTTATTGTGCAGTTATGCAGGGGTAATGATGTTTTTAAGGCACTGTGGCCTTGACACCCATTTTGTATATCATTATGATAATGCAAGTCATATGTTCACTCAATTCAGTCAGTCAGTGGGTCGGTCAATCAATCAATCCATCAATCAATCATCCAATCAGTCAATATATCAATCTCTTAATCAGTCAATCAATCAATCAATCAATCAATCAATCAATCACTCTCTGTTTTAACATGATAATGCTAGCTTCAGTGTGTGTTGTAATCTGAGTATTAAAGAAAAAATCATCACACCTGCTAAGACATCATAAATTCAGGTTCAAATAGAAAAACTTCAATTTATGGAGCCAGCAAAATTTTCTGCTGTATTTATCAAGAATGTTGTACTTTTACAGTCATACATTATAATGGCAATGGTATGGTTTTTTTCAATAAAATGTGTATGTTATGTGAATGTAAAAGTAAATCTTAAAACCTGTGTGTGTGTGTGTGTGTGTGTGTGTGTGTGTGTGTGTGGATTTGTCAGACTTGTATTTTGGGCTGATGGCCATGTATGTACAATAAATGACTTACAAGTATATTTGTAAAAGTATAGCTAGATTTGACATAGGTTGTATCAAGAACAAGAGACATTTCTTTCTTACGATATCTCTGTTTTGTTTTGACTTGAAACCTAGGTGAAGGAAGGGAAATGGAGTTCTCTTAGTGGGTATTGTCCTGTTGACTTATTTTCAGGGTAAGTCTCTTTAAATTGATAATTCTGTTTGTCCAATCCCTAGCTGTCAGCGCATTACCTGGAAATCCCAACAAAAATGCATCATAAGACATTCTCAAATTAATAAGTATAATTTGTTTATGAAATGAAAGGTTATTAGTACCTTGAGGGGTATTTGTGTGTTTTATGTGAGTGGGTTGAATGTGATAGTGGACTATTAAATATGACAGGTCTAGTATATCCCACATCAAATGCAAACATGGTTCTCCGGAAATGGCTATCGGGGGATTTAGTCAGTGAAAAGAAATATAGCAGCTTCAACTTTATCCTGCAGATAATAGGGTAACTTGAGTTGGATGACATTTGCAAAAAAACTCCCCCAAGAAACAGCAAAAGGTTATAGTTTCGAGACAAGAGAATACATGTAATTCATGATTTCATGTCCATGCCGGGGGAGACAGGGTGGGCTGTAAGTAAGTCATACGTGGATGCTAATAGTTATGTAGGATAGAAGTAACTTTAAACAGTTTAAACTTTAAAGAATGCAAACATCCAGTAAGAATATATTGAATGTGTTTGTACCAAATCATAGTCTGAGAGATTCATTGTTGTTTCTGTTAAACCCTGATTGGATAAAGATGTGTAAATAGCGATGCCCTTTCAGCCAAATCTCAGACCACTGTAGAGAATAGTGGTCTGAGGCCAAATCAATGAGTAAATTTACATTATTATATGTCAACTCTCTCTCTCTGTGGGGGTGGGATCCAATTGACAATATTCAACCTATTAGTTAACACAGACTTGTACTAAATTAAAAGATAACAAAATTTTCTTCCTGAAAAAGTGCTTCGATGTGATACCTGGAAAACCTCCACTGTGTTCATCATCCAAATATGTGTGACAGGTAACATATATGTACATGTAATACCATAATAAGTATTACATAACGTGTGACATCATCAGCATCATCAATCACCCTGATGATGCTGCTGATGGGATATCAGCAAAAATATGAGATTCACTTCCAAGAGATTTTTTTGGCCTTAGTGGGTAGAAATTTATATTAGTATAACTACCATGTTTATGTCCTGAAATAGATTCTAGTAATATTTTTTTTCCAGATTCTAATAATTTCCCCTTAAATGTTAATTTCATTTTTTTTTGACAGGCAGACATTGTACATGAAAAATGCCTTATCAGCATTATTTTCAAACCCACAAAATAACCTGCGTATATTCAAGGTTAGTCTGTATACAGTTTCATTTAAGTTGACGGCATCCTGTTTCACAGAAATGACGGTGTTTATTGTGTATGTTGCGTCATGCGTGTTAAATATAATTACAATTCTTGATAATTAAATGGTGTTCATTTTCATCAATGCCTCAATATCTGTTCTGTCAGAAATGCAATTAAGTCTTCCTTCTTGGTAATTACTGTAACCATAGTACGGTTATTTGTTGCAGCGTATCCTAGCAACACAGTGAGTATTGGACAGAAAGAGAAATATCCCTTTTATATCTTGAAGAATATGTTGTCTCCTGTTCCCCTTAAATTTATGCACAAAATAGTGTGTGACTGTAACAAGTGGCTTTTAAAACTATATTGGGTCGAATATATATGACATTTTCTAAATATTTATCTATTTGTTTTTGTTTGTTTATTTATTTATTTTTTCATATTATCATATATTTATAACTGTTTACATAAGGATGATTTTGATGTATGAGCTGTTGTTCTGAAAGCACTATACAGAATCTTTTCATGTATTTTTCACAGAGAGCGCATCAAATCACAGAGTCAGCAAGAAAAAAAAAAGTAGCTATGACATTTGAGTATGATCTTTAAGTGACAGAGTTTTACTTTTGGCCTTAGGCATTATGTGATAAACCCAAAAGAAATCTTGTTTGTCCTTTGTGATTAGACTGCAGTGTATAATGCTCTGTAAGTCAGGCACTGAGACAGTCCAATGCCAAACACCAGCCATCCTTGATACCGTATAGGAACTAGACTATCCTTGTTGTAATGCGAGAGTTTTCTTGTTTCCTTCGTTACTTTAGAATGGTGCCCTTCTCTATGGAGTTTCAAATAAACATCCTCCCACCAAAGATGATCAGATCCAGTTAATGAACCACTTAGAGCCATGGTATGGTGAATCCACTGATGATGACCACTGTGAAACCATGGCAACAAGGTAATCGTCATGGTAACTAACACTCTGGGAGAGGTGTGACATGTAAATGAGGTTGTTCACCTCCTTCAGGCTTGTTTGTTGATTGTGAAATCTATTTTAGAGAAATGAAATGATCACGATTTCTTTGAGGTGTTTACTGTTAATTGGAGATTTAGATCTCAACAAATGTAAATCTGCGTCAGTATTTCAGGGGGGCAAATCAATGTGTTTAAGGTTTATCATAGTTTTTTCTGTCGTCAAAATATCCAAATTGACAATAGTTGAACATTACACTACATGTCCACAGTGTACTTACATTGTTTTGAACATTGTAATGTCACTTACATATTCTGTTGAATGTCCTGCAGATTACATTTGATCTGATTTCTTTTTTCTGAAAGTGAGATCACTGAGAAAGAAAAATGCTACATTATCCATAGTAGGCCGATATATTTTTTCTGTCAACAACGATAACACTATATATGCTAATGAGTTTAAACAATAGAATATGAATATTAACATATTGTCACATGATAATTATATAATTATTCTATAATTAGATGCAAATATTTAACTGTAAATAATTAACAACAGTTGGTTTTATAATAATGTCCACCGTTATTAATATTTACTTGTCATTACACAAACATAAACAAGACGCCTACAAAATATGATAATTCTGTTTTTGATTGTGTCTTTTATGAATGTGATTGTTTTTATCATAAATTTTGATAAGGATTCAATTTTAAGAATTATTCTGATGATTTGTGTCTAAAATAAAGTTGAGATTTTGCAAAAAATTACAGAAAAATATTACTTTTGTCCAGACATTTTAACTGAAATGGTCACACAGAAAAGTTATAGTCTCTCTATTGTCATGAGGGACTGTGTTTTTTCACATTTCCTGATGACGTAATTGTTGATGGTCCATCAAAACATGTTTTGAATCTATTATTATTTTGTCATAGAAAAATGACATAACAAGTGTACACAATTAACAGTAACATGAATTTGAAATTTGCAACTATTAGATAAGGGATGAGAGTAATGAGATAAAGGGTGACAGTATTTACATGTTACTGTATCAAGATAGTTATGGTGGAACTTTGCAAGATTTGATGAAATTTCATGATACAGTGTATTTTGTTTATGAATTCAGCAAGAGATACAATATTAAAATAGATTAAGACGGAACTTTTTTATAAAATGAGAGAGAGAGAGAGAGAGAGAGAGAGAGAGAGAGAGAGAGAGAGAGAGAGAGAGAGAGAGAGAGAGAGAGATGGGATCACTCAATCACATAGAAACTCAGCAAAGAAACAAAAAAAAACCAATGTGGTAACTGCATGTGTTAATTTCTAATTTTGTTTCAGTGCACCAATCCTATCTCTACAGGATGTGATCATTAAAGCATTGTTAAATCCATCCCAAGATAACACGTTTCAAGAACCAAGAAGAAAGAGAAGAAAACATGATAATAAGACTCCACAAAGGTGTGCAGCAAGTAGAAGTCATTCAAAACAATTTACAGGTAATTTATTCTCAAAAAAACATGTCAGATTCTTTTATGTGTTTCACATCATTGTCATGTTGAATAATTATCACCATTGACCACAACAATACCACTGGGGCATCTGTACAAAAAAAAAACAGTGTCCATCAATTGTGAACAATACAATTGGGATTAATGGCCCACTTTGGATTAGGGTTAAAATCTTGATGTAAAAATTGGCTGTTTTGCAGAATTATAAGAAAATGATTGGGTCAGAACAAAAGAGCTAACTTCTGTTCTTGAACAAAAGTATCTCTCCCCTGTAATCAGTCCAATGCTTTGACACTTTTTGCATTTTTGCCTTGTTTGTATTTGACTTTCAAAACAGATAGAAATCCATTCATTTCATAATAACAACATCTATGTTTGAGTATATTGATAATGATATGTAAAACCCTAAAGAGTACTAGCTATAGTTCCAATATTTAAAGTTGTCTTTACAAACATAATATAGTGAACTACTCTGTTTACAGAAAATGAAATTTCCATGACACACTATTTTTGTGAGATTTTGTTTTTAAAAAAATTGAACACCTTCGCCACTTTTTCACAGAACTTCTAAATCATTTATGATATTAGAAAAAACCTTTATCTTGTCCTGTAATTTGAACCCTCAAAGTTTTGTTGTTTTGGTGGAAGCATATTTGTTCAGCGTAAAAAATGTGAGCATCAAGTGTAGCGGGTACTTGTTGGATGTACTTGAGAACAGCATTGTCATTGAATGTGAGACTACTTCAATTTTGAACTTTGAACCCACATCTGTGTGATATATCCTTCCTGTGCTATACCTGTGATGTAATGATGTTATTCAAGTGGATTATTTGTGAGCTAGAACTCAAGGTCAAACTTTGTTATCTTTGATATAGACCACAAATTGAGACTCTATAGTGTGGTAATAAAATAAAAAGACATTCATTTTGTTTTGTTATTTTCGTCTCTTTTGATACTTCAACCAAGATTCGGGAAGCCTACCAGAAGGCTGTGTCCTTTACAATATGCAAAAACTTCAGACATTGGATAGTTTAGATATAGAAGGCATCTATCCATTGTATACAAGACTACAGAAACACTTTGAAGACCATCCTTCAGACAGGTAACTGACTACACTGTTACTTTCCCGCCAAAATTTAGTGAACACAAATTGTAGTTTACCAGCTTTTATTGGTTTATTTAATTTCAATTTTAACTAGATTCTGCTAAATAATATCTTATAATTAATTCGTGTATGAGTGGTTGGTGTAAAATGATCATATTTTATAATTTTGCAATTTTTTTCTAATCTCTGAAGTAATTTATTAATGTCCAACAAGGAAAAGAGTAATACCCTACCTATTGTTTGACTGAAATCAAAGTCCCCATGACAATATTGCACTGTTTGTTCTTAAATTTACTACATCATCAGAATAGGACCTTAGATTTTGATATCAAGTATCAAGGGTTAAATGGCATTGTATTATCAAACGTCCAAAGAAAAGTCCTGAGTCTACAAATATTTCATATCTCCAAAACTCCAACCATAGATCCTCCACCTTGAGAGTTAGCGTAAACCCTTCAACTGGAAGTTGTTATCAGTAAATAGAAGATAGAACAATCAACTAGATCACAGATACAACACAAAAATAACAAAAAACCTCAATGTCATTGACCCTATTATGTACGTTCTCTTAACCCAAATATTGCATGGCTTCATATGCAAATTAGTCTAAGAGACAACATTGATTGCATTTTCAGTTGTCATTTAGATGTTAAATTTCCATTGTTTCTTTAGCCACCTCAGAGCATATCTGCATAGTAATTTTTATCGCTGGTTGTCCACAACAACAACTACCTACCTACAGTGGTGTTTTTGTTCCAAGTACAGCAGCTTGGAAATCTTGATATGTAGGTGTCATACTGTGTATTAAAATTCTTGACATGCTCTTGTTGCAAGGGCAAGGAATATTTTTGCTGATTAAATTTGACTAGGTGTAGTTAGCACTATAGAAAATAGACTGCCTGTTGTGTGTGCCCTGTGTCAATTTACAAAACTAATAAGCTAGGAGCGTGGTTATACCAAAAATAATCTTGGTTTTGTATTTTAGGGAAGCTTGGAGGCTCGATGGCCCATACACTAAAGGTTTCTTGACAGAAGACATTGATTCTGTTCCTGTCTCCCTCAAGGAAAGTGTGAGGAAAATCAAGGAATACCTAGTAGCAATGACTGTAAAAGATTGTTCAATTATGCTAGCATTACAACCTATCAAGGAAAAGTAAGTGGAGAAAATTTGAGTAAAGGAATTTTCGAAAACGTCAATATTTTCCATCAGGCAAACCATGGATGTATTATAGATCCATGGGCAAACAAAACGTAATTTATAAAGAATACTTAAAAAACATTTCTTGGTCAATTACAGTTATTCAAACTAGGTACTTGGAAAATATTGACAAAGAATTCTACCCAGGTCCATGGTATGACAGCTGTAACAAGTACTTGAAATGTTGACTTTGTGTACATACAACCCCCCCCCCCCCCCCCACTATGTATAATTTATGGTATTGACTCAATTGATTAGTAAAACCCAGTGATGTAATTTTCACCCAATTAACAAGTTTTGGATGAGACCATAGACAATAGAGGGGGGTATTGTCTAGGGTGTAATATGTTGTGTTTACTAGATGTGTGTATTCATATTGAAATCCACAGCTACCCTGGATAGTGTAATGCTAATAGGCTTGTGGTAAACCAAGCCTTCAAATCTTATTGATTGTCACCATTCATTATAATATATGTATGTACTAGTAGCATACCACACTTCAATCAAAATAGACACAAGAAAGGGCTTGTCATGTCTTGCTGGTTCCTTTATAATTACGTCAAAGTATCAGGTTTCAAATTAACTAACACCAAGGAACGACCTAGCCATCGCTTTGAGTTGAGTCATAGAGAATGAACCCAAGTTTTTTGGTTCTTTCATGTTTGTGAGTGTGTAGTATCAGCTGGCTAGCAATAACAATACAAGATTTCTGAGGCTACCACCTCTGTGATTGTGAAAAGTAGCTTGGATTATATTACTTTAATCCATTGTAAGGCTATTCTAAGGATTAAATAGAATAGAATAAGATTATTACTGGGACTTATGGAAATCCTGCATTCACACCAGTTCGATCATATTGTTTTGTGTGTCTTAATCAAGACGGAGATCTTGGAGAGATCTATGCTTGAGACAACAAGAAGTAATGCAAGATGCATGAATTATATCCCCGTCTTTCCAAGGACAATGGGGGTGCTGCATGCATATATCAAGCAATTGTTACGAAATGCATAGGCATGCATTCCCAGAGTTTTTGGTGACTAGCTCATTTCCATAATAAAACAGGGTTTTATTTAGAGGCAGATCTAAACATTCCCCTGGCACATGCCACAACAAAGAAGTGAAGTCTGCCAACAAACTGGAGACAAAGCAGCAGCTTGGGTCATACTGAAAGTGAATACCCCCTGCATATAAAAGAACCCACACTTTGATTTGTAAACATTGGGCTTTTAATAGTTGACATCCTGTGTTTTTGTTTCAGTCAAGCGTCAGAAATGGCCTTTGTTGAAGACGGATACCACCACAGGTACTGCTACAAGATTCAACTTGCAGATCTGGATCCAAAACCCTTTGATAACATACCAAAGTATTACCAATTAGACAGAGACATTGTTCAGAACTACATCCAACAAACAAGTTGAGACCTCTAAAACTGACTGACCAAATAAAGTCAAACTTCTGTGGTTCACCGAACAAGAGGAAAAAAATACTTGAGATATATAGTGATACAGAGTGGCGATATCACGACTCCCTATAGATATGTGGCATGCCTGTATTGCTGAGTTTTAAGCTACTTCAGATGGTAGCAAGGTCACCCAAAGGTTATCAGACACATTACAGGAAGTTGCTCTGTAGGACGCTCATCAAGACATGTTGTCCAACTACAGTTGTAAACCATTCCATGAAAACAATATACTCAGTATAAATGCCAGGTGTTGTAGAAATCACTACTTGGGTTGCCCACTTCATGTGTATTTAACATTTGCATTTTCATGAAGTCACGTGTGGGATGAAACACCAAAATCCATCAAATCATGACCTGTGGGTTTTTGTGTCTACCCACGCCACCGCTACTTCCATCCCACTTGACTGTCTTTCACGTACACTCCGTGCAGTTTCACAATACATGCCAATAATATGCCAGCTGTGATTTCAATAACCGAGTTTACCGAAAACAATAGAACGAAGTCTACTGACTACAAAATAGTATGTATTTGGGCTTTAATAATAACAGCCCCCTTTTTAGATGTAATTTACTCCCTAAAGTACTACATTGGTACTAATAATGCCAAGGGCTTACAGAAATCTTAATATCCTGCATTGTAGACCAGATTGTTAGATGTTTTTCTTTAGCCACTATAGCTGCCCGGGGATAGTGGCTATCTGGCTTGAAAATGTCATCCACTCACTAGCTACAAGTCGAGTATGTTGATTGATATAACCAAGACTCTGGGGCGAACATCACTGCTAGACAATCAAATATGCTGTTTATAATTCTCTCTCAATCTATAAAATAGACAACACAGCTGTACTTACTTCAAAATAGCAATACATGACTGACATTTTTTCTGACTGTACAAAATATTGTTATGTTCAGTAAAGAGACTAAAATGTCAAAATGGCATAACAAAAATGACCAATTTTGAGTATCTGAAGGTTTGATCTGTCGTATGAGGAGATCATGTCAAAAGTCGGTGGGGGGGGGGGGGGGTTATAATTATTTCTTTTATTGCTTTTGTTAAGATGTAAGTTTGAGAATATGATATTTTATAACACAATACTTTCTACTTTTCAAAACATACCAACTACATCACGATAGAAAAGATCAACAGAAAACACTTATTTGTATATTATCTTTATTATTAACATATGTGTGGACACATTTCACTACACCTCCCTACAACAGTAACACTTCCAAGATATAAAATAATGAAGATTTATGTATCTTCATGTAAGTTTTATGACATACTTGTGTCATTGTTTTTTTATGCTTAATAAAAATATTCCATAATTTGTGAGAAATATCCCACCTCAAGTGTGACCTTTGTGTTGTGTTGACAATTACTTCTGACCAGGGTACTTAGCAATACTACAATCAAGCGACTCTCATCTTAATATTTCATGTTGGGTCTATGATTTTAATAACAACTGCTGGTACATTCTAATAAAGACTTACTGTGTGATGTTATTGATTAAACATAATCCTGTGTCATCTTCTGTCCTGCAGCGGTATTTACAGGCTCACACTTGAGATTAGATGCCAGCAGCACCACCACCTGCCAGCTTGCATGGCTTCTATTCATCAGTTTAATGACCTCATTAGCATACAATAACTCCCAACATGACCTTGTGTACCCTGGTCAAATCTACTTCTTATTAGAGATACCAGCTCATCTGTATTATACACTTGTTGACAAAAGATTGTGTCAATAATGGCCATGTTCAAGCTCAGACCCCATTTAGTGGTCTGAGATTCAAGTCATCAGGCCTCAGACCTTGGTGGTCTGAGAGTAGGCTAAAAGGTAACAACGTACTATTTATTGTCCCTTCCAAGTAAAATGTCTTTGGCAAAATTATATAAGACATGTTCACTTTGGTATAAAAATGACAATCTAGTATAAAATATATTTGGAAAAATATACCAAGAAACTATAACATTTTCCAAGTAAAAATATATAACAAGAAATTTTCATTTTGATGTGTGTCTACTAATATAAAATGTATTTGGCAAAAATAATATAACTACGAACTTCTCTCGTATGTCCCCTTTAAAGTTAGGGTGTGTTGTTGAAAATTAATGTAAAAGAAATGCTGATCTGCTAGTGCTATTGTTATATAATATACCGAACCTGCAATCTCAATTTAAAAGTTAAACATAGTTGGCAAAACACTGAGAACACAAGAAGTGAATCCTATCCTGGTCAAGAAATCACAATACATGTAGATCTCCTTTTCTTGATACAAATGTAGTGAGTAAAATGTACAGAAGAAATGATGACATTCTAGTAAAACTACAGCCCTGTCCCCACCTCAATTTATTCCTCGATTCAATTTGGTTCGAACTGATGTCTGTCCCTATGAAAAAATGGAGCAATGGATTTCAATTGATTCACTTCTGCTTTTGCATCGGGTTCGAACTGATTTACTTTGAATCTGTTTGAAACCATCCCGTCCTAGATCAACTAAAACAGTTTTAGTGCATGTGATGGGGGGAAAGGAGCCCAGGCTTTGATTCAATTTTGAACTGATTAAAATTCCACATTGGGACACATTGCAGGAAAAGTATTAAAAACTTGAAACATGTCACTTCCAACTTCCAAGTACAATATTTTCGGCAAATTATAATATAAGGAACCAAGATCCCTGGGCCATGATCTTGAGCTAGAGCTTGCCAAATACATCAAAAGTCATGAACTTCCATCTAATTCTAGTAAAAACATATTGGGTAAAATACAACAAGTCATCCACAATGTCATCATGATCTCTCCTAGTCGAGATGCTATCCTTGGCTTAAGAGAGCTGTGAAGATTTGAAGCCACGGATAGCATTTAGACTAGATCTCTCTCCTCATACTGAACATAACAAATAGTGATAATTGTACTAGAATCATGGGTACTATTTATTTACATTCCCAGCAGAGAATGCATTTCAATATCACCTTGGATTGGTTCGGTCAACATTCTTTACTTCTTCTAGTGGACTCCAACTGCAAAAGAAAAATAAATGCCATCAGTTTGTATATTATTTTCTTGAGGCATAAGATATTTACTGTTTATACCCAACAATGTTTACACGAAAGGTTTAAATATTATTACAAGCAAGGAATTGATGGTGTACTTGGACAAAGTTTTGTTGTTTTGAAAAAAAAAGTAGTCGTGCTATTCTTCTCCCTTTCATGATGATTGGATACTCCTTTGACGTCCAGACTAAAAAAAGTAACAGATATGGTGAAGTAATTTTTACTGTTTTGTTTGCATCAAATTTAGTTTCCTCAAAAACACCCATGTAGTTGCCAAACTACTTGGAAAGCCCAACTATTTTCACACTCTATTATTACTGAAGTAAATTCTACTGATCTTTCTAAGTAGTTAAGTTTCTAAGTAAAAAAATGCAAAACCGGGAAATTTGATTAACTTTGAAACTTCTAATTTCAGATTTTGAATGATTTACTTTGTTGATTTGTTAATCTTTCAGTCAGAGTTCAGGGTTATTTCACCCACTAAATCTAACAGTTCTTGCTATCTGATCCATATGTTATCTGTAAATCATACAGGTTCTAATGGCTACCATCCACCAAGACAACTCAACTATGAACAGCCTTGAATGTCTAACTTTTAAAACATGTAGGTTGGCCTGATGTGCTTTCAGTGTCATCATATGTCAGTAACCAACGTTTGTTAGCAAATTTGTTGTATGTTTGCCAAACGTTGGTTACTATGGTGACACTGAATTAGGTCAAAATAAAACAAGTTTGTGAGTTTCATGATTTTACTGTGCTTGTTTGCTTTTTCACCACAAAAAATTCCTAAAGTTGTTTTTCTTAAGTTGTTGGGTTTTTTTTTTTTTTTTTTTTTTTTGTTGTTGTTTTGTTTTGTTTTTTGGGGGGGGGGTGTTAGTTCATGCCAAAATATTTGGATAAAAAATGTACAAATCTCCATGGAATTAAGTGATGTTGTGATTTTATTCTATTATCTTTTGGAAAGCCTGGGTGGTCACAGAAAAAAAAGAATCAAAGTGGAAAGGAAGAGCAAAACAAAACCCTGATTTTGTAAGACATTTTATTACAAATATACATGCATTAATTCAGCTCTACTAACAAGATTTCTTTCCTTTGGCTGAGGTAACAATACAAATAAGTATGAAGTGATTGTATTTGAAGAAAATCATCCACAAACGAGTCTTTTTTCCAACTTTTTGAGATCTACAGAAGTTTACATGCAAAGAATAATTTCATCAGTTACTCAAGACTAAAACTCCATATTGAAATTTTAAAACTGGCTGGTTCTTGTCACAATCCTTGCATGAAAGAAATACAAGCTCATTGACATTTCAGTGACCTGTTGAACTGGAAAAGGTTAACCGTTTGGGTTAGGCTGTACAAATCAGTTGCACCGAACAAAGAGAAAGTCCAGACTGAATATACATTAGTCTGTCAGAAAAGTATGCCTCAAACAACAATGAGTAATAAACACAACAGTCAATCACACATAAATTTTGGTCATAAAAGAGAAAGAATGAAAAGTAGATATATACCTATGAGATCCTCTTCAGGCAGGATGTCACCTCTTCGTCTTCTGTTGATATTCACAGCGATGGCATTGATTTGAGGCAAGATGGAAGTTTGGAAACTTTCCAGGGAATCAACCTACAACCAAATAATATATCACTTTACGATTGTTCTATGATTTCCTGCCCAATGACAAGCTGACTACAAATAAAATGTCACGCAGGACACTGCAACCAGACACTGGCAACCTGTCAACATCCTCTCAGTTGAGACATTTCACACAAAATGTCAGACAGCAGCCGTGACATTCAGTTCAAAAGTTCATAACATATCTAGTGATAAAGTAGACAAGCTACATGTCCACACATGAAGAAGAATATAATGTCAAAACAAACAAATTGGCATTTTCATATCTAATTTCTTTTTTTCTTTTGTCAAAATATAACACACAGTCAGTTGATAGATAACAATGAAAGAAAGATATAACATTGATCAAAGTTAGGGGAAGGATAAGCATGTTTTGAATTCAAAATTTGTAGTTAATTATAGCATGGAAATCACTTTAAAACATTGACAATTGATGAACAGCATGTAGGCATAAAGGAGAGTGTTATAAATTTGATCCAGCTCCACTGAAAAAACAATATATTTCGGTCCGAAATTTGATTCACCGACGAATAGATTGAACATTTCACTGTGCAGTGGACATGTTTGATCGAAAAAAACTGCATTACAAGTGTTCAAAAACTAAAAACTAAATTCGTAGTAAAAAGAAATACCAGTGACATCTTCCCACCTTATTGTTAAGTAGTGCATTCTCTTTCTTCAGATTAAAAACAGTTATCTGTAATTCACCTATTGCTTGCTCCATAGATTCAAGGGTAGCATCCAACATATCAAAGTCGGCACAACTGAAGCATGCTGTCAGAAACAAACAAATACATACAAATTTTCCAATTTTTTTTCAAAAAATAAAATAAAATGTACTCAGACCGTTCAAATTTTTCCATTTTTTTTTCAAAAACAAAACAATTACCCAGACCCTTTTCTTCTAAACTCAGATATTACAACTGTTATTGGCAATTGATGTAACATTTCAAATTAATCCCCATCTCTGTTTCCTAACTAGAAGATCAGTGCTCTAATCATTTTGTTACTTTTTTTTTCAAATTGTCACTTATTCATACTGAAATCATAGTCTGGGACTTTCATTCATTTACTTGAATGGTCGCAAACTACCAGACATGATGTTAGTAACAATGACTATGGATACACACAAACAACGTGCAGGGAAAAGTAATGTGAACATGTAAATAAAATGCATTTGTTTCCACAAGCAATAGCTAGTAAAACTCAACAGAATGAATTTGTACATCTACCGATTTACTGTTCTAGGTTGTTGACTCGAGATTCTTGCATACATGGGATGAAGTGAATAGAAATCTTGATGTATTACACTCAGAATAACATTATAAATGAGAAATACTTGATTGCAAGACACATTTTTTTTAAATTCGGGTGAAAAGTTATAGTTGTTGTTTATATTTTTTTTTTTGCAGGAATTTAAATATTTTATTCAAGACTGGTACATTATTAGGTGATAACCACTAACTTATTTCTGGGTCTATGCTTATTTGCCCTCTATACAATAGACCTTTGATGTGTCATCTCTTAAAATAAGTCATATCATCATGACTGCTCACAGTTGTTTTTTAATATTTCATGGTAAGTTTATCACCACTTCTACAATTTCAACAGGTCATTTTTTTATAGTATATTTTACGAGACAGAAAACAACCCATTGTGACTTTAGGCCTGGTTTAAATAGTACACTGGCCTAGGTCACAGAAAAGTGATAGGGTGATAAATCCTTGAAAGATGAGACCACATGCAAATTAATGCTCGCTTCATTTTGCAAAAATAACCTATGTTGTTTATGAATTTGAACTGTAGAGGGCGCTTTACCGATGTGTGGAGATGGAGTAGATAATATGAACAGATGTTAACCACACCTAGATGAGTCAGTTAGCATCCTTGTGGACAATATGATGACTTCACCTACATTACGTGTGGAGTAATAGTGACAAATTTATTTCAGTCACACGTACAATGTGGTTTCTATGAGTAAGCACTGGTCAGTTCATTACATCCTTACAAAAACATTGACAGGGAACCTACAAAACAGTTTGGTTCTAACTCCTAGATTTCATCACTCTTCTCTGAGTCTATCACCACTACTTACGTTTACAGGTATGATGGTCATCAGCTAGTCTTGTGTAGTTTGACTCACAGCTACATTCATAACTTCCATTTGTATTCTTACACAAGTGGCCACATCCACCATTGTCCTATGATGATATTAACCACAAATTAAATATTCCACTTTAGGCAGAAATAAAAAAAAAGGTTGTTTCTGATAAGATGGCTTCAGAAAATAGGGTAGGTATTAAAGGTTGGAATTTAATTTTTCTTCTTCTAGTTTTTAGTTGTTGTTCTTGAGAATGTGCTTCAGCCCTAAGAAGACAACATACCCTTTGGTCATAATGCTTCTATGATAGTTTGATGAGATGTCAAAGATTCGTAAACGAAGACAATTATGTATGAAGTAGATGAACACAACATACAGACTGTACTGTATACATTCATCTTATAGTCTGACATGACAAGACCTGGTTTCTCTGGAACAGGATTTTTATTTTTTTTTAAATTACTACAGATACTTTCACCAAAAAATGTACACGGAAATAGAAATATTAAAATTGTCACCATTTTACCATTTTGACTGTAAAAAAAATGTATAGGGTTGGTGACTTATAAAAGTAGGCTATCGGAAACACACAATTTTGTTATTTGGCCTTATGACAATTATGCAATTTTATATTACTCAATTATGCAATTTTATATTACTACTTTACAAGACTATCAACACAAAATGGGTCCAATATAAAATTCAACCTGAGCTAGAATTGTTTTTATATCTACATACATTAAACTAACTGTAATGAGTTTTATGAAATACAGTTTATCCACTTTAGAACCTCTGACAGCATACATATTTTCCCACTAAAATAATTTCAGTAAAAATTATTTTTTGAGAATTTATTGTGCCATGTTACCTTTCTTTTTGACTGATCTCAACAAAAAGGACCCAGGGTATTAATTCAGTTCAAAATTTTAGTTTAAATCTTTACATAAGTTGGATTTTATCGTGATTTATCATCATTCTTCTGAAAAAAAACTCAATACTGTCAATATCTTGTCAAATTTTTAGTGGTTGAAAGCATAAAATGAATGTGACCGCATTGCTATTTCCATTGTGAGTTTAAGAATATCATTGTTGTTTCAGTTTTATCATCCCAAAACAAAAAACATTACAAATGCAGCACTATCTGAATGAATTGATGATCAACAAATGAAGAATCAGTCATTAACAGATACTACCATAGTTGAATAGTAAGCAGGAAATGAAGAAATCACAACATATTAGGTGCTAATAGTTTTCACAAATGCTAATTTTTCCACTTGAGAAAAGGTTGTGAAAATATAACAAAGCAACACATTAAGTGAGGGTGCTGTAATCATAAGTCTATCTTAGTTGTCTGTGGTCTAGCTGTGTTATAATGGGTGGTAAACAATAGTAGTGTAGTGAAAGCAAAACAAAGCATCACCAGTTTAGTTATCATAATACAAACTATAATATATGCAGTGAGAATAGGATATCACAGCTATACTGGAGACACTTGCATGACTGTCATATCTATTGTCAATTACTGTAGCATTGAAACTGAACAATGTGTAAACAGTTTGTCAGTTTCTCACATGTGTGACCTTAATCAGCATGAGAAAAAAAATCCCATCAGTTGTGTGATAAGATTGAAAGGCTGGTAATTTAAATATTACTCTTCAGCAGTTGAGTGTTTACTTCCATGTGTAGCGTTAGAACACAAACAAGGAAGTTCCTTGTCTGTGGTATAGAGACTTTACTCTAAAGACTGGGTTTATCAACGCTATTATCACATCCCTTTCAATGAAAGAAAGTGCTAAAGGAAATCAAAATATAATCCTCAAAAGAGTCTCAGGTTTGAAAAGGAACGAAACTTGCATGTTAATTGATCTTACCTGAAGACATTCATTGATGTCATGACACTGTTTGAAATCCAGCTGGTCTAACGCAAAACCAGCTTCACACAAACAACTAGGGAAGTAAAGAAGATAATGGCATGTTACTCTGGAGATGTAATAAATCATGTCAAGTTTGAAAATAATCTTTCATCAAAGTGTAAACCTGATGGTTAGGAAATCACATTGTTTTAAAGGGACTGAAACATCTCCTTTTTTTTAAGTTTTACTAGTAATACATGTATACAAAGCAAACACCGGTATTTTTTATTCACTTTGATTTTGTTACCCTTTCTACACTAGTAAAAAGTGTAGTATGGTTGGAAAGTTGTCAGTGCTTTGGGTTGGACCATACCGGGAAGTATAACCCATACTCCCACGGTTGGACTGAAAATGGTGTTACAAGTTGAATACAACTTTTGTAAATTTCTATCAGTGTGACATCTGGTGTTATTTTATTGTCAAAGCTATTGTATTAGAATACTGTAAACCTGGTAACTTGAACTAAAGACTTATTTAAAACATAAAAAACAAGAAAATGAGTAGTGCCAAAAAATGCCTTCTTGTACATAAACATAGTGTGCTAGTCTGTAACTACTAAAAATTAGTCTTTGAGAATGTAGAATCACAAAATTTTCAAGGAAGGAAAATCTATAGGTTTACAGTAAGCAAGAAATTCATGACTGTGGGTATCTTAAGAAGAAATAGTAGTAGAAAGATTGTTGACTACTTTGCCTCCAAGTTTAAAGATATAACATCAAATCTAGGTGTGAACAGTTTTTTTGACAGCTTTAGAATGATCCCCCATGGGATCCTTATCAACAAAGCACTAATGCAAGGACACAGAAGTCTATCTATCTCTATAATACCAGCTAATCTCCTTATGGATATCACAGCTTGGGGATGCACATAATACCTAGTAATAATGTTTATGGAGTTTAGTCTTAGAAGCATCAGTGTCCTGATTGGCTTTCATATCATGACTTAGTGAGTTCCAGTCCCTAACAGTTTTTAGGAAAGAAACTATGTTGATACGCTTGGTGTCTGACTGAAACATAGCCAGTTTTCATACCAGTTTGTCCTCAGACCACTAACGAAGAGGTTTGTCTAAGCATGGATGTATCTGGGGTGTGTACTTCCATGGTTGGAAAGTGACCATTTACTAATTCCCTTTCTGTCTACTGTACATAATGGTATAACTTACTGGTAGCTTCCTGCTGTGTTGTTACAGTCATGCTCACATCCACCATTGTTCATAGCACATTCATTGATGTCTGAAAAAAATGTAGAGGTGACAATTAATGTATAATTTGTTAACAGTATTGTTACTGTTGTGCAACCAGTTTCAAATAGACACATGAATGGCACTATACAAGTTGTTTAACTGGAAATTGAATGTTTTCATTTAGCTGTGCAAATCATTTGCATTTTTCCAATTTTGAAATAACTATCTATGTACTATATCTTCAAAATTGAGAAAAATGTGTGAAAAGTAGGAAAGATAAATTTGGGGACCAGTAAAATGTTGCCATGGAAACGGCCTTCTGAAATTCAACTAATAAACCAGTAAGTTATCAATTGATGAGCCGTAGACTGTCAAAACATGTCAATGTGTCCATCCTGATTAGTTACTTTTTGTAGTACATGTATTTATTTACCTCGGCATGTACAGTTGTCAGCTTCCATATAGTAGCCTGCATCACAGGTACAGGTATAAGTACCTGGCTGATTAATACAGTTATGTTCCTGGTTACAACATGACATTCTAGCTCCGGCTGTACACTCATCAAGGTCTGAAAAAATAAGAGAAAAAAAAACATTATTACAATTAATAAAGTATTTTTGGTGGATTTGACCAAATGGTGTCAGAAAATTTACAATTTTCTCCTGTAGGTGTGGGAATATCACAAATAAAATTAATACAGATTTTACAATATTGTGATTTTTAAAAACTGATACTGACTGCCATCACAAGGAACCACTTCTTACATCATGACTACTTAGCAGCAAAATTACACACAAAAACAGAGACAATTTCCACCACATTCTTTAAATTTCAAAGATTAGCTTTAAATTTCATAGGCTATCTTGTGCTTTCATATAATATTTTAACATGATAATTTAATATTTTCCTACAATAAATAAATAAATAAATAATTTAAAAAATATATATATATATATTTTCATCATTCAGCTGGAATCTACTTCTGATACAAGGATCATTTTTCTTGATGAGTGAAAAAAACGATGCCACTACATCACTTGTGTGTGTCATGGCTGAAACCGTAGTATTATGATTTGAGTTGATCAAACCTGATAAACAGATAATCAGACACTATTTACCTAAACAGCCTTTGTTGTCTTCATCTAGATGGTATCCAACATCGCATTCACAACGATGTCTGCAAAACAGAACATAAATATTTTTGTATCAGTTCCTAACTCAGAGCGTTTTATATACGTCAGCTAAATCACTAAGCCTTCTTCAGCTTTTTATATCGTATACAAGTCAATGTGCACATATATGTCAATGAAATTCTTACATGTCTGCAAATTTTAAGAAGGTCGACATACATTCTTGAAAACTTTCTATGACAGAAACCATCAAAGACAAAAAGTTTATCACCTTTAATAAGGAATTATGTATAAGGAGAAAGTTACATCTATATGATTGTAAGGCTACAGTTATTCCTAATAAGTCAGCTGTACTATTTCCAAAACCAAAGAAGGGCGCCCTCAATGGCTGATGCGAGTAATGCCATGGCTTCACTAAAATCTGTACAAAAAATGCAGATCTAGAATCAAATCTCCACTAAAATCTAATAATTTGGTCCTTGTCTCATATAGGAAATCTTTCCACAAAGTTTTATTTACAGTTATCTCTCATTTTTTTTTAGATTTGTCACTAATTAAACTGTCAAAGAAACAGACTGCATGACAAATGACAAACAAAGGTGAACACATAACTGCAATCCAAAACTTCACATTATGCAAAGTTTCAAAGTTTCTTCAATTGCAAACTATGTTTTCTTAATTGCGCCAAAATCAGAAATGTACAAACTGAGTAATAACGACAATAAATCAACATACCCTCCCTTGTCATTGATACACTGATGATCACAACCACCGTTATTGTTGATGCACTCGTTAACATCAGAACATTCTATCCCATCAGGCATTAAGAAGAAACCGTCATGGCAACCACAGGTGAAACTGCCGTCGGTGTTGTTACACTGATCGGCATGGTCACAGGGATTGTCCAAACATTCATCAATATCTGTGGATAATAAATAATCAAATACCATCACAAAAATAAAATGTGGTCCATTATTTTGAAAAAAAATAATATTACTATCTTGTCACTATTTATTGTAAATTCATGGCTGACAATATTTTACAGATTTGTTTGTAAGTCTAGCACAAATTCTTATGAACATTCTGAAATGTACTTCTGTAATAGTGGTGATAATGTTAATAACTCACTAACAAACGAACAAACATTCAACTAACTCACCATCAAACTAACAAACACTCAACTAACTCACCATCAAACTAACAAGTCATTGAGAATGACATAGCCCCGCTATGCTTGGGTTTTAAGGAACTGGCAGTTTATGTTGTCATTTTCTTGATATCACTACTCTGATCACACAACAACACTTGTGTCTGAGTTATGGCTTTGGACATGAAAACTGCACCAACAAAATCACTGCCAGGCAGCCATATCGGATTGTATCACAACGAAAATGGATATGCACATGTATGTCATAGGACACTGTGCTAATACCAACTTTGAATGAGATCTGTTCAAGCATGACTGAGTTATGGCTTTGGACATGGAAAATTTGCAAACAAAATGGCTGCCAGGAAGCCATATTGGTTCGTATCATGATGAAAATGAATATGCACATGTATGTCATAGAACACTGTCCTAATACCAACTTTGAATGAGATCTGTTCAAGCATGTCTGAGTTATGGCTTTGGAAATGGAAAATTTGCAAACAAAATGGCTGCTAGGTGGCCATATTGGATCGTATCATGACAACAATGAATATGCACATGTATGTTATAGAAAACTGTCCTAAAACCACCTTTGAATGAGATCTGTTAAAGCATGTCTGAGTTATGGCTTTAGACAGGGAAAATTTGCAAACAAAATGGCCACTAAGGCGGCCATATTGGACAGACGGAACCTAATCCATAAGTCCCCGTCCCGGACTTCGTCCGGTGGGGACTAACAAACACTCAACTAACTCACCATCAAACTAACAAACACTCAACTAACTCACCATCAAACTAACAAACATTCAACTAACTCACTTTTCAGACTTTAATAACACAGTTTCTACAAATACTCTACAATTCAACCACAAAAGTCAAAGCTGATTGAGCAACCTACTGAGCCTTCAAACACAGTACTGGTTGCCGTAGTTACAAGTCTAGAGTTCAAACACAGTACATACTAATTGCCATAGTTACAAGTCTACAGTAGCTATTGATAGAACACGACAACTTTTCCTTACCAGCACAGCTTGTCTCACTGATTTGTTGGTAACCACGGTGACAGGAACAGTTGTAACTGTAAAATGAAATAATTTTGTTTTTAAACAATGTCCCTTTGCCTGGTACAAAAATGTATATATAGTAAGAAAATATATGTAATCACTGATGCTGAGTTCATACGAAGTGAGAATGAACAGTTTCAGAAAAGTTTACGGTTTTACAATTATCTTACCTTCCCTCCAAATTGATACAGGCTTGTTGACAGTTATTGAGAGTCTCATTCAAACACTCATTGGTATCTGAAATAATTCAAAAAACAATAATAATACTTTTTTTAGCAAGTGACATCACAAATTATATGCAAATGTACAATGTCATGCAACTGAAACATTCAGATGATTAATGTAATGATGATGAATGCAATGATGATGGATGCAATGATATACTCAACAAAACCTTTGACATGTATTATCAAATCAGTCATACTGACCTGTTCTTCAATCGGGGGGGGGGGGGGGGGGGGGGGGGGGGGGACAAGCCCCCCCCCTCCCCACCTCACTTTTTTTTGAAACCCAGACCTATCATAAGTTTCTAACCATGAAATATTTTTGTTATACATTAGCATAACAAGTGTTTACAGTTGTACAACTAAATGAGAAGCTGTTGCCATAGCAATACTACACTTACCTCGACAGTAGAAGTCCTGGTAGAGTTCAAAGCCATCTGGACATATACATGTATAATTGCCAGGTAAATTCACACAGATAGCATCATCACCTGATTGACATTCATGCAGACCCTCTGAACATTCATCAACATCAATACAAAAATCAACATTTGGATCGGCTCGTTTATAGCCATTGTAACATCTGTTCATAAAAAAGAGCAACAAATTGAGCATCAGAGATATATAGGAACAAATGTGGTACACTAGTTTAATGAACATAATTGTAATTCATATTTTTCAAGTTTTTTTTATGTAAGCTATCAATTATTATGAACATCTATGATAGTTTGATTTTTGATAGTTTACCTGCAATGATGACTGCCAGGAGTGTTAATACAATCCTGGTCACATGCACCATTGTTGACGGAACATTCATCGATGTCTTCACAGGTTTCTCTGTCGTCAGACAAATAGAAGCCTTCTTGACAAGAACATTCATATGAACCTATAAAAAAATATGACAACGTTGATGTCAGGTGATGTTGATGTATCTATGACAACGTTGATGTCAGGTGATGTTGATGTATCTATGACAACGCTGATGTCAGGAGATGTTGATGTATCTATGACAACGCTGATGTCAGGAGATGTTGATGTATCTATGGCAACGCTGATGTCAGGAGTTTCATCACAGAAAATTTTTTTTTTTTTAAAAGGGACATTGTACGTTGGTTATTGTGATCAAAAGAGGACATCCATATTAATATTTTATGGCAGTTGTACAAGTACTTTGTTTAATAACACATATTTGTGACTTTTTAAATATTAAAATGTTGGGTTGATTAAATGACCACTTTTTGTTTTGAGGCATTTATGTCTGACATAGTGAAGAGTGAAAAAAAAAAATACATTTATCATACCATCTGTATTGGTACACGAATCACTACATGGACCTCTCCCACCATTGCTAGAACACTCGTTAATATCAATACAAATCTTATTGTCAGAAGTTTTACCACGGTAACCATTTCGACATAAACATTCATGACTTCCTAGTAAGTTACCACAGACATGAGAACATCCACCATTGCCTTGAGAACATTCGTTAATATCAACACATCCAGTTTGATCTTCAAAGGGTTCATATCCACGGTTACATTCGCAGTGGAAACTGGAAAATAATAAAAACAAAATAATAATAGTATTTGTTAGTTTTTTATAACATTTGCCTACACTCTGCTCAAAGCATTTTATAATAGTTACAATTGACACAGACCTATAGTGGCACAACAGCCTTTTATACTTCTTTCAATTTCCTTGACAGATTATAATCCTGTCTCTGTAAGCGAATAGGATTAAAGCACATGCAACCTCTATCCTACCAGGTCCCCAATTATACAGCTGGGTTGACTGAGGCACGATTTGTGGTTCAAATCTTGCCCAAGGACTTTAGCCATTCAGTAACAGATGGCAGCAGAAAGACCCACATCGTTAACTTGCATGATTCCAAGCCTGCCACTCTATCCACTCATAAGGATGTGTGTTTAATTCATTATGAATCACAATACAAGACAACTGCCTACCTTCCCGGTTCGTTAACACAGGTATGACATGTCTCTGGTGCATTATCACATTCATTGATATCAACGCACTCATCTGCATCCTCAGGATCGACTCTGTAACCATGGCGACAACTACATTCAAATCCGCCAGCAAAGTTTTCACACTCCTGGCTACACTCTTGTCGTAGACCAGAGGCACATTCATCAATATCTGGTCAAAATAAGGAGAAGAAAAAAAAGAGTTCAGATTATGATTGACTGCAAATACTGTCCATACCAAATATTATTGTAACTTTCAAATGCAAATATTATAATAAATCAAGAGTACATTATTGTACTTTGTACTTTACCTTTGCAAACTCTACCATTAGCACTGAGTTCAAAGCCCTCATTACAGTCACAGTAATAGCTGCCTTCAGAGTTGACACAAAGCTGATTACATTGATGACTATAGAATGCATGACTACTCGATGGCCTCTCACATTCATTGATGTCTGAAAATAACAGTCATTTTATTTTTGATTAAAATATGCATTATAGTGAAAGTTTTGAAATAAAAAGGTTTTTTTTCTATAAACAGAGAGGGTGTTCACATTTTTTCTTCTATGCCTTTTGAATCATACTACAGGGGATGCTTCAAAATAGCACTCCTAGTGGCCAAACTATGAAATCTTTTGTTTTTTCAATAAGCAACCTGGGTACTAGTATTTGAAAACAATGACATGAATTTGAGCCAATTTAAACTTTGCAGAAATTACGGTTCAAATATCAATTTAGACTTTACTGAGTTGTGCTTAGATTTATCATCACAATTTTTATGTAACTTTGTACGTACAGACAATAATGTGTTGACAAGTGTGCATATCTAAGGCCACACAGAAATAGGGCCCTCTTCCCTGACCACGGCAAATTCTTTTGTTTTCAATTTGATATGGCTTTTAATAGACAATACACTACCTTCACAAGCATGTCTGTCATCGGATAACTGGTATCCAGGGGGACATGTACAGTAATGATCACCATTTTCCATTGGATGACACTGATGTTGACATCCACCATTGTTTTCATAACATGGTTCTCTCAAAGGGACTGTCATAAAAAAACACAAAATATTCATGGTCAGATTTGGCTACTTCAACTTTCAAGACAGGAAAGGTGAGAGAAAAAAATGCTCACCTTCCAATAGATGATTACTTTTTAGATAGATTTGGTCAAGATTCATTAGAAATTTTTTTTTTTTTTAAATTTTAAATTTTGGCCATTTTCAAAACCAAACTATTGATAATTCTACGATTTTCTTATTCTCCATACTGTAGTTAGCATGACCACAGTGACTCCTAAATTTTTACAAAACTAAACTAAAGTTTGTCTAAAAATCATCAAAATTCTTAGCTTTTCTTTTCCATCGGGTATAATCTCACTCTATAATCTTGTGTACATTGAACTGTTGTTGTTACACATATGACAATTACAGAATATTGAATAGAAGATATTTCCAAACTACATTGATATGGTTGTGAATATAAAAAATACTATATTTGAAAGAAAATAGCACCAGTGAAGTTGTAAAATAACTGGTACAATATAGGCAAAGGAAAGAGTAATCTTTCTCAATGTTTGACTACATCTTGTTACTGTTATCTTAAATGTCATAAAGACCACTGTTTTGTTGGGGTTTTTTTTGTTTTTATTTGTTTTGTTTTTTTTGTTTTTTTGTTTTTGTTTTTTTTGGGTTTTTTGGGGGGGTTGCTGTTGGTTTGCTGGGCATATACTAGTATATGTTTATCTTTTAAAATGTTTATTCACTTGCATAACCATTCCACATGTTATCATGACAATACACACCATTACTTTGCTGTTGCTATGGGCATGGTCTTATTGGCAGGCATACATGCTAATATTATTAACCTCAGTTCAGTTGTGCTAAAAAAATGAAAAAGTTGATGTTTTATTTCTGTACAATACTTACGAACACAAGTACGCATATCTGGGGCAATCTGGTATTCAGAATTGAAGCATTCACATCGATAGCTACCAACAGTGTTAATACAGACATCAGAACAACCACCACGGTCCAGTAAACACTCGTTTTTATCTGTTGATAAATAATACATTTTAGATAATATATTTGGGGGTGGTGGTGGTGGTGAAAAGTTGAGTTCTAAAATCTATTTCTGAAATTCAACTTGTGAATTCCAAAAAACAAAACTGAACTCTGCCATTCAAACTATGTACTGTGAATACTGATTTTTCATCCGTAACATTGGAATGGTGCCATCACAACTCTGAAACACAAATGTACTATTGCTAGTATCAGTTTTCAAACTTCAAATTTCAAACATGTATAAATCTGTCATTGCTTACCGTCGCAATTTTTACCATTGGAAGATAGACGATAACCACTAAGACATGAACACTGGTAACTACCGTCTGTATTTAAACAAATCTGATCACATACTTTGTCTTCACCAACCCTACATTCATCCACATCTGAAAACAAAACAGGTGAGTAAACTTTTAACTGAATGATAAAACTTTCCTAACTGTTATCCTATTTAGATCTTATGGTATGTATACTCAGTACTACCGGGTATATGGATTCAAAATTTGAATATGTCACAAGAATGAAAGTGAATTGTTTTATTTGTAGCCCGAGGAGTCCACTGATTGTGAAAAGTTACACGGAAATTCAACTAAAAAATGTTGTTTCCTTGCACTGGAATCATCTTTTGTATTAGTTTCAAAATCAGAGCGTAAATAATTTACCTAGTTTATGACAAGTCTATGTCATGGAATTGTATACAATAACAGCTGAAAAAGGCCGAATGAGCACTAAAAAATTGGTTAATTATTTTAATAAAAGACATTGTATCTGTTAGCTATTGGTCAATATTATCTGTATAAAGTAGTGTAGTGGCAAGTTTGAATCTTGAGTGAAAGCTCGGTTTGGAATCTGTAACCATTTCAAAACTGTACTAGGTGTAAACCGAAGTATCACAATTTGTTACCTTGACAACTAGTGTAGTCTCTTTGTAGAGCATAGCCTTCCCAGCAGGTGCAATGAGCCTCACCATTTAAGAAACTACATTTCTGTTGACATCCACCATTGTCATTTTCACATGCATTTCGTAACCTTGCTGTAAGAATACAATCAAATAAATAAAAGTTTAGATCAAGACATTCCTTCGTAGGAATTAATTTGTAGGAGATTAAAGTCATTGGATTAGTGTAATCCTATCAGTTGAGCTATACAGATTAAATAAGATAATTCCTTTGTTCTGGATCAACTTTAGTCCAACTGTTTTTCACAATTCTAACTAATCCAAGTTGCTGTGTTGTATAAAAACAGTACCAGTCTTCATTTTTTTGTGAGGAAAGATTCACGTGATCAGCATTTTTAACAGTTACAAACAGAAAGTACCTCCAAACTTTACATTTAGCCAAGAACTTACTGTCATTAAAGAGGAACAAGCCGAGTTTACACACTTTGGGGGATAATTTTTGCTGCATATTCAAAAAGGTATACTCAAAGTAGTCTACTTACTGACTTAACCATCACTTGCAACTGACTGAACTCAAATCTGGTATGTAGATATACCTTGTAAATGATCCAATGACGCAATTTTTCATATGTATAAAAAATGTTCAGTAAATCCATGCCCTGCTATGTGAATATTTTTGTTCGTTACCCTGAAAGTGTTGCAAGCATTTTAGACGAAAAGTTCACCTTACCTTCAGAATGATATTCTGCTACAAATCCTTGACCACTGACAGACCTGTCACTGATAAACCTCACTCTCACATTATTAGAACTAGCTGTGACAGTACTGGGATTCACATTACCACAAAACCGATTTATGTAGCCTATAAAAAAATACATAAAAAAGTTTTCATCTAATATAATACAGTATACATATCACAGTTTGCAATGACCAAGCACACAGCAAAGGCATCTAATATTCATACCACAATTCTCAATTAGGTTTCAAATTACAAGACTATACCAATCATTTCCCGCCAAAATTATGTGATGAATATTCTTGATTTTCTGTAAATTTTTGGTTAATCTGTACTTAATTTTGAACTGAAGTCACAGAAATACTGTTTCTTAAGTCCATCATGTGAGAATTTTGATTTATAATTGACCAATATTTACACAATTTTGATTAAAAAGTGACTACATATTTACAGAAAATGTGTTTCAAATTGGATTGTATAGATTTGCTGACATATGGTAGACAGGAGGGTGGCATTCTACCATTAACATCTACATTTAATGTAGTGGTATCCTTCATCTTATGCTCTTTCAGACAGAGTTAGAAATGATTCGATACCACATTGGCATCCAGCCTCCATCCACATGGCCACACAAACTAAAATTGCAGTGTTTAAGACAAAGTGATATCATTGATGAATCAGTTATGATTAGCCTTTGTATATAGAATATCTAAAACTGTTGTTAATGCACACCCCTGCTTTGACCTATAACCTTTCTTTCTGTAAAGTTCCATATTTTATGTTAGTCTCAATACTCAGGGTACTCATTTCAGGGACTACAGGTCAAAATGGGGGAGGGGGGGTCGAGCTGATGCTAATTCTCTGACCTTCCCTCTGGCACACCCAAAGTCTAATAAATAAAATTAATGATTTATTTCACTTTCAAATCTACTTACATCAGTTGAATATAATCCAAGTATACATCCTACACAAACAAGTTTATTCGGTGTAACTAAACACAAGACACACCTAAGAAAACTGACCTTTTCCTCAACATAAAACCATCCCTTTCACTTCCCAATAGTTCTTTTTGACCAATATATATTATAAATCACAACTAAAGTATTAAAAGTTTGACCCTTGAATTTAACAGTATGATAAATGTGAATAGTAACTTTAATATTTCCACTTCTCCTCTGTTTTAATTGTTGTACAACACATACTAGCTATGAGATTTATGACAGAAACTAAAGATGCAATGTAAAAGCAACTAACATATCTCACGAGTATGCTGACAAAAGTCCTCCCAAATCTAATTAATCCAATTAAACTCATGAAATTTTATAGATTATGGTTGAGCCAAATGGTAAAATGTAGTGCTGTTGGTAAGATTTTGTTGAGCTAGAAGGTAGAATTTAGCAATGTTGGTAAGATTTTTGTCAAGCCAGATAATGTTTTGTTTCAGGTTTCATGGTTTTGATTGTACCCAGCAAGTAAAGTATCCATAACACATCCTGAGTGTAGATACAACTGCTGACATCAGACCATGGATGAACAGAACCTGTTACAAACAGGGAAAGTAGATAACTGAATTGGATTAATAATACTTGGCACAGCATGTTTGAAGTACAGAGACTTGAACTTACATTCCATCATTTGATAAAAACAGTTTTATGGTCAAGTTACATAATAGTCCCCCCCTCCCCTTCACAAAACAGATTTCCAGTTCCCCTGCCATTTCATGTACACTCAAAACTGTTCTTGTCAAACCATGATATGTAATACAAGTCTCTATTGTTCCATTATGCTGAGCCAAGTGTTATTAATCCAATTCAGTTGTTTACTTTCCATGTTGGTAACAGTTTCTGTTCATCTACGGTCTGATGTCAGCAGTTGTATCATGGCTAGTGTTAATCCAGCAGCACATTTTTTAGGAGATTGTAGAAAATACACAGCCATGAACAACAGTGCATCGAGTCTAAGTCAGGATTCATCTCTACTGATTTATACTTACTCCATTGTTGTCCACTTTTCTCCCAAACCTCGATATAATCATAGTTACACTGCTCATGAGTGTCAGCTCCCTCCATTCTAAACACAGGAAAATTGATCTGAACGTTGTGATTTTCCGGAGCAACAATTGAAAATGTGCAGTTTAAATCTGCTACGTAATTGCTAGGGTAATTTGGGGAATGAAAAGATCCGCTGCGACCACGAAGAGTGCTAGAACAACCTGTAATAAAAGATGACAAGGATTAGGTAGGAGTTAAACTTTGAAAAAGTCATGCATGTATGACACTCATAATGTCGTCAGTGAATTTTTGTGAACCAAGTTCAATGACCTTTTATATACCCTGTACAGTTATGGAAACAGCATAAGGAAAAGGTATACTCTACAATGTATTATGTAAAGTTGACAAGCTGTCTTTCCCTTTAGGAAATAAACATAACCATTATCTTAAACCACGTGTGTCACACATATCATTATGCAAATAGTATACATGAAGTATGATTTTTTTTTTAAAGTTAGACAAGTCAATATGCAAGTAGTAGTAGTAGTAGTAGTAGTAGTACACATGAAATTTTAAGTTAGACAGATGTTAGTATTTAAATAGAACACACATAAGTTCAATAAAACAAACTTAGACATTCGTACCTGATACGTAATTTGCCGAAAATCCTGTCCTTTGATCGGCATGATCTGAGACAAACCTAACATAAAGTAAATGACCACTGGAAGTTATCACTGGAGGTATATCAGTGCCACAATATCGACCAATCCGGTTAGAGCCTTCATGGCCTCCGTCACGAATCTCCACATAGTCAAACCTAGAAGAAATAATGAGTTCTGATTGTCAGTGAAGCTCATAAATACAAACCTGAAATAGACACAGTTTTGAACATGATGTCGTAAACTATAGACCTGGCTGTCTGGGGCAGGGGGTGGGGACTTGGGTGGGGGTGGGGTGGGGTGGGGTCACCCAGGGCTGATGTGAATGCTCTATGAGCTAACTTTTTAAACCATTTTGTAGATTTGTACAGCTGGGTATTGCATAAACAGCATGGATTCCAAGCTAAACACACACTGGTCATTTTGTTTCATGATAATAGTATCAATTTCAAGAATCGTGAGATTGTAAAATACAAACAATATTAATTCCCTGACTATTATTAGAATCCAACCCTCTGTTATCAGATTTACAGGAATTTCATTTCCTGAAGTAGACTCTACAATTCTATTTGCGGGAGGAAACGTAATGCCCTGTATTGAATGTGGGTTTTGAAGGCCACATGTAGCAGTGAAAGTATAATATTTATTGTAGGTATTATCTGTAACTGTAGTCTAACTTGAATACTTGCCCATTTCAAAACATTTAATATCTTTCCACCATAGATTCCTGTACTTGTGACTTTTTATGATGAAACCGTCACTTTCAAAGGAATTACAATACTTTCAATGATATAATATACCAATACAAAATCAACCCTCTTGCCACTTGGGGTTAAATCAACCCTTTTGCCACTTGGGGTTAAATCAACCCCTTTGCCACTTGGGGTAAAATCAACCCTCTTGCCACTTGGGGTAAAATCAACACTCTTGCCACTTGGGGTAAAATCAACCCTTTTGCCACTTGGGGTAAAATCAACCCTCTTGCCACTTGGGGTAAAATCAACCCTCTTGCCACTTGGGGTAAAATCAACCCTTTTGCCACTTGGGGTAAAATCAACCCTCTTGTAGTCTGGATGCCAACTGTGGTTTCTAACCAAATGTGAGTGAAGGTATAAATCATAACGATACTGTATAGGAACTAGACTAACCCTCTTGCCACTTGGGGTAAAATTGGGCTAATAAAAACTCAACTCTCTTGCCACTTGGGTTAAAAATATTGTGCCAACACAAAATCAACCCTTTTGCCATTTGAGGTAAAATGTGCCAAAAACTTCTGTTGTGCACCCAATGAAATAATGAAGTACACAATATCTAAGAATTAGTCATTCTTTGCATCTATTTTTTTTAAAACTAATTCTGCTGAACTGTCTTAATTATTCTTGAGTACATTCTACAAAATGCTCCATTCTGTTTTATACATTTCACTGCTGTATTTCACTATTAAATTGAACTCACTTGAGAAGCTGACATCATCGTCTAGAGTAAACATGAATCCTTGTTCACTACAGGACATTTCATTTCCTTCCCTATATACATGTATACTGTGTAGAACTTCGTAGTCTGGAACTATATATTTCAAGACATAATCCACGGGCTCCACCTTCACTCTCACTCCCAGGGGACACAATACTGAATGGTCAAATAATCCTGTGGGTCCACCCTCACCCCCAGGGACACAATACTGAATGGTTAAATAACCCTGTGGGGTCCACTCTCACCCCCAGGGACACAATACTGAATGGTCAAATAATCCTGTGGGGTCCACCCTCACCCCCAGCGACATAATACTGAATGGACAAAATACTGAATTTGAAACCAAATGATGTCATACCTGCATCTCCTACTGTCCTCCAATGAGAAAGCATCAAATGTGAGCGTTACATGATGGGACTGCTCAGCTACTATAATCCACTCACAGTCACTAAATCTGTTGTACATCAATGGGTACTGAGGACTAGATATAGTACCAGATCCAGCACTCAGTCTCTGTCGACAACTTCTATCAGCTAGTATAATCTCACTAACATGGAGGAGAGAAACTGCAAACCTATATACACAAAAAGTCCAACCTTTAGTTCACAATTTGGATATCAAGCAATGACTAGACTTTATTGGAATTGAGACTTTTACTTCCATCATATAAAGCAATAACACTTTTTCATACTCGAAGTAATTTTCCTTGATACCTATAATTTGTGTTAGTTTTTACTGTCTTGTCTGTAGCCAATCTGTAGTCTTGAAGGACTATTAACACTACTACACCATTTCAGCCATTTTGATTTTTAAAATTTCATCCGTCCCAAATTTCAAAACTTGAAATCAAAATGGCAGTTAGGATATAACTGAAATAGTCTTAGTAATGTTAGTCCTTCAAGACTACAGGCTATCTTGTCTACTATTAAAAATGATATAAAGCTAACATTCTTTACACTGTCACTCAGTGTTTTATCTTTTTGTGGTTTCCTCCTCTATAGGTGTCTAAAATTTGAAAAACCATGACTCTTTTGAACAGTTGGAAGATTAGCCCTGATAATGACTACAACTGTTTTCAAACTAAAACAGCATGATTTTAAATATAAATTAAGAATGGACCACAAACTTTAACCACAAGTTTGCAAAACACTTATCATCTTTATCTTGAAACTCAAGTACAGCATCTTATATTACCAATTCCACAAGAAAAAGTCTATTATGAATATTTTTGAATGCTGCACAACAGATTTGGATCACATATGACGGAGCTGAAATCATAACCTTTCTGAAAACATATACATTGCATCATGGAGACTCTTTATACATATAAGGTTACGAAAACATTTGACAATATTAAATGACAATTTTTTCCATGGTTGAGGGTAGTATAGTCCTACTTGCAGACTGAGTAAGTTGGGACTTGATTCTGACAATGTCACTTTCAGTCCCAAGCAGGACTGTGTTGAGGGTAGCTCTGGATGTATACACTACGGGAGGGGAGAAGACGTGTTGAAATACCATAGCATATACATCCAGAGCTATGTTGAGGGATGCCCGATAAACTGATGAGTGTGCTTTTACTTTGTTTTATGTGAATACATTGAAAATTACTCAAAATTCAACCAATCATTCTTTGCTATTCAAACAATTTCTCTAAAACATGTGATGTGTTTTCTTTCTTGCAAACAATTTGTTCAAATCGACTACCCTTGACCTGTATGCATCCACGTCAGTAAACAAGGCAACTGTCACAAATTCAACTTGATCCCATACATAAAACAACTATTAGTATCATACTCACAGCAGTATCACAATGGAAACAGAAGCCATACCAACTAGATGTCAGAGAGCTGAACAATCACGATGCGATGTGTCTTTCTTCTCCTACACACACTTGTAAAAAGACAGTTTGGAGTGGACTTCCTACTTTATCCCTAGCACCAAACAGGAAATGAGTGTGGGTAGATTACTTCATGTAACAGGATACATAGCATGATGTCAACATGTGACAAAATCAACCAGTAAATGTATATTTAATTACAAGCACAGTCTGGCAGTTCTTATAAACAATCCACTAGTCATCTGATAGTGCTTGTTTTCTCAGAAACAGGTCAGTGTGTGGTTTAACTTCTACATTCAATGGATATGAAATTCTAGCAGATATGTTCTCATCAGTGAGTCATTTTCTCACATAAAAAGTCTCAGCGAAACATATGTTGTACTCAAAAGATGCCTGCTAGTTTTTAATACCTCAATCAGCTTATCATGAAACCTTTACCGTAAAATAAATAGCTGGCACCCCGACTGTGTGTCCTATTTGCTTCTGTATGGCCAAGAAAAGAAGTGCTTTGTTTTTCATCCCAGCATCACAGCTTTTTAAAAAATATTTCTTTTAAAACCTGCGAAGTACACACACAAGATTATACATGTATTTGCCATGTGCACTGTATTAAACTATATCAAATCATCTAATTTATTTAATCAGCAGTGATAGATTTCTATCTCTGTTTTCTCTATATATAATCCCATTTATCAGTATGGTGGAGCCAACAAAAAACAAACAAACAAAAATGAATACTGCATCACCATATCACTTTTGCATTTTCACTAGGACAAAACACAATACATTTTTTTCTTGGCCTAAGACATGATTTATTGGGTAATAACATTGAGTAATAGCATAGTTTAGTATGCAGTCATTGGTTGAACCACAGTCACTTATACATTAAGGGAGGGAGTGTGTGGTTAAACTTATGCTTGGTGACTGGTACTGTGAGATTTTTCCATGAAAAGTTGAAACTTCTAAGAAAGCAGCAGGCTACCTGTACAGCAACCTTTATTATATAATGTATTAATTAAAAACACAACATATATATCACATACACCTACTTGTAACATCCTCTGTGTGAATACAGCTGTCTGTAATATTTGTTTACTTACAGCAGGAAGTAAGTATCACATCCTTTGACAGCATACAACTGATGACATCAGACCGGTGACAAAATGGAACTCTTACAATTAGGGGAAAGTAAGCAACTAAGATCACTAATAATACTTGCCACAGCATGTTGGAAGTAGCAGAGCCTTGTATTACACTCCATTATTCGATAAGAACAGTTGCATGATCACTTTACATAATAGTTCACCTTCACTAACAAATTTCCAGTTCTCCTGACATTTCCTGTACATATAAAGTGGCCATAAAACTGTTCTCATCAAACCATGGTGTGTAATACAAGTCTCTGCTGTTTCAACACGCTGAGTAAAGTGTTATTAATCCAATTCATTTGTTTACTTTCCCTGTTTGTAACAGGTTCTGTTCGTCCACGGTCTGATGTCGGTAGTTGTAGATCTCTACAGTCCTTGTATCTATCTATATAGACAAGGACAGTGTCAGTATTATCAATATATTGATTTTGATGAGATTCTTCTTGTCCATCAACAGATTTATTTATAACACATCATCTGCGTGAGTCGTGTTGCGATTGGTCAATGCCCTGTCACATGGTATGCGTAATTTGAATACTGTTGCCCGGGAAATGACGATTTATTGCCCCATAGGGCAATAGTTCCATGAATGCATGAAAAGTAGAGTGGACTATTGCCCGCCCATTGCGCATGCATGAGCGTCTTCCTTGCAGACAACAAATATTCAGACGGGTCAACGGCCATGGCGGCAAACGATAATTCACGTTTTTGGAAAGTGTCTGAAGAAGATCTTGCAGAACTGGTGTCACACAAAGATGCTAGGAGCACAAAGTGTGTTATCAAAAATGCTGTGAGTAGTTTAGAAAAATACTGTGTGGAAGTAGGAACGGTATTGCCTGTAGTGGAGGATAATCCTACACTGTGTACGCTACTGCGTAATTTTTATGCAGGCAGTTCGACGCTGTGAGATGTGTTATAAAACAAATGTCAACTGGCCTCTTGTTCGGGCAATAGCATACGTCAGTTCCCCCCTCGGGCCTGTCGATCACCTCAACATCAACCTATTTCCCAAGGGCGAAGCACATATGTGTTTATAATTGAAATGGAACAAAGTAAAAAGCTAGATAATTATACAAATAAACAATGCTTTATCTCCTCAACACAATAATACTCCACAAGCAAACAAAGTTATTCCCCTCACATAATAAAAGTTCCAAACCCTACACACTCATAGATTACGCTAAAATACCGAAACACACTATCCCAACCCCTTGCATATAATGTCAAATGCACAACCCCAAACCCTTATTCAGGTTTTTTGTATTTATGTGCGACTTACACATAATTTAGTCAAATAAAACTATGTATGTAGTCAAATACCTACAATGCACTGCCCCGCAGCACTGTCACCACTGTACTACACTACTGTACACTACACTGAACTGCCCCGCAGCACTGTCACCACTGTACTATACTACTGTACACTACATTGAACTGCCCCGCAGCACTGTCACCACTGTACTATACTACTGTACACTACATTGAACTGCCCCGCAGCACCGTCACCACTGTACTATACTACTGTACACTACATTGAACTGCTCTACACTCTACACTGCATTGCACAACATTTCACTGCACTGCACAGCACTTGTATTGGACTGTATTGTACAGCACACTATATTATTATATAACACTATATAACACTATATATAACATAATAGAGATATATACTCACATACATGTATTCACACACAACACACACGCACACACACACACACACCACACAACACAACACAACACAACACAACACAACACAACACAACACAACACAACACAACAAAAACACAAACACACAGACACACAAACACACACACAAACACACACACACACTCCTCAACACAAACACCCGTGCACAAATGAACACAAAGACAGAACAATATCGAATGACATATCTTTATTGCAGATATGAAATGTGACTGCTTGATTTACCACACAATAATAATATTACAATATATCTACTTGATTTTAAGCGGATCGAATTTTACAAAATAAAATCTGAAGGTAGTGAAAGATTTCTTGCTAACTATCTTTTACCATCATTTTGTCAATCTCTTCATCAGACACTATATCATATCTGCCATCTACATTATCATGATTATAGTCTTGCAATAAACGGTGGAAAATGAAATATTACTAGTAATAGTTTTGTACACATACCGCAGTAGTTTTTGAGTGTAACTTTTGTCAAATTCATTTCAAAATTTGAGGAAAAATATTCCAATTCAGAAATTCTGAAAATTTTAGCTTTAGCTACAATATATGAAAAGTTTTCATTTTCAATACAACTGAAAATAAGTTTTAAAAAAAAGTACCCCAACTTACAGAATTCGAAGTTAAATAGTCAATTCATTCATCTAAAAGTAACTCCCACGATTCAAAACTGATTTCCAGATATAACGCTTTCTTTTGGCAGTATGTAGGCAGTACAATTTTTTTGGAAAACATCACATTTCATTTCATGATAATATTTTGTATATTTTGAATGCTTACATATCAAATTAAGGTCAAAAACTATAAGTAAATTACTGTTAAGTTAGCTATCCATTGTAATATCATTACACAGTACACATTTGAATGTTTTGCAAATATATTATCTTAGTGTATGAATATGCAAATATCGTAAAGAGTTGTTTGTCTACCATTTCTTTCCTCTCCTATTGTTTGCAGCTTTTCTTGACAGCCGGCGTGCTTCTCTGTGTTGTTTACGATAGTCCTGCAGAAAACAAACAAAGTAATATTTCTATCAGAAAATACAAGGACTTGTGAGTAAAACGTTTCTATGACAACAAAAGGAACAAATCATACATAATGCTTGAAACCACGGTAGTTGTACATAAGTAGTTTCAATGATACTTTGTAATATAAAAGTTAACCTCTAGTTTTTTTATTAAACTTGCTTGCTTGCTTGTACAATTGCATATTCACTGCGATATTTTTAATAATTTACTATTTAGTAACTGGTAATTTCATATTACTAATTCCGAAATACTGGCAGGTCAGGTCAGGTCGGGTCAGGTCAGATACTACAAATAAGAATGAACCTGGGAAAAACAATTCTGAGAATATTTTACAAAGTAAATCACAAGTGTACTATCTTACATTTTGCAGGGTAGGTTTCAGTTCTTCCCATTTACTCTGCAGTTCATCTTCATTTGGCGGCCTACAAAACAAGCTAGGTCCTTCTGTAATCAAAAAACAATATATGTCTCTCAAGATAAAAAAATTCTGTCGGAAAATGAAGACAAGAACAAACCATCTTCTAGTAACTGTGTTTTAGCAGAGTTTTGGAACATAAGTAACAAAGAAGGGAAGTCTGGTACATTTTGCATCAATTTCTATATACCTTGTGTCATAATTTTGGTAGGGAATCCTGGTATACTACCAAACTAGAGAGATTTTAGAGTTTCAATTACGTGACACAACATTTTTTTACACCTTAAATACAGTGTTTTTTTGTAACGACTTATACAACGAATATAGAGACTGAAAGCAGCCCATGCACATAAAATGTTACATTTTATCTGACCGTGAACACAAATAAACAGGTTTGTGTTTGAATCTTTCTTGATTCATCCGACAGTGATATTGCTTTGTGTTCACAGTGACATAATATGTTATATGCTTGTGTGCTATCAGTGTCTGTATTTTGGAATTCATAACAAAAAACAAGTGAGGCGTAAAAAGAAAATGTCACTTTATTTGAAACTCTAAAGTCTCTCTAGTTTGGTAGTAAATGGTGAATCTAGATAGATTTTACCAACTTTAAAACAACCTTTCACAAAAACACTTGCCAAATATGATTTACTCATTCTTATAAAAAAAAATCTTTGTTAAAAATGAAATTTATATATGCATCACATGTCAGCTGTAAACAAAGTAACACTTACCTGTTAATCTTGGGTCACTTTCTTGGAAGAAAAACGTTGGATGCTTTGGTGTAGATTTCATTACTTTCTGTTCTTCTGTTTTCATTTGAGATCTGGAATAGACAATACAATTGATGCGTGTTACAATGATTGCATAGTCTAATCAAACTAAAACAGGCCGTATCTGCTCAGATTAACTTTAAATCATTCATTTTATTTCACTGCATGAAGTTACAAATTGATGGCCTATTTTGTTCACCTGCTCAGCATCATACTCCCCATTTGTTGATTTACTGATATGACACCATCTTGAGAATCTGAAAATACAGCTAAAATGATGTAGGCTTGGTGTTTCACTCATGGGACATGACAATTAAGTAATGTAATTGTCATTCAACCAAGTAAAGACAGATATCATTTATGACTTGCTCTCAAATTAACCAAATTATTAATTAAAGAAATTATTAATTACAGCAAATTGTAATGATCACATTTTATTTATTTTTTTTTTTTTTGCTTTTGCCTGGAGTAAAGACTTTAACTTTGTATTTTGTTTAGTTTACTATTCTTTTGAGTATGTTTAATTTTGTATCCATAAAACTGTTCCTGTTTAAAAATCTTGGAAAAAAGTATTAAATTGATTTGGTTTTGCTTTTGATTTGGTTTTTACTTTGATTTGGTTTTACTTAGATATTTTGGTTACACAGTGGGAGGAGTATAACAGAATTATGGGATGCCGAACAAGTGCGAACATGATTGTATAAATTAATCTTACAGTGATAGCTGTGGCTTGATAAATCCTTACAATCTATGGTTCTGTCTAAATACATAATAATGCAATGCCAGACATCTATCCTTCACCTTTGAGCTGTAACTATCTACAGAAACTTGTATAAATCTACAACAATGCATCTCATTGTTGAGAACAGTGGATAGACTTTGTTCCTTAGTCTATTTATCTTCTTAAAGAGTGGGTGGACTCTCTATGCCTCCTGTCTTTCATCTTTGTTACAGGACATTTACAATGAGCATGCAGTTTTGATTATTTGTGGTGTAAGTTCCATGACACTTTATGGTTTCATGTTGTAAGATAGCACACAACTATTGTTTTTAATCTATATTTGGTTCACGATGTAAATCGTAGCAGCATGCAAACTCAATCTGATTAAAATCCGATGTAGTGTACATGGCGCGATTTCTTTTTGGCTGTTACGTTTACTGTCGTTCGTTCTTCTGTGAGCGTCCCTTGCATACATCTGACACAATACCATACGTTTTCCTAAGCCACTCGAGAGTGCCAAGTGAATTCACTCAACGAATGAGACTGTGTAATGTGACGAAACATGTGGGTAGAGTACGCTCTGTTCAAAAAGAGCTCGAGTGCAGACAACGTTGTTATCATTTTTGTTTGTTGATTCTCTTTCTTTCAATTTCGAACACAGAGTGTTATATTGTAAGACGGATTCTGATTGGCTACTCGTAAGTACAAGATTGGATTCAGGAAAACCTATGGTATTGTGTCAGATGTATGTATGAGGTGCTCATAAAAAGAACAAACGACAGTAAACATAACAGCCAAAAAGAAATCATACCGTGTAACACTACATCGGATTTTAATCAGATTGCATGCACACTATAGTAGTTATAACATAAACAAATAGTAGACTTGGTAGAATGTACATTGTTCAAACATTTCAAATATCCACCTTTGCTGTGACCACACCGACAAGGCAATGAAATGCTTTCACAGCAAAAAGGACAATCTACCTTTAACTTAGTTTACCATAACATGAGACTTTGCAGTTAGTTTCACTGAATGTGATATCTCACACCACTGAAACTGCATGCTCATCTTGAATCCCCGGTATACTCGGCTCAAAGTATGAGTCATCAGCATCCCGTCATCATGTCATTTCCTGGTCTACAAGATATCATGTTTCACTGTTAAAACCTGTTTCACTTTTGCACAAAGTTCGGATTGGGTAACCCTACATTGTTGGCACAACACTTACAAATACATCAACTTGACCAGGTAGGTAAGTAATATCTTGAAGGTAGCATCAATATGAAGCTACGGGCCATCAAATACATTTTTTTTTTAATGACAAATGATTTGTCTACAGTACAGGTCTTTCAAACTGAAACAAACACTTAACATGTAATTTATTACAGTACAGTGAATAAGATCACATGATACACTTTTCTAATAATTCATAGTTTTGCAAACATTCATTTTTTTGTGCGTACTTCCTGCACACCATACTCTGACAAGCCCATTTCATTGAAACATTTCAAACACCCAGTTGACAAACTAGTCAATTTCCAAATTGTGTGGAAATTTTGTTTACAACAGTGGGACTTGGATGGCAAAGAAGACCACATTCAACGACATACTGTGTATTACATAGTTTTGTACCAAGAACCTTTGCGATAACGTAAGTGTAAAACACAACGCACTTCATTTAAACTTTTTAAATGATTACCAAAAGTTGAAATATTTGATTTTAAGTTGCAATGGTTTGCTAAGTTTCACATTCCAGTGAGTGTGTTCCGAGTTTCAGATCAGTAAAAGTACACATGAAAATCACAACAGCTATCAGACCTTCCTTCTCTTCACTGAGACAACATTGTGTCTATATGCTGTAACCATTTCTATTTTGTTGGTATTTGTAAATATGCAATTCAATAAGTATTTATAAACATACGAAACCATTGTACATAAGATTCTAATTCAGCCATCTAATCAATTTATTCAAATCCTAGAAAATCTTTTATTTACCTACACCCCAACCAGTATTTGAGATAGAAGTATGTCCTGCAATGCTATTCATCTGTACTGTTTGTTAGTTTGGTTGAGTTTTTGCAATATTTCAATCTGGTTAGAATTAACCTTCAAAAAAAGTGTGAAAGATGTTTATTTTATCACAAGCAGGAAATATTTATTACATTTCGTCTAGACTTGATTGACCTTCTTCAGTGGACTGAATGTTTTCACCTGGTCTTAATGACATCACATGGTTATTGTCAAGTACTTCAGAATTGAGAACGTGATGTGTGTGAAATCCCCCCCCCCCCCCCCATCAAGGTTCATGGTAGGCTTCTCTACACGTGTGATGTCATTATAAACACTCTGCGAAAACATTAAGTAAACTGAAGAAGTCAAAAGACAAAATATTTTGAAAAGGTAATATTTCCTGCTTGAGATAAAATAAGTTTCATTTACATCATGAATCCAATTCAATGAATCTCTTCACTTCTATTCAAAAACGTATTTCACAAAAAAATGTCATACAAAATTTGATTTTTGTTTCTAAAATTGTCTATTGGTACAAAAGTGTGGATTATTTCTAGGTATGCATCACAAAATGTATTTTATTACTTCCTCCTCAGTGTTCTGAAATATGTGTCTGTCAGCTACGATACATAACTAAGTAGATATCTTATGACCATTCAAATGAACTTTGAACTGCTTATGCATTAAATCACCTGACTTTTCTGCTTTGTCACAAAGACTTTCCTGATTCGATATCTGTTACAGAAAGTACAGTTGGTGTATTATCAGTTTGCAAGAGAAGCAAAGTACTGTAAATGTGAAAAAACAAAAAGGTAAGGTTTTTATCATGAAGTGTTTGAGTGCATGGTGATTGATATGGGAGCAACAATCAAAATTTTGGTTTCATACTAAAATTGACACAGATTAAAGCATTGTTACAACATGTCGATATAAGCTATTTACAGTAGGTTGGACTTCCTGGTGTTGTGTACATTTCTTGGGGACTTTCAGTGTTTGACACTATCTTGATCACAGGGTGATTACATCCATACATTAGAGGCAACGATGCTATCACCCACTTGTGTAGTCACCACCACATCTAACCACAACAGTTTTAGTTTGTGTTTATCTTAGTAAGCCAAAACCTTGATTGCCACTGTTGCAAGATGGTAAAATCTGCTTAACTTCAGTGGGTATTTTACAAGGGTTCCCCACCAAAATTGTGGTCTGCTGTACGAAAATCTCTACAAATTTTACCAGATTTCCAATCTTGTTATCGGCGTTCTGAAAGTTTAGCAAATACACAAAGATGGACCATTTTGTTTGTCTCAAACAACAAGTGACCAGTCTAAAGCTACTCTTCATGATCCTAATCTCTCAAACTGAGCATTGAGAAATTTGCTGAAGTACGATCACAAAATTCAGCCAAAATGACATGTTGTGTTTATACATATCAAGTTTCAATGCATGTCACTGACATCTGAATTGACAAACTCAAAAACTTCTGCTTTCCAGATTCATCGAGATGGCCAAACACTTCATATTTTCCATTCTGTTTGGGATGTACATGGTTTTCTGCTTCAAATCGTGTTCATCTGAACCAGTCTGTAAAGTGTACAGCTACACTAAAGTTGACTGCGCAAATCGTAATTTCAAACATGTACCACCAAAGTTGCCATCAACTGCAACACATTTGGACATATCTTCGAATGTCATCACCAGTCTGCCATCACACAGTTTCGAAATGCTGACGAATCTGATAGAACTTGACCTCTCCTCAAACTGGATTGCACAGCTTTCATCAGATTCCCTAACTGGATTGTCGTTACTGGAAACACTTGACCTGCGATCAAACCGATTGTTCACCATTCCTGATCGTACGTTTTCAAGCCTCAAAAACTTGAACTCACTCAACATTTCAGTCAACTTGCTTGTGAACTTGTCCCCATTAACATTTCATGGTTTAAGTAATTTACAAACACTTGAGTTAGGTTCGAATTTCATATCTGAATTATCAGATGATGCGTTCCAATATCTGACAAATTTGAAACACCTCTACATGGAAAGTAACATGCTGTCATGTTTTCCATACAAAGCACTGCTAAGATTGACAAATATTGAAGTTATCTTTTTCGATCTGAATGTAAACTTGGGAAACTGTTCTGCCATCAAACTGCAGGGTTTGCGAAAACTGCGTCACCTATCACTAAGTAGCTGCGGCATGCACGACGACAGTCTGCTTACATTCGAACCTGGGGATGCTCCCCTTCAAGAACTTGACCTGACGTACAATGACATCAAAGGTATAGCTTCTGGAACATTCACTAAAATACGAAATATACCAGCACTTTACCTGGCACGGAATACTATGACAGCAGATACCATAGAAACATCACTGTACGACTTCCAGGAGTCTGACATCAAGGTCCTCAGTTTGGATGGACAAGTTGAACCTATGCTTGTCATCACAAACACAACTTTCAAAGGACTAGAAACTACATTATTGGAAGAACTATACTTTCCATCCAATGACTTACTAAATCTTCCTGATGGTGTATTTCAATGGCTACCACAATTGAAACTGTTGGATCTCAGTCGTAATAATTTCAACAGTCTATCCAGAAGAGTATTTGCAGGGCTCCACAATTTAACCACTTTAAGAATGGAAGTAAACCATTTTCAGAATATTACAGAATTATTACAGAGTTTATACGAATTACCATCTCTACAAGAGCTTTTTCTGCTGGATAACCAACTGAAAGGAGAGATTCCTGCCAAATCTTTCGCTAAACTTGGATCACTTCGCCAACTTGATCTATCCTATAACACACTCACTCTCAACTCCGACAGTTTCAATAATTTATCACAACTTCAAACTCTGGATCTTTCTCAGAATTCTTTGGCTTATTTACCACACAAAGTATTTTCAGATTTGGTGTCGCTAAAATCCCTCAATTTGAAAGGTAATGAACTGAAGGACAATGACTTTGTGTATACCAACCATCCTTTTGACAACCTAGCAAGAGTTACGACTTTAAAGTTGAGCAATCCACGAATACAGTTTCTCCATCTAGAGGATTTACAATCTCTTCAGGTGTTGAACATTTTTGGTAGCGATTACCAAATGGAATTTTGTTATGATGATCTGAACTTTAACGACTTGTCAAAAGCAAACTTGTCGAATCTTGCTGAACTTTATATTCACACCATGTGCATAACCACAGTCTCTGGTTCTGGTGTCACAGACATGTTTCCAAGCATGCGTGTTCTTTTCATGAAAGATGTACCACTACATGACAAGACCACAAATGATTTCTCAACATTTCTTGGTACATTTGAGAACTTACAAGAGATTTATCTTAAATATTGTGAGGTTCGTCTCTTTGAAATGATTCCGTACACATTGAGTAAATTACACACACTCGACTTATCTCACAACAGTATATCGCATATCACATCAAAACAAATCCAATCTCACCCTCACCTACGATTTCTAAATATCCAGAACAATCTCTTCCACTGTTCTGATTGCAAAATGAAAGATTTTGTGGAGTGGATGAAAACTGATGATGTTATACAACTAAAAAATGCCCAACAATATTCATGTGCATCGCCAATCAGTAAAGATGGCACTTTGCTCTACAACCTAGCTTTTGGACTAGAATGTAATTTAATATTTATGGTAGCCATTCCTGTATCAGCTGCTCTTATATTTCTAGCACTCTGTATTTCTCTCTGTATTTACTTTCGTTGGCGGATAAGATATCTCATTTTCCAGATCAAACTAAAATTCGGTGGTTATGAACCACTTCCCAATGAAGAATCAGCTGAACGGCAACCACTCGACAAACAATATGATGCTTTTGTTTGTTACAACAAAAATGACAGATCCTGGGTCATGCAACAATTAGTTCCAAATTTGGAGAAAATTGATCCACCAAATTTCAAACTCTGTCTGCATGAACGTGACTTCATACCCGGCATGGACAACTTTGAAAATATTCTGGAGAGTATTGAGAAAAGTCACAAAACTATGTTGATACTGTCACCTGGCTTTGCACAAAGTGAGTGGTGTTATTTTGAGATGAGAATGGCACTAGACAAACTATTCACTGGCAACAGAGATGTTCTTCTTTTGGTGATGTTGGAAGATATCCCAGACGACAAACTGCCAAGAGTTTTACGAACAATCTTTCTGACCAGGAAGTATATAAAATGGCCAGAGAATGAGTCTGGAAGACAATTATTCTGGGAGGAACTGAAAGTTGCACTAAGAAGTGACAACAAGGTGAACAGAGTGACCGATATTTAAAAGATTGGCTATCAATGTCTTCACTCTTTACCTTCAAGGTAGTACTCAAAATATTACTTCAAGCACAAAGCTCAACTTAAAACAACTTATTCTTGATTCCAATTTTCAATAGCAAACAAAGTGATCTAAAGACACTAGCGATTGCTCAAGCATCACACAAATTTTCCAAATATGGGCATCACTTGATTCCAAATATGGGCATCACTTGATTCCAAATATGGGCATCACTTGATTTCAAATATGGGCTTCACTTGATTCCAAATATGGGCATCACTTGAATCCAAATATTGGCCTCACTTGAGAGCAAAGTGTGTTCAGAATATATATGACACAAAGCACATGGAGATATTTCAGTTTAGTCTGTTTTTGTAATCTATAAGATTGCATCACATTTTATGTACAGTATTTCATTTTTAAGACAAGCTAATTTTACTAGCACTTGTCTGCTAGTTAAAAACTTCGAAGTCACTTCATGCTCTACACTGTATATACAGAAGTTATGTACTTGTCATTTTGTAGTCTGTTAGAAAACTTTTGCATCATATAATACCCCAGTAGCAAGTTATGCAAGTCAAAAAATCAGTAACACATCAATACGTCAACAAGTTCAAACCAGTCTACTCTACAAACAGAAGCTGGTATCTTTATTTGAAACTATGAAAAATTTCTGAAAATTTTCATTACTATTATCAAATTTGACAAATTGGAAATATTTGCTTTTGTTTGTAAGCAGTATTTCTCCTGAGCCAGATTTCTTTCAGTTTTCACTTTGCAGAGTGTTTCTTTTTAATAGTGGATATTTTTACACAATTCTATTAGTCTGTAAGATACAATGTGTCATGCTGCCATATCAGCCAGCACTTGTGTAATGACAGTCAGTCATGATTTCGGCTGATTGACACTGATGAGATGACAATAAACTGAGACTTTCAGGCACAAGATCAGTTTATCCACTGAGTAATGTCAAATACTGTATGACAAAACCCTAGGATGTATGAGTGTAAGTGTGGCGTACTTGAGGTATTGACATGAGTAGTTGCAGTTCTCTGTGGCTGTGTACTTTTCTCAACCATAATTTGGCTTATTTGCACAATGCCTATAATTTCGCAAGAGGCAAAAATCTTTCATAAATTGTGTAAGTTTTGCTTCAAAACATAATTTTGTTTGTGTGTCCCTAGTTACTGGCTAGGTTTATGTAGTGTGGGAACCTAGGGCACTAAATGTGTGCATCAAACAATTGCTGCACTTCAGCACTGCAGCAATTCTCACTATTAACCCTCTAGGTGTTAGACCCTTGAGCAATTCTGCTGAATTTAAAAGCGAACATAGGTCGAGGACTGGAGTTGTGCGCAAGAGGTACACTAACAGTCATACTTTAGTTTCTTGTTTGGCAACTTTCCAAGCACAGATCCGAGGTCTTACTACACAACTACCCTGAAAATTTACACTGTAATTGCCACTATTTACCCTTTACTTCCATATTACAGCAACTGAGTGTAAACCTAGATATTTTCACTGCTAGAAAATTTTGTTATTTTACCGTCTTCAGCTAGTTCTCAGAGACTAATTTTTAAAAAATTACCAGACTAGCATTGTTTTCATGTACAAGAAGGCATTTTAATCACTATTTATTTTTGCGTTTTTAGCAAAATTAGTGAAAATAAGTTTTTAGCAAAAATTTCCAGTTTTACAGTATTAACACCTATGACTACCACAACACACATCAGTTTAAACAACTTACTTGTCAGTTCCAGTTTCCATAGTTTCTGCTATCTCTTTATCTACATCTTCATCATCATCATCACTACTACTATCATAACGGAAAACTTTCGGTTGCCATGGTGCTTTCATCAAGGGAACAGAAACAGGTGGTTCTTCTTCCTTCAAGTTATTATCAACGTCAGCTTCTATGGAGAAGACAATATGACATTCATAATGTATGGTAGTATGTCAAACGTCCTTGACTGGTTTCTAACCCATCAAGAAATTTGAATACAGTTACCAGTATGTTAAAAAACACAAATAATGACTTTCAGAATAGTATTTCTGTTCCTACTTTGGTTTTTGAACCAATAGAAGGAAGGATTGACACTGTGCATTACAATGAACGTGAACAGATTCTGAGTAGTTTATCAAATTATTACAGTTCAAATAAATTGGGATATGTAACTTACAACTATGTGTGTATGAAATCATGAATGTAATATTCTCATGTTCTAAAAGAAATGAAAAATAAAATTTCAGGGTTGCGAGTTTTAATAGCTAAACTTTCTTAATATCAATAAATTCACCTTTGGAAATTTGGACTGACAATAATGTAATCTACTTGACTAACAAGTAAGAGTTTTTGAGAAGAATTAATGATAATAATAGTAATAATAACCTATAATTTGTCCAAATAAATTCAGTAATTTGTTGAATGGTCACCATAAGAGCTGCGCCCTAGTGTTCAAGAAGCAGGAGGAACCAGAATACCCTGGGAAAACTTATGTTGTTCGACAGGGTGAAACTGAGCATCACCCTTCTTACATGTAGACTTGGTTATACATTTTAATCAAACCCAGCCGACACTTCGCAGGTTTGAACCCCAGACTGCAGAGGCAAGAGGCGTACGTGCTAACTGCTCGGCCACCAACAACCCTTGTGGTTGAATGTACAGAGAATTTGTAAAATTTAGTCCTATTTTAATGAAATTTTGAATGCCTTAAAATGTGGCAAAACTTGGCAAAAAGTCAACACGAACGAAAGCCCTGCAGTTTTTACCAATAGTTTTATCTTTGTCGTCGTTGAAGAAACCAAAACTGAATCCTTTGTCTTCATCAAAGACTTCTTTCAGATTTTCACTGACTTCAAAAAATTTCTCTTCAGACACTTCAGGTAATTCCTCCTCCTTTTGTTCCTTCTTGTCTGCTTTCTTCTCACTTAACAGAAATTAAAACAAAACAATTGAACAGAAATTCATGAGGATTATTTATATGAAACTACCCTGTAGTGCGTGTATGGAAAACAGATCTTTCTCACCCAAAAATATCCAACTTATGGAGACCAAAAGACTTGTAAACTTATTTCACACAAGCAGTTGTACTTATGATGAATGCATGCCTGAGCTTTCGATGATTCGTCACTTGCTATACACCTGATCCACCCAATTGTCATTAAATATACAAGCTCTGTATTCTTCTTGTTTTCTGTCATCCAAAATAGCATCACACAAGAAGTCACTGAGCAGAGGCACACAAAGACCTAACATGACATCAAGAATCGCTTTGAAATCAAACCAGGAAAAACTGCATGATTACACCATCTTGAACAGCGCCCTCTATCCAAATATGTGAGAAATACCTACCTCATTTTCTGATCCTTTTTGCCTGTTTCATATTGTTCATGGTCTTTCTTGGTGGGGTCAAAATGTAATTTAGTGATATCCCTAGGAGAAATTCAGATAGAGTGTTAAATTGTTTTCCATTGCATCATATGCTGTACTTTTATATGCTATAAACTGTGTTTAAAATACAGAAGACTACATCCATAAGTGTACATGGATGGTTTGTAGATACTTTAGCATATTACCTCATAATCTGCATGTAAGCTTTGAGGTCAACACATTTTTCATTATTACATATTTTGTGTAAAAAAAAAATACTACTTCGTATTCAAAGGAAATTTTCAGAATCAGCTGTCATACATGTGTAAGACAGTATTTCACAACAAAAGAAAAGAAGTAACTAAATCAAGAACAAACACTTTTTGTTGAAAATATAAAAAAGATTCTAAATGTTTATCAAGTTTGGTCCAACTGTTCATGTGTCTTACTTGAAATTACTTTTCTTGACAGTAGTAGATGTGCTAAGGAAGGCTTTAGTTCCTATAACTTGTTGTAAAATTGACATTTCTTTGCTTTTTTCTTCTGCCAGGTTGTAGTCCTCCATTTCTGCAGTGCTATCACCATCGTCATCATTTGTGTCAGTTTTAGTTTTGTTCTCATCAGACTCTGAATCTAGTTACGTAAAGACACGGATGTAAACGTGATAATTTACAGTCAATGGATTCAGAGCATGAGAACAGAATGTCATATACACAATATTAAACCTGCATGTGCTGTAACTTGGGTGTTATTCTTTGATCAAACAACCAATAATAAATTCACTGAAAATAGTTAAAGTGGCCATATTGGATGAGGAATGGGCATTTATTTTGGATTTTTAATGTATAAAACAATTTTATCATGGCTTCTTACTTGAAAAATCAGTGTGCAACAACAAAGAACAAGTCTGTGTTTGTCACTCATTACACAGTAAAAAGCTAAAAAAAAATGTGTAAAATGTATGTTATTATACGTACAATAACAAACATTTTACCTATTTATTGATCTTTTGTAATTTATTGAGTTACAAACACAGACATGGCATATGTTATTTCAAATTGATTTTTCAAGTAGGACGTCATGATAAAATTGTTTTATAAATTAAAAATCCAGAATGAATACCCAATTCTCATCCATATGGCCACTTTAACATATCAATAATTAGACACTGTATGTGTCAGTTAGAGATCTACTTTAGCTATACGTGGTATGTTGAAATCGTGATTCACTGGGGGCACTGAAACCCAAAAATCAATTTGACTGGATATATTACACTATACTATGTATACAGCTACACATATGTTTTACCAACATGTGATTCAATACTGTGCAGGATTTATGATATTACAATTTAGTCATTGTATCTCACAAAATTTTTCCTCCAAAAAATATTCCAGTTGCAGCTAGTGCAGCCTTAAATACAAATAGCTGTAACTGACATGTTTTAAATTTAATGTAACTATTAACTGATTCTCACCCTCTTCGTCACTATCAAGGAACCGTTCATCTAATTTGAATCTTTCATCTCTGGAAAAGCGTTCTTGTAACTTCATAAGCTGGTGGAAAAAGAGGACAAACCATACTTTACAAAACAGCATCTTTGTATATTACATCATCACGTCGTCGTCATAGCAGCTTGGTATTTAACAAACACAGAATATTGATATCTAAGTTCTAATCACGTTCTCTGTCACAAACATGAAGAAATAGTTCATTTTCATAACAAGGTCTTCTTTATCAATTGTACCAGTGCTATCAGGAAATGGTGTTCTTTATTACTTGTACCAGTGCTATCAGAATATGTGGTTTTATATCAGTGTCACCTGTCAAAAGTTGTATATTTCACCATAAATAACTGGAATTCTAAATGCTATTACGGAGTGGCACTGGAATGTCAACACATGCTAAAGAAAGCATAACCCTCTCCTTAATATCACTTCAAGTTCATACTGTAGATATCATGTCACTTACATTTTACATCTTAAAGTAGTTTAATACAGAGAGGCCAGTTCTTACACTTGGTTGATTAGACGAAGTATAAATACTTGCTTCAAGACAAACATACATTCAAATAATTTCAGGCACTGTGTAGAATTCTCTACAAACAGTGATTGCATCAGCCATTGATGATTGATAAAATTACCTTCTGTTGAAACCAAACATACCTTTTGACCTGATTTGCCCTCGTACTGAGCTTTGATTTCAAACCTGTCAATATCACTATGGTTACCATCCTCATCACTGTTATCATCATCACTATCAAAGAGTGTCATCTTTTCCTTTCCATCCTTCTTCAGCTTCTCTTTCTTATCAGATTCCATTGGTTCCTTAGCAACAGAAAAAAAGGGATGAAATACACTGTAAACATCTAATAAACATAAAATAAGAACAGCAGACACTTTTGGAGTTTTTTGAGATTTTGATGTTATGGTTGCCATGGACACTTGTGTTCTCAATTCTTGCTTCACTTGTACACAAATAAATCTTCATAGCATTCTCTCACTGACCTAATACATAACAAAACATGAATTTTCGATCTACAAATGATTCTACTTCTCACCTTGTCTGCATTTTCACTACTCTTCTTTTCTTCTTGTCCTGTGTCGTCTGCACTGTCTTCACCATCAGAACCAAAAAAGACATGTTTACCTGAACTCTGTTTGGAATCCTACAAAGTCAAACCATACAACACTTTAATACACAAATTTACTTGTAATACAGGATTAATTTCAACATTGTACAGATTTTTGTAAAATATGGAAGAGCAATTTTGATGTTTTGAGTTTGAAATGGGCATTGACTTTTATGCATATCTCTTTTTTTCTGTATACCTTCCTTTCTTTAGCAAATGGTAAGACAAATCACACCAAAAGTTTATGAAATTTAGACAAATAAAGTAAACATCCAGTACAACAGAACTGATGACATAAACATCCACTTTAACGATGTACAACTATAGAACTGATGACATACATAGAAACTGTTGTGATGCAGAACTACAGAATTGATGACATAAACATCCACTTTCATGATGTACAACTACAAAACTGATGACATACACACACCTTACTTGAGTGACCAATGTGAGTACAAATCTAAAACTTTTGGCTTGACCAGTTTAACGTGCTATCTGTTTGTCACTACATACGGCCCAAGGACAACATTTAAATAACCAATATAAAGACTATTATAATGCAAGGTACATCTCATGTGACAGTTAGTGATAACAACCTAAATCTCAATTTACAACCATTCATTTTAGAGAACTATGAGCAGCCTCCTATCTACATGACAAATTTGAGAAGATGAAATAAGGTTGATGACTTACCACACTAGCCAGAGCTTCTTTAATCAGCATCTTCTGTTTTTGTAAACTTTCTTGTTTCTCACGTAAAGATTCCAGACGTTTCTGATTGGATAAAACATGTTTGTCTTGCTTAGTTTTTATCTTCTTTTTCTCCTTCTCTTTTGTTTTGTCTTTCTTTTTCTTTTTCCCTTTGTCAGCTTGATCAGCATTTTCCTCACCTTGTGTTTTATCACTAGTATCATCTTGTGTGCTGCCAGCATCTGATGGTTTGTCGACTTCTGTTTCTGCTAAATCGTTTGCTTCATCGGGTGTTTCAATATCTTTCTTCTTAGAAACTGGTGTTTGTAAGTCTTCATCTAAAGTTCGTCTCTGATCTTTAGTTCTTTCAATCAGGTTCTCCTCACTGTCCACCTTGTTGCTAGGTGAAGTGTTTTGGTTGCTAGGTGGCACTTTCTGGTCACTAGGTGTATTTTTTGTGTTACTACACACATTTTTGACTGACTGACAAATGTTGTCAGTGTCAGCAGAGCCAACAGATTCAACATCAGATTCCTCTAACTTCTCTGTATGACTTTTCGTAGCCTTCTCAGAAGTTTTGGTCTTTGGTGTAGCTTTCCTCTCACCAGGAGTCATAGTCATTGACTCACTGATTTCAGAATCACTCTTTTCTGTCAAGTCGGATTTTTTGACAAGCTTTGATTTCTTTTCTTTCTTTTTCTTCTTAGTGTTAGTTTCTGGAGTGTCATTTTCAGTAGGTACAGTTTTAATTTCATCTGTATCTATTCTTTTTTTCTTTTTGACACTTTTTACAGATGTACAAATTTCATCAGTATCGGCTGATCCACATGATTCAACATCCGAGTCTTTCCCATCAACTCCAGTTTTAGTTCTTTTCTTACTTTCTGATAATTTACTTTTCTTTGGTTTCATTTCTTTAGGTGTAACATTTTCACTAACAACTTCAAGGGAATTATTTTCATCGTTGTCATCTTTATGGATGGCTGACATATTTTCAAGTCTCTCCTTCAAAGACTTGTCATATTCCAACCGATCTAACAGATCTTCTTCTCTTGCAAAGAAATCATCTTTGAAATCATAAAACTTTGACACAGATGACACATGCTTCTCTTCAGTTTCTTGAAATGTTTCTTTTTCAATGTCTGAATTAGTTTGTCTCTGCACATCCTCACAGACTGTTTCAGTAACCATGGTAACATCTTTATCAGTTATTGTCTTGTCTAGTATCAGAAAGTCACTTTCATCTAAACTTTCACCTGTTTTCATACTTTCTGTCTTTCTCAAAGTTTTGGTTTTAGGTGTGCTTTTATCAACATCAGATTCTTTCAGTTTTTCCATACGACTTTTTGTTGTCTTCTCCAAAGTTTTGGTTTTTATTGTAGCTTTACCCTCACCTGGAGTCATAGTCACTGACTCACTGATTTCAGCATCACTCTTTTCTGTCAAGTCGGATTTTTTGACAAGCTTTGATTTCTTTTCTTTCTTTTTCTTCTTAGTTTTAGTTTCTGGAGTGTCCTTTTCAGTAGGTACAGTTTTAATTTCATCTGTATCTATTCTTTTTTTCTTCTTGACACTTTTTACAGATGTACAAATGTCATCAGTGTCAGCTGATCCACATGATTCAACATCCGAATCTTTCCCATCAACTCCAGTTTTAGTTCTTTTCTTACTTTCTGATAATTTACTTTTCTTTGGTTTCATTTCTTTAGGTGTAACATTTTCACTAACAACTTCAAGGGAATCATTTTCATCATTGTCATCTTTATGGACTGTTGACATATTTTCAAGTCTCTCCTTCAAAGACTTGTCATATTCCAACCGATCTAACAGATCTTCTTCTCTTGCAAAGAAATCATCTTTAAAATCATAAAACTTTGACATAGATGACACAAGCTTCTCTTCAGTTTCTTGAAATGTTTCTTTTTCAATGTCTGAATTAGTTTGTCTCTGCACATCCTCACAGACTGTTTCAGTAACCATGGTAACATCTTTATTAGTTACTGTCTTGTCTAGTATCAGAAAGTCACTTTCATCTAAATTTTCACCTGTTTTCATACTTTCTGTCATTCTCAAAGTTTTGGTTTTAGGTGTGCTTTTTCTCTCACTTGGTGTACTTTTAACTGACTCAATAACATCTTCAGTATTGGTTGATTTCACATTATCAACATCAGACTCTCTCAGTTTTTCTGTACGTCTTTTTGTTGTCTTCTCCAAAGTTTTGGTTTTTATTGTAGCTTTACCCTCACCTGGAGTCATACTCACTGACTCACTGATTTCAGCATCACTCTTTTCTGTCTTGTCGGATTTTTTGGCAAGCTTTGGTTTCTTTTCTTTCTTTTTCTTCTTAGTTTTAGTTTCTGGAGTGTCATTTTCAGTAGGTACAGTTTTAATTTCATCTGTATCTATTCTTTTTTTCTTCTTGACACTTTTTACAGATGTACAAATGTCATCAGTGTCGGCTGATCCACATGATTCAACATCTGAGTCTTTCCCATCAACTCCAGTTTTAGTTCTTTTCTTACTTTCTGATAATTTACTTTTCTTTGGTTTCATTTCTTTAGGTGTAACATTTTCACTAACAACTTCAAAGGAATCATTTTCATCATTGTCATCTTTATGGACTGTTGACATATTTTCAAGTCTCTCCTTCAAAGACTTGTCATATTCCAACCGATCTAACAGATCTTCTTCTCTTGCAAAGAAATCATCTTTGAAATCATAAAACTTTGACATAGATGACATATATTCCTTTTCAGTTTGTTGAAATGTTTCTGTGTCTGAATAAGTTTGTCTTTCTACATCTTCGCATGCAGTTTCAGTAACCATGGCAACATCTTCATCAGGAATTGTCCGGTCTAGTATCAAACAGTCACTTTCCTCTACATCTTCACTTGACTTTACCCTTTTTGGAGTCTTTTCCTTTCTTAAAAGTTTTCTTTTTTCCTTTGTCTTCCCTTTCTTGATCTTCTCTCCGGTTGATCCAGAAACACTGAGGTCTTCATCTTCCCTCTTTCGAATTCCAGTATCATCCTCAGACATGTCAACTTCTTCCACATTTCCATTTTCTTTCCCATACCTTGATTCCCTGTCTTCTAATTCCCACGTCAAATCTTCCAGGCTGACATCAGTGACTTCCTGGCTATCTAGTTTTTTAAGTTGATGTGAATGCTGAGATGGGTCGTACTTGAAGATTTTCTTTTTGTCTTTTCTTCTTATATGAACAATGGGAAGAACACGGCCAAATTTACCAACCACCCAGTTCTGTATAAGTAACACAATAAAACTAAAAATTAACAAATTTACAATTGTAAATTCTACCAAATTCAAAAAATTAAATCAAAAAAATTTGCAAAGTAACATGAGGAATAGTGCGATTTGAAGACATCATCGCCTCATGTGATCAAAACAACATGGTGGAATGCAGAGTACCATATAATGTCTTCTGCATACAGTACAGAAAGTGTGATCACATCAATGATTTAAAAAAAAAATCCTACCTACTCATCCTATTTTGAAATTGAACGTTATCAGAACCACACATTTTTTTTATATTTGGCCTTATTGTTGCTAGAAATTGATACTGTGGCGGTTATCACATCACTTGTATGGGTAAGCAGTAACATCCCTACAATTTCCCAATAAGACTTTACATTCTGCAGTCAACACATAAGCCATCACTGCTTTAAGACTATGAAGAGAGTTCCTTCTGCAGCTAACAAAATGAACAATAAAAGAAACCTTGACAATTGCTTGTTGAAGTATACTAAATCAAACAAAAGTGTATTTGCATGACTATTTGTGAATCATTTTGCCACAAAATTAAGGTTACAATTTCATCAAAAGGGTGCTCTGAAATGAACCCCTGTTACCTCACGGGGGAAAACTACAGACACTTTATCACACTAGCTGCTTACAAACAACAATATTAGGGATATAATCACCAACCTTTTCACCAGGAATTGGGGTTCCAGGCACAGCTCCTTTCTTGACAAAATTGTGTACACCAGCTGCTGCTAAATTCTTCTCTAGTGTTGACTCAGTAACTTGTTCTGATGATTCTGCTAAAGCAGACTGTCTTTCTTTTTTCAATCTGTCAATCAAAAATATATAGGGTAAGTATACAGTAGTCAGTATATACAACTGTGTGATTCCAGGAAATGTTGTAAGGGGAAAAACATACAGGCTTTAATTAAATACATGCCTCAATCAAACATGAAGTATTACATGTAAGTGAAATTTTTAGAGACATTAATACATGGGTAAATTTCTCTTTACCACTCAGAACTCTATAGGGCCAATTTTTTTCTCCAGGCTCAATTCTCTTGTAATTTAACATCTACCCATCATACAGAATCAGTGGAGTTTTGGAAATTCACTCTTCCTATATATGACCTAAACACCATCATCTCCAACCCAATGGGGTGCCCACCTGTCATCCCTTTCTCTGACCAATTTGTTGAATGTACATGGTAATTTGTCACTTTCACTACATGGCATATTTGACCATCTGATGTAATTTTCTACCTGAGTTCAAGCTATTAATTACTGCATGTATTGACAGACATACAAATTCAAAATAAGGCAACTAACGATAATTTTGAAATAATTAACAGTTAATAACAACCACAACATCAACTTCTACACTTGGTACTCAGATTTTCAAACTTAACCAAGTGAACAGTTTCGGCTACAATTTTATATTGGTTTTCTATTGGTTTAACTTACTCCAAACTTATACATTTGGTAGTATGTGCCCTGGACTACGGCTAATTCAGTGCCCTGAACATGGAAATATAGATGAAATCAAGTTCACCTACCTTGATATGAAGTCTTCCTTAGCTGTCTGAATAACCATCTGATGTCCTTTCCACTTGGTATTATTATACACAGAAAAACCTACAAATAGGATATAAAAACAAATTACATTGGTTACTGGGGGTAGTGTGGTAAAACATGATTTCCTAATCAAAGTAAAAACCACTCCATACTTTTTAATTTAAAATGAAATTAAAGTGTACCTGGCACTGTCATATATGCATTGCGAATGCTTTAAAACATGTTTTGTGTTTGTGCAATGCATATTTTTTCTGCAAAAACAGTAGTGCATTTGGCTTTTTGTGAAAGCTGACATTCTTTAGACTCGTCAGCTAGTACTTCATTTGTATATCTGCTCTCTATCATTTTTTTGTCACCTACACTTTTGTTTTCAAAGTTTCATAAAATCTTTTTACTAATGTATATACTATATTTATAACTTGTTATAAACAAATATATGCTAGCTAAGATCAAAATGGTACATGTATAAGTTTGAACACCTGAATTACATCAGAATTGCAACAAAGCATTAAATGCCTACATTTAATGGCAAAATTTACTCCTTGTTCTTACAGTAAATATCACATAAATGCAAACTAACACTGTTCCTACATTTTAAAACATCCTTAATATCCATGTATGACAGTTGTAGCTAAATGTTAATTCATTCTGTACACAGAAAAGAGTTTCTTACATGTCCCAATATGAACAAGAAGAGATAGAAATCTTGCCAGAATGTTACAATATACTATAGATACAAGATACTATGGCTTCAACTTGTATACTGAATGTAATAGTACGGCAAAATTTATTTTCTACTTACACTTCTTGAGATCATTTTCTGTTGTCTTCATGCTGACATAGGCAAATGTCTTTGCTGTCTCACCTAAGTAGAGTAAATAGAACATCAAAGAGTGAAAAATAAAACAGGTCATCAAATTCCTTCTCAAGAATCACTATCTCAATTGTCATGTGTGATATTATTGTCATGTGTAATATTGTTTGTCACGTGTAATATTATTGTCTTTGACAAAACTAGATTTACATTTTGTACTATTCATATCTAGTGTATGACCTCACACGTTATGTACAGTGTTCTCCCCAGACAGACTACAAAGAAGGTGGCTAATTTGCATAACAATCTTCATATCAGTAACATGGTAATTTACATAATGATTTGCATAATGAGAATATTGGACTATTTGCATAACGTGTGCAACAGCTATCACTGTATCAGAAACATTCCCACCTTCTTGATTCTGATCATACAATCATTTCTGGGTGGGTTGTGAAAGAAACTTACCATGCAACAGACTAGTATGCAGGAACCATAATTTTGAGATTACTGGACCATCAGACATGTATATAAATGAAATAGTGATGATTGCCACATGGGAAATGTGCTAATTTATGTTGCTTACAATCCCTCTAATATATAGTACACTTGTAATTCATAGATTGGGGATTATCTAAGTTTTGAAGATGACAAATCATGCAGCCAATAATAAAATATTAGTGCGATCTGTGACTTACCTGTGTCATTTTTTCTGGATTTAATTTCAACTGACAGTACTTGACCGAATTTACCAAACTTCTCATTCAGATCATTTTCTTGTACTCTGTCAGATAATCCACCAATGTATAATCGCTTTTCTATATTTGCCATGGTGATCTAAAAACAAAAAATATCACATTTTAAAATTCTATCTCTCAGTATAATTTTTGTTAACTACATGAAACCATAGACAGTGGAGGGCTTGTCTGGATTGTAACATGGTCTATAACTAAACCAGAGTGGAGGTGTAAATCATAACGATATCATATAGGAACTAGACTAGTGTAGTGGAGGGGATACCAGGAAGTTAATCCATTTATGAGCTAGGTGATAAAGGGATCCCAACAGACATTATTTCAAACACAGACAAGCTTTGTTGTCTGTACTTCAAAGGATATGCCTTGATATATGTTGAGCGTCCTTTTCCCCTCCACTGTCTATAACAAAATATCAGTCTGTATTGATGGCTGAAGACAGACTCAGTACTACTTAACTATTGACAAAGTCATTTATTTGAGGAACTCTCCTTCACTAAGTCATGTTTCAATCGACAAATTTTTAATAACAGACTGATTCTAACTCAATAAGTGCCAGAATTAAATCTCTAGTATTTCATTTACAAGCAGTCTTGTTTATTGACTGAATCTGTGACTATAGGGCACTCAAATATTGTGAAAGGGTTTAGCCAAGTCACAGATTCAGCCAAGCAATGTACTATGGTTTAATGATTTCCCACAACTACAGATCCTTGGGACTTCATGGGTTTTATGCAATGGGAAACAGCCGTGTCCAAATAAATTATATACTAATGTACGCATAGTAGTGTACAATATCTTAGATACTAGAGAGAACAAGACAAGAATTGTTCTGTACCTTGGTATTTTATTTGCACACAATGTAGGTCAAGCAATTCATAAAATTAAACCGCTATAGAGTAGACACTTGACATTATTCAGATGTGTACTACACTCTCAAGAATTAAAGATGCATGGTGGTCTTACATTGTATATAAACCAAATGGGGGTTGGGTGCCATTAGAGGGTAATTTATAAAATGGGGTATTGGGCAAGTGTTCTGGAAGGCTGGTATTTTTAGTAAAACACACACTGGTATTTTGTGAAACATACTCTGGGAGTTTATACATCCATACAATATTAGTACAATTTGTAAATTGAACTGCCAAGTTGTGAAACTTTCCTTCTTCCTCTCGGTAAACTGCACCACCACATACATAATAGTCCCCAACCTTACAGTTACTGGTTTCAAGTGAGAATGTACCTCGATTGTTATAGAAACTAAACTTATAGTTATACAGAATTGTGTCGTTGGGCCTTTTAAACCTCGGAGTTGGAAGCATGGCGAGGTACACCCATATCCCTTGCACTATATAATTCCTCTTTCGCCTTCATCACTTTTTGGTATACAGGTGGCAAAAGCTGTTAATCTTTTCCCTTCAAATACATTAACTTAGTACGTATAATAACAGACTAAGCTTAAAATATCTACCTTCTTCGATAACACACGTGGTGTCCGCTATCCCCTAGGAAGCAGCCATATTGTAAACTTCGCCGAGAGCGACGCCCTCTACGCTCATACAACAACATACATCTCCTTTCGTTCTTTGAAGTTGAACGTGTATTCCGAACCGTAGAATGACAAGTTTTTTTCATGCTCTCATCGGAACCCCCTAAATGGTTTGGCGGTTGGTTGATAGAAAATTTTTTTCAAGAAACAGTCGCCCTGCCCAACTTTCAAATCACAACTAGAATAATGCTTCTGTAGCCTAGGCTTCTCTTTGATTGCTATTATTCTTCCAAAATATATTTCTACCCATGGGATACGGGAATGTAATAGTGTACCATACTTTACTTGTCTATAATGTTATTTTTGGCCAAGAAACATTCCAAAATTTTCTCTACATTACAGATTTTCTACTCTCTGTTGACATGACTATTTTATACTTCAACAGATGATCATTCCCTGCATGAAACTCTGTCCAAAGTAACAAACATTCTTCACTGACATGTATACACAACATTCTACAGAGACTTTGTTCAAAGTTTGGTCATATGTTTAATTAATAACAAGAACATGATAGTAAGCAGCAACATCGAAAAAAATCACTGAAAACAGTGAAATAACAAATTGGAATATTTGGTATCCGACAGTATATACTACCACACTGAAAACTTTGTCAACTGTATCAGCCTTAGACTTTTACGGTAGAATGTGCCTTGGGAACAATTCCCTTAAAAATTAAAGTTATCTAAATCTTTAATAAAAAAAATGAACGTAGCCATATGAAAGCTTGTTCCTGTTTTTTTCCCAACATAGTATTAAAGATTCCCCATCTTGCTTTCAAGCAAATCAAAAATCATTTATTTTCCCCCCTTTTGTATTTAGCAGCCATATTGGATTAAATGGCTTGATTTTGATGCATTTTTGTCCAAATGATGCCAGATTTATTTCTTCTTGATTTTAAATGTGAATGGATTTGAGTTTTCTAGACAAAAGTAACAACAAAAGTCTAAGACACATTCTATTTCAGATAAAAACAAATAACAAAATATCATTACATGACATTTCACAACAGAAGTTTCTGCTTCGTTTCCAGATTTTAGGTTTCATGATGACTTTGAGCTTCAAAGGAATGAAAATGCTGTGCTTACAAATTACAACCTATAACCCAATTGATAAACCATACTTCATATAGTCAGTACTTTTAAAGTAACGAAAAAATACAAAATGAACAATAATGTTTCAGAGTGAAAACAATCTTGTCTCTCAAATAACTCTCATAATTGTAATAATCCTAGGGTGCATTAACGTCAAGTGTTTCATTCACAAGTCCAGAAGTTTTTCAACTAAAACCCAAAATGTGGCAAGCCCAGAAAGTGTACAAATAATAAAATATACTTGTACTGGTAACACAATACAGCAGATAAATAACAGAAACAAATAAGAAAATAACAATAAATATCTTTTGATCTAGTCTATTAAACTGAAAGGTTTTACAGTAAAATTGTCAACTTTCTTTCAAAAAACAATATAAAGTGACAGAAAGCGTCAAACAGATGGACAAACAGCCAAATGGACACAAACACACACACACACACACACACACACACACACACACACACACACACACACATACACACACACAGATAGGTTGACACAGACAGGAAGACATGAGATGGCTCTCTTTTGTCATGAAATCAAAGAAATCGTTTCACATCATTCTAGGAGTACGAGATGAAGGCCATTTGCTCTCTTTCTTTCTCTCCACTGCACCTAGCTGACACTCAGAATCTGAGATTTCTCTATCAGTAATTGTAAAATCACCACTCCCAGTTGTGTTGAATGCAGCACCATGACAACCATGTCCAGAGACTCCAAACTTCTGGGAATACTGAACACTCCCTTGATGTGGATGAAGTCTTTCATCTTCCCCAGAATAATAACTCTTCTTTTCATCATCAGTGTTTCCATCAAAAGATTGCTTGACTGGCGGTTTTGGCCATTTGAATGGTGTTTTCTTCTCTGGCTTCATATTCAACCTCTCGATAGAACTTTCCAGTTCTTTCAGCTCCACAGGGTTAGGTTCTGGTAGACAATTTTTGAACCTCTTTTCATCAAACTTTGGTAAGAAGCTTGTTGCCATGTACAACTGACATAATCTTTCCATAATTTCTTTCTTGTACACCAATATTTCACTTGCGTTGTTACCATTTCTGACCATTTTATCAGCAAAATCACAGCAGTGGTTGATCAGACTCTCCCCCACATACATACTATGTTTCTCAACTTGCAAGTACTTTTGCTTCTGATAACAACTTTCTTGGATTTTCAGTACCAATGATTCTTCATACTTTTCTAACTCATGATGTAACTTATCAAATGTACTCTGGATTTCTCTAATCTTTACCTGTTTTTCTTTCTGTAGTATCTCTGACACAGTTTCAATGTCTCTGGCAGTTTTTTGCAAGGAATCAATTTGATGCTTACACTTCTCAGTGGCTTCCTTGATGTCACTAGCTGCGTCCCCACTGCAGTCTTCTATGCCAAACACAACATGCTTGTCATGGGCTGACTGACAGTCTTGACAGAGAAGCTCATCACATATTTGACAGAATGACTCACATGACTGGTAATGTTCAGAACACTTTAATGTACACTTATTAGTCTGGTTTCTGCCCAGGCTGTCATGAGCTACAAAGCTGTGGAGTGGGTTGTTGTATTTGTGTGTGACCTCACAGTTGCTGCACAGCTTCAAAGCACAATCAAAACATTCATAAATGGGTGGCTTTTTCTTACAATCTTGGCACAATGTTACATCCTTGGATTTCACCACAGTGTTGTTTTTCAGCGCTCTCAATCCACCATCTGGTATAACAGTCTTGTGATCACAGACTGGACAAATAATTTCCCTTTTCCCCTCAGTACTTACACACTCTTTCAAGCATGACAAGCAGAAAGTATGGAGGCAGGACAGTAGTTTGGGAATTCTGAAACTGCCAAAGCATATACCACACAACTGTTCAATGGTAGCGGGTGTCTTGAAACAGATGGCCATGGTGGTCTGAAACAATCCAACAAATCAAGGGTTACCCAATATGGTTTTTGATATGCTTTTTCTCTTTCTTTTTAAGTTGCATGTTTCTTCTCAAAGATGTTGTAATTGTCTGGAACAGTGAGTTATAAGATAAAAAGTGTATGAATATTTGGTGTTGTACAATATGAAATGACAAAACTCAAAACTTTAATCAATGAATGGCATCCATCTATATTTCTTTTAACAAACAATGTGACTGGGTGTGCGTCCTACATCTAAGATTAGGCAATGCACTCTTTTTCTTGTCCATGGGCAATGTAATGACTACAAATAAGGCCAAAATGTTCCCCAAATCAAATGAATCAATTTTTTTTAAGGTGGAAATAATCCATAAAGACATTTGTGTGATGTCATCACATTTTCCTGATATACTATGATGTATGACGCAATTTTTAAAAGTTATAATCCGTCTGCAAGTTTTATTATTGCGTATGGATCTCCAGGCCCAGGGTCACGAATGTCCCTGTTAAATGCCAGACATATATAAAATACAAGTACATTTTGTAGTTACACACATTAGAGTGAAAGTGACGTAATCTAGAACTTTAATAGAAGCATTGTTTCCAAGAAAGTGATTTCGTCAGTTTGACTTATCTAGTAAATATAGAGCTAATATATTACTGTATTACTCGGCTGTAGATGTAATGCTCATACTGCCAAGATAACTGGACAAACTTTCCGACATCAACTCTTACCTTTCTTGAAACAATGATGTCTTCACTTGAAATGGAAGTGACTGCGTTCACGCACATGTGAAACAACCGCCACGCCTCGCATCTGTGAGCAAAATGAGTGCGCCCTCACACTTCACACTTCAACTTTGCAGCTTCGAGCATTTCGATTCCCCAAAACTCTGACCATTTACAGGATTTAGTCTGTATATATTGTTTCTATTTTAGTGGACTGAAAATGAACAATCCAAACTGGGTAAAAAGAGGAGAAAGGCCTCAATCGATTACATTATCACTGGAGGATTGACATAACAAACACACACACGCATTACAAATTTTAATGGCGGACAGTTTGAAACGTTAGTCGTCGACTAAAATAGTGAAAATCTTGCAGATTGGTGACATGGAGGGCTCTTCTGAAGCTGATCTCATCTCTCATGTAAATAAATCGATCCAGGAGTAAGTATGACTTTTTATTGGAGTAATTTCTGTACGAACGTAGAAAGTGTAACTGATCGACTGCGCTGCTGTGCTGGAGAGGGAGCCCAGCCCAGGAACCGTGTTTACATGTAATAAAAATCAAATGAGTAAAAATAAACCTACGCAAGCAAACAAAACTTGTGTGGGTAAATGAAAATACCATAAACACATGAAAAAATAAGTATACATGATGTATATACGGGCCTGTATCCTAAACTAAGTTTCCATTATATTGCGCCATATCAAAACTTATAATAATAAGGGTAGTTACCCCAGTTACTGGTACGGGCTAACCATAGACCCTGACGTTCGTGTAGGGTCTGTAGGCTAACGAAGACGTGTCGGACTGAACGGAGCGCATATTTCCAGAACTAGGTTTATAGGAAAGGCATGAATATTTCGGGCAGCTGATTAGCAATGTACACAGATAAATTATTCCTGACAGAGAATTCAGTAAGGCTTTAATAATAGGTATCACTTAAGTTTGTCAACATTGAACACAACCCCCAAAAAAGACAAAAAACGAAAAGAAAATCACCCTGTAGCAATCTGATTAAAATCTGATGTAGATGTCGGCTAATCGAAATCGTTCATTGCTATTTTACCTTCGTTATTTTGCCTGAATTGACCTTCTTGGTACATGTTAACATTTTTTAGCCTGAACAATTACGATTAGCCGACATCTACATCGGATTTTAATCAGATTGCAATATGAGGAAACTCTTTGTGTCACTGTTACTAAGTTACCATTGCAGGTGTTTTCCAGTGCATATTACATGCATATTACGTATACATAGGTCCCCTGTACACAATGAAAATCAATACATGCACATAGCTCTGTGTGAAGATCTTCAAAATCATGTATTAAATTCTAAATGGTCCATTGTGATGTCTCTTGAAGGGTAGCAACATTGTTACAGATTCATGTTGGGTCCTTGCATTACCCTCATCATAATCATCGTCATTGAAGTTAGCAATTATGTATGATCTCCTGGCATATGATGAATTATTTATTTCTGTACTTTAGCCACATGTAGTACAAATAAGTTCTGAACAAATATATATCGTCAGGCACAGAAACAAAAGTGAACTATGCTCATTATTTCAAATCGATGTCACGTTGTGTAGTATTGTCAGCAAAACTGTGTTTGTGAAAAAAGTTATAATTTTTTTTTGTTTCCAGTTTTCCTGTGGCAGAATCTGGCAGTGAGTTGGACTCTGTGACCAAATTTATTGATAGCATCACCAAACAAATGTCCCCACAACGTGTAGACTTAGGGCACATACCAAATTTGCCATTGGAAGACAGTGACCAAACAGCAACATTGTCAAATCAAGACTTGGCTACCTTGAAGGAGCAATACAGACAAGAAATTGACAAATTAACCAGGGAGATATCCATGTTAGAAGATGAGGTACAGAGACAAGAAGATGAAACACTGGAATTCAAGGATACAGAATTACAGGAAATCATGTAAGAATATATTGTAAAAAATTTGATGAATTAGCCTTATTGAAATATCAGTTGAATTGTTGACTTGATAGGTCCTCTGCTGTAGGACAGAAGATTCACTCAAAGACATTGATCTGGCATTTATTTTTATTATTAATAATTTACTCTTAATTACTAATTTGAGCTGGGTGAACTATAGTCTCGTTATTTTTGTTAGTTGAGTAAAGACTCTTATGACATTGCCAGAAACAAATAAATGTTTTTTGAGTACAGGTGTATTTCTGTTTGAAGTACTGATGCACACAGCCAGCAAGGTAATGACATGATGTTTTTACAGTACGAAATGCAATGAAAAATAATGAAATGTGTGGTTTATTTTTTGCTCATTTTGTTTTACCTTAGGAAACGTTTGCATGATGTTGCTGATTTGAATGAAGTAAGCAAAGAAAGTTCTAAAGTGAGTACTTGTAAGATTGTAATCAAAGTAGGTAGTAGGGCTGTACATGCCTCTCAGGTTCCAACCAACTTGAATTTAGTTTAGTAGTATATGCATTAGAGTAGAGTTCACTGTAGGAAAGTTCTCTTTGTTGGTTTACTGCAGCCATCATTTTGTGTTCAAGTAGAAATTTACAAATGACCTTTCCCCTAATGAACTCTGACCCTTTGCATATTGCAAATACATGTACTGATGATCCCAGACCTGAGAGACATGTGTCTGTGTTGCTCTAGTAATACCCCTCAACTAGTAGTACCTAACTGTACTCCTTACTACCTGACTTGAAGAAAATGATGTGTCTATTGCACAATTATGCTTTTGTTCCCCCCTCCTCCCTTCTGTACGAATACACCCTAGACTATCTCACCAGTCCTCAGGAGCATCGCTATTAGCTGTTTTGTATGTACCAATATCTACCGAATAATTGTACTAGAATATCCTTGTACTGTGGGCCTTCATAAACTACATAGGACTAATCATTTGTTGATGTGTTACTGCGACTCCATGGTATTGCGATGCCCAGCAGCAACACGCCAACAAATGATTAGCCCTGTGCAGTCGATGAGGCCCCACAGTATAAGGATATTGGAGTACAATTATGCGATGGATAACAGCATGTACAAAACAGCCCTTTTAGCGATGCGATGCTCCAACTGTGAGAGAGTGAGAGAGTCTAAGATACACCCATATACACTCTTAATTTACTTATTCCATTCATTGGTTTCTTTCTTTCAGTTGAAAATGACATCCATGTTTACAGAGATACACCTGACAGATGTGACCAGAAAAGTCATACAACGTTCAAAGAGAAAAACTAAACAAAGACAAACATTATGGGGTCAAAGTTATGGCTTGACATTTCAACTTGACTTTGATGTACAGGAGACTCAGGTAAATATTGTTAGAACAAAGAAGGTGTCAAAAAATGTAGGTTATACAGTCCTGTAAGATGTTAAATGTGCTTCACATTTTGAGCAATAACTCTTTCTTGAAACAGAAGTTAAGGTTAGACAACTAAAGAGTCAGTGATTCCTAACATAAAGCATTTTCATGACGTTAGGATTGATTGACTTTTTTTTGTCTAACTTTAGTATCCACTTTTGATATAGAGTTGTTGCTCAAAACATTATGTGACTGTACATCTTAAAGGACTGCTTTGTCTGTTATTCTCAATCTCTTTTAATACAGTCCTAGCAGCATTTATTTAACTAAATAATGTTAGAATAATATCCCTTCTCAGTTGCAAGTACAATTTCTTTTACAATTTAGACATTTAACAAATTGTAGAACTTGAATCCGTAAGTTACATGTATAAATTATGAAATCATGACACACTGTCCAGGCTATTTCACTAACGTTTGCAATTCTCAGTATTTGTAATATTTACCATTCCTCACCTCATGCTAGAAGATCTAAATAAAATAAGAAGGGTCTGACTGGTCAACTTATTCTGACAAACCTATAGTTGCATGTGTCGTGCATAGAGCAAAAAGAAATGTTATTTCTATGATGTGCCTCGGGAATCATTTCAGGTAATAATAAGTATGTATTGATTGTTCTAGTGTATCTGCTTTACATACCATCTCAAAATAACCATGTACATGTAGCACTTGTTTCTACCCAGTACTGTAATTGCTATGTTTCATCACAAGGGGGCGCTGTTCATGTCATATTTGCCTAACCATTACAAGAAATTTATTGATAAGTTCAATATCTAATTTCTTTCTTTCTTATAGATGAAAAGAAAGAAAAGAATAGATTCTGAATCTTCTGATGACATCACTCACAGTAAAGCTTGCATCACAAGATTACAAGTCACTGTTGATAATCAAATTGAAAATGAAATGAGAGAATTTATCCAGAAAGTCCAAGAAGAGAAAAATCTGCAATCGTTTTTCCGTGGTTTTGAAAGTTGTGCACAGTGTTTTCAGTACAGGCAGAAGACCTTTGAGTATTTTAAGGTATATGTTATGTTTTTACTGTCATAGAAAATAGGATTTTAGTATTACTGTCGTCTGATATTTTCTTCAACATTACCAATGTAGTACTAGGACATAATGTACATCAAATAGGGTCATCATTTATTGCTGGTCCAGTGACATCGATGGCTTATTTTGCCTGCATTTGTTTTCATGATTATATTCCAAATGTAAGAGCTATGTGTCAGGTTGTTGCATTCTCCCCAAAGGTTATTTTGTTCATGGATTAGAGAATGGCTTATTCAGTTACTGAAATTCTTGTTCACATTGGCCACATTTTTTCTGTTAATGTTTAGGCTGAAAAATGATAATGTCAAAATATCACATCCATCAAAGATGCACTTGCCAGCCATATGGCATATACTTGTAACACTCACTGACCAGCACAAAAAATATGAAACTTAATACGTGTACTATGTTACTGAATATGTGGGTCAGATTGAGAGTTCAAAATCATCAATTTCCGAAGAAAAAGTTTGACATTTAGTGGAGAACTCTCATTAGTAGTAATACATATGTAAATTAATTTCAATTAGAAATGTGCAAGCTTTCATCATACTGGCCATTTTATATTACAAAGAGTTATGAAATTTCATTTTGGTAAATAATATTGTAATATGAATGAAAGAGATAGGTATACCCTATAAGCTAATGCAATAACTTGACAAGTGGTGCAAAACCGACATACTTCATGTATACAAATGAAAAATGTTACCTCCTACATTCCTCTTATTATTATCAATCTCATGTATGTGATACATTATACCTCACGCAAGCCAAGTTGAACATATTCAAACTAAGAAATATTGGATTTATGCCCTGGTTCTATATCACAACATATGTCTGGTTCTGTGATATTCAAAATATGAATCAAAACATTACAAATTGCTAGTATCTTCCTAATTTTTCATAATTTATACATAGGAGGTATAAATTATAATTATATTATTTCCCAATATTTTTCTTCATTCAGCCTAAAAACACTCATGATAGAAGTATTTTGTCACTACTCGTCTTTTGACTTGTAGTGTCAACACCCTTAGACTTACTTAGGTCACTTGTGTTTTCCTTGGCAGAACAAGAATGAATACTATCCTATTGTAACAGCTGAGACTTGGTTTATCCAGTCAGACTGTTCTCATTAAATCATCTCCCTCTTCCAGTTCTGTATTTCTGTATAGTTTTATATACAGGTAAAAGTTGTACAAATTTAAACATATGGTCATTTTCATATGTCCATACCATAGGACTTACTGTCAGAAAAGTTCAAAACAAAAAAAGTAAACTAAAATAAACTACATAGTGAAACACACAAACATCATATTTTGTTTTCCCATGTGGGGCCCCCTTCATCTAAGTTATGATCTAATAAATAGTCTCCTGATATGCTCTTCCTTTCTTTAATCTTATCTCCCATGTACAACATAGACTAATAATTCATTGAGAAATATAGAATTATTATTAACAAATGTGAAATTTGATGGATGACCAGCTGTATAGTCTTAGCAGTTTTCTGATGATGACATGGAAGTATACAGCCATTTGAAATGAATACTGTTGATGAACTTTTTAGACAGTGCTGGATAGCATATCTATAATGTACATTGATGTAATGGATATCTCACTTTCTCTCCAAAAACATCTGGAGAATTTATCAAGAACTTATGCTGCTCTGTCATACATTTCATATGAACATTTCAACGACAGAAAACAATATATCTGTCTTGTGTAGACATTTTAGCGCTATCCATGTATTCAGAGATGAAGTATTTCCAAATTTTTTCATAAATCAAATCCAAGTTTATTATCTTGCAAATGTGAAATCTTAAGTATATATAAAACAATATATCTGTCTTGTGTAGACATTTTAGCGCTATCCATGTATTCAGCAATGAAGTATTTCCAATTTTTTTCATAAATCAAATCCAAGTTTTTGTATTTTACAAATGTGAAATCATAAGTATTTTTTTGTAAATTTGCGGATGAAAATAATTCTTGATTTTTCACTGTCTTGTTTCAAAGTAAAAGTGTAAAAATGACAGATTTGTAATGCTGTGAGACAGACAGTAATTCACAGAAATAACAAAGCATTAAGCAATTTTAGATATGACATTAGCTTTAAATCAAAACTTTGTATTTGTGTGGCCATTGAGATATTCAGACAGACAACCTGACATCATATTACTATCAATAAAACTGAGTGTCATTTACGTGACCTTAGGGTGACCTTTAGGTGTATAGCTTACTTTCTTCCCAGGCTGTGCAAATTAATTATCACATTAACTAGGGGTATCGATTGTGATATCAGGTATTAAATAGTCAAACTTAGGAAAAGAAAAGAAATGTGAGCAAGTATCACTGATGCAGGAGTTGCAGCTATGTCTGTTCAAATTCTACTCAAAGTGTCCTGCTGACAAAGCAATTGATTCAACTGGTTGATGACATGACTTTGACCCATTATGGCATTATCCTCCCACCCTCCATCCCCCATGGACATCTCATCATCCAAGGAATTAGCCTCCTAGAGACTAGCCATTGACTTTCAAATCTGTCAATCCATTCCCGGTCCAAGAGATCTTCAGATTTTAAAAGCCAACAGATAGCCTCTAGACTACCAACAGATCACAAAGTGATCATCATGGGTAAATCACTAAGGTTATCAGATTACAGTTCAGAATATGAAACCTAACAAATCATTTCTAGTGGATGGGATATGCATCTTAATTTTAAGTTCACTTTCATACTTGCTTAATTAAAAGGACTTTTCCTTTGAAAATTTTTCATACAAAAATGTACATTTACCAAAGATGTTGCTGCATGTCGGGGGTTGGTAATTGTACAGTGAAACAACTACCAAAAAACAAAAAAATATTAAAAGTTGCCAAAAATCAGTTGCATTGAAACGCTATTGGTTTACTTGGACAAAATAAAACATTTTGTTAATTGTCTCCTGATGATTGTCTCATTTGCTGTAACAATCAACAATATTGTCTGTCTGTATGTCTAGTATTCTCATACTACCAGTATACCTGTCAGCTTTTGATTTAATGGGAAAGGGTTTTATTCGAAATGAATGATTTTCACTTCCTGGCATATGTGACAACCCCAGACATAACTTACATTATTTAGCTGTACTGATTTTAATATATGAGATAGTTAGCATAGTGTACCCTAGAGTTCAGTGTAGTTGTATGTTTATTCCTGTTTATCTTCCATGTTTACAGCAACTTTACCCTAAAGTGGTGAGGTTGGTTGGTGGTCCGGTGAGCAACACACTACAGTTCATTCATCCAACACGTCCAGGGTAAGCTAAACGTCTACTCAGCTTCTTCAAAACTCATGAACCGATTAATTGTGAAAAATGAAATATCTGTAAGCATCAATGACATTGTTAGTCATCACTCAGTTACCATGTATATTAAGATTAATGAAATTTCAACAAACTAGTAACTACACCAACTTCTTTCCCACCAAAATTATTTTGACTACACATTGTTTTCATGTAACATTTTTACCAAATTATTATGACATAAAGTTTTGTTTTCATTTAATTTTTTGGCACATCTCACTTTATTTTTAGACTGAATCTACATATATAAAGTTTATGTATAAATTTGTACCAAATTATGTTGAAAAATATGACATTTATACTAAATTATTATGAAAATAAAATTACAATATTTTTTTGCATGTTTCTATGATTTTGATGAGGTTTAAGTTTGCCAAAAGTTCTTTCCCGCCAAAATTATTTTGAATACACATTGTTTTCACGTAACATTTTTACCAAATTATTATGAAAATAGAATTGCAATATTTTTTTTCCATGCTTTGAAGGGGTTCAAGTTTGCCAAAACTTTTCTTTAGATTAAATAATTTGTGTTCATAATGTTTCTTGTCATTAGAAAAAAAGAAGAAACATAAACAAAAGAAAAGTAGAAGGACATTTACAACCAGTGACAGACAAGCATTTACAAGTGGAACTTGTTACAAACAGGGAATGTAAATAAATGAATTTATACCACTTGGCTCAGCATGTTGGAAGTACAGAGACAAATATTACATTCCATCATTTGATAAGAATGGTTTTATGGACTCTTTACACAATAGCTCACATTCACAAATACATTTCAAGTTCACCTGGCATTTCATGTCCAAGTAAAGAAGCCATAAAATTGTTCTTATCAAAGCATTTACTAGGTCTCGGCTGTTCAAACATGATGGGCCAAGTTATATTAATCCAATTCAGTTGTTTACTTTTCCCTGTTTGGAACAAGTTCTGCTTGTAAATGCTTGCCTGTCACTGGCTGTATTATTTCTAGTTTCTCTCACACACACAAAAACACATCATGATGCTAAATCCGATAAAAAAATTGTTGATATAAATGTGACTACTAGTATTTTACTCTTTTAGTTCTACTTATTAGGGTTTATAGTGCTATAACCAGAGTGTTGTGTAAAAAGCAATGAATTACAGTTTTTATTGTAGTAGTTTGTTATTCAATGAAATAAACAAAATATAAAACTAGAGCTGCAAATATTTAGGAAGTATTTACTTGTCAGTTCCGTTTTCCATGAAGTCAAACTGAATACTCAGTGATGTAAATAAAGGCTGTTAGCTGACAAAAACTTGCGACTACTCCACACTTGCTTGCTGACTTCACTTTCAGGAATTAGGGTTCCAAAATTCTTTGGTTCATCCATTGTTTTTTAGATTCGTTTGTCTCCCTCAGTCATACTGGGTAGATATTACTGCCTGCTTTTCCAATTTTACCTACATTGTTTAGCTACATCCCTGCATGCTAGAAGTTGTTAAAATCCCTTTTGAAGTAATTTTGTATCAAAGCTTACCATGTCATTTATCAGAAATATTTTTTAAAAAAAGAAATAAATGTCACCAACATCTTCTTGTCCTGGTAAATTGACAAATTTGGCATTGAGTAAACAGTTAGTTGACCATTTTAATCAAAATGAGAATATCCTTGAGCAAGTATATTACTTTTATCCATGAATTGCAAGGTGACATCTGAAACAAACTAAAAAACTAACTACCATTAATAGCTCCCAAAGTTGACAAAACTTATAAAACCTCACTTATTGTGATGTCCTGTTACTCAATTTTATTAATTCCAATATCATCAGTTATTGTGACTTCAACGAGTACTAGGATGCTTCGAAGACTCCAGGGTCTTTGCAACAATTTATCACGGCTTCCTACTTGAAAAATCAATGTGAAATGACATCGACAAAGTTTGTGTTTGTAACTTAATACCAAGCAAAAAGCTAAAAAATATAATGTGTTTGTTATTGTACGTTATTGTACATTTAACACATTTATTATGCTTTTCCAATGTATTGAGTTACAAACACAGACTTGGTCTATGTTGTTTCACATTGATTTTTCAAGTAGGAAGCCATGATAGAATTGTTTTATTAATTAAATATCCAAATTAAATACCCAATCCTCATCCATATGGCCAGTTTAATATAATATTTGTAATAAGTGACTATTTTTAAAAAATTATTTTCTGTACAGACCTATATTCAAAGTACAATGGCAGACAACCCTGACATCCAACAACAGGCTGGTACCCACCATAGATCTCTTCATCAAAGTACCCAAGGAATGTGAGTACAACTATTTCTATGAAATTCTAGAATGTTTTCCTCATTGACTGCCTTCTCTATAACAGACTGACAGGAAACGATGCGACACCAACTGTCTGTATATGATATATGCTTGTTTTTCATAAAGGAAATGACCCCAGAATTGTAATTTCCTTGTAAGAATGGTTTGGTTCACCACAAAATATACATCAGATGTTTGGGAGTAAAGATATCACTTTATCGGTCAAGACCAACTGATTGCTCTGATAGCAAACAGTTTCTTTGTTTTTCCAGAACTATTTTGAGCTTTATGTCTGCATTTTCAGTATATTACTAGGGTTTAATGTATTCCGATTTTATGAAAACTGAAGTCAAATCAATTGAAATCAACACAAATGGAGAAAAAAATTCAGTGTAACTATTTTTTTAATTAAAAACTTATCACCAAAACAAATTATTATCAATAACTGAAATCAATGAATAAGGAGTAAAACATTGTCAAGTCACATTGAAATATTGAGGTTGATCCAAGACTTTTTATTTCATAAAACTCATAAAATAATAATAATAGTAATAATAAAGCTATTTGTGTTCCACTGGAATTTGACAGGAGGATCAGTTACAGTCTGCTGCAGTATTGAAATCTTGATGAGAAAGAACACTCTAGAAGTCACAGTGTGACACATATTTCATGTGTCATAAACTACTCAATAACTATTTATAACTAACAAGTACTTTCACACCTGAATTTACATATATTGAAGCTAACCTTTTCACACCTCTGGTTTAATACTCAACACCTCCAGTAAATTTGGATCATTCTGTCAGATCCAGTTAGACACTGAAGAAGGACAAGTGATTTGTTTCAAACATGTATGTTTCTCAATCAAAAGTGGAAGAGAACTTGTTTATGAACTATTTATGTACATGATATCAATTTATTGATTTATAGATTTATTTTAAAAATCCTATTTTTGTATTTCAGTAGGTAGACTTGATAGGAAGGGTACGCTGAAATCTGCACCGGCTAAGTTTAGACATATGGTGAAACATCTTGGTATAGAGAGAGCTATTGATACAATGGTTCAAATGACATGTACATACTGAAAAGACGTCAGTGAATTACCATTTTTATGTGTATAATAAAGAGGGTGATGAGTTGACCTCAGAATATATACTGAAGACAGTGATATGGAGCCATGATGTGGACTTGCTGAAGACAGCCATGTGAAGCTATGTGTACATACGACAGACAGCCATTTGAAGCTATGCACATATACCATAGACAGCCATTTTGAAGCTATGTGTACATACTATAGAGAGCCATTTGAAGCTATGTGCACATACTATAGGTAGCCATTTGAAGCTATGTGCACATACCATGGATGGCAATGTGAAACTATATGTACATACTGGTGAGCCATGAAAAGCTATGTGTACATACTATAGACAGCCATTTGAAGCTATATGCACATACCATGGATGGCAATGTGAAACTATATGTACATACTGGTGAGCCATGTAAAGCTATGTGTACATACTATAGACAGCCATTTGAAGCTTTGTGTACATACCATGCATAGACAGCAATGTGAAACTGTACATACCAGAGAGCCATATGAAGCTGTGTGTACATACTGAAGACAGAATGTGAAGCTATATGTACATACTGAAGACAGAATGTGAAGCTATGTGTACATACCATAGACAGCAATGTGAAACTGTAAATACCAGAGAGCCATATGAAGGTATATGTACATACATTACTAAAGACAGCCATGTCATGATGTGAAGCTATGTGAAGCTGTGTACATACTGAAGACCGAAATGTGAAGCTGTGTACATACTGAAGATAGCCATGTGAAGCTGTGTACATACTGAAGACCGAAATGTGAAACTATGTGTACATACCAAAGCCAGTTGTGAATATATGTGCACATACCAAAAAGAGTGGTGTGCAATCATGATGTATACATAACAAAGACAGAGATGCTAAGCTATGTGTACATACTGAAAACAGCTGTGGGAAGCTATGTGTAAATACCAAAGCCAGTTATGTGAATCTATGTCCACATAGTGAAGACAGTGATGTGTAGCCATGCTGTGTACTTGCTAAAGTTAAAGTAAGGCTATTAGTATGGAAGGCAGCCATGTGAAGATATGTGCATATATCTAATAGAGGCTGTGAGCTACATTTGTATGTGAAGCTATGTGTACATATAGTGAAGACAGTCATATGTGGTCTAATGTCACAGTCTGTATATGCTAAAGACAGCCATGAAAAGTCACGTGTAATTACATGTTGGTGTTCAAAAGTGATGTATACATATTGATTGAATTATAACATGTGGTGTACTGTATTGAAGACTGCTACCAGTATGAAGTCTGTTACAACAGTATGTGGTTCTTAATGTGTTTATACTTGAGAGTCTGCCTTTGTTGAGCTGCGGTAATAATGATTTGAAACCATAATTTATACAAATTTATACAAATTTATACAAAACATGAAATTCACAGACATTTTTTAATATAATGTCTGGTATACTGACACATCACCAGTCTAATTTTTAGAAAAATAACTATTGTTGAACTATCTTCTTGTTTTAGTATTACCAACAGTACTGTGATGAGCAGCCCAATTCAGTTCAATTGAAATCTGAGACACCACCATCATTCATTCAAATATAACAAAGTGTTGTCTCCGATGCTTCTTCAATACATTATCTTAGAACCCAGCAATGATATCACTGCCACTGAAACACTGAGATTTAAGTATGAGATACTAGTAACACCCCTAGGGTCCTCTCTCTCTCCTACTATTTCAAGGCCTGCAGTACAAACAATACATGTGGCTCACCCATTAACAGCTGTTATCTCAAGTGAATAAAACAAACACAGCACAATAGAATATAGAACACCACATCCTAGCAATATTTGAAACAGTTGCCAGCATGATCAAATTTCTAGTCTCATTCACTCATCCCATTCCTTTCCAAAAGACAATGTGATATTATATATTAAAAAGTTCAGAATAAAATATTTCATCAAATTTGGTGCTTTAAAGGGGAACCCCACGCCAGAAAATAAATGTACTTTCATAAACTTTGGGTTGTGTAGAATCATTTCATGATTTCATAGCGCGTAAATTTTACATAATTGCTGAGACACACCAAATCGAAACTCTATTTCACTGTTGTTGTTCTCACAGGTGCATCATGGGACTTAGCAAACATACATATGTATTAGATGCACAATGAATATTCATGACCCTTTATATCTAATGGTAATAGGCATTTTAGGAGTCTAAATGCAGGAGTCAAAATTTATGTGATGTGAAATTATGAAATTACTCTCTTTCACCCACAGTTTATGAGAGTGCCTTTATTTCGTGGAGAGGCATTTCCATTTAATATAGAATTTGTTTGTTCCCAGATTACATATAATACTTGAGTGTGAATGTCCAACTGTAATATATGTACATATGTGATAATACAAATGTAGTAACTCTATGTAGTAACTCTTAATGCTTAATTTACTATATATATTGATAATTATTATTAAACTTTAAAGAGCCTCAGTGTGGGATTTGCACTGCAGTTACAATACTGAAAACATTATTGCATGCCCTGTATGCAAATGAGTTTGTGAGTAGTAATAGTGAAGTTACCTTATTGAAATCTAGTTTTTGAAACGACTACGTAGCTATTGTTCGAATCACTCAGATGTGTGTGAGTGTTCCATGTAAATGAAATCTTATGACTGCATAGTTATATTTTTATGAAATTTGCTGTTTCAGATAATCAAATGTTATAATAACAGACCCCCATGACCCTTGATCTTGAGTGCGAGTAGAGGGTATTTGCATTTGTGCTTGCAGTGTCTTCTGCCTCACTTTCACTCGTGATATTAAGAATGGCACAATTTAATAAAATGAAGACAGTCTAGTCTAGTCTTACAGTATTTATCATGTCATTGTAGTGTATTTTTTATATCCCTGATCTAATCAACCTGAAAGCGTCATCCAGAGTTCTCTGATCAAATGACAAAATCCTACTTCATGTACCACGGAGTAACCAGAAGACCTGTGGTGATCGTGCTTTCTCGCGCCATTGAACATTACTAAGTAGTGGAGTTTGGCACTATGTAAAACTCTTTGATTGATTGATTGATTGATTGATTGATTTATTGATTGATTGATTGATCCCTAATGAGAATTACACATTTACTGTCAGTACTTTAGAAATCCAACCGTTACTGTAATTCCATGATTTTAAAGACAATGCTACCAGTCCCAATATCTTGATTTTCCCATCTAACTCTCATGGCCAATGTACTGTGGTAAGAGTGTTAACTTTTAGTCATTGATGACAGCTATAAGGCCTTAAAAAAATAATTGTTTGGTTCCGGTTAAATCTACCTACCCCACCTATTCTAAAACTGAGTGTAATCGGAACCACACAGGTTTTTTTATTAGGCCTATCGGGCCCATGTTATCGGAAACATACAACTATTTTTTTCTCCTTATGTGTGTATATATTCAACTTATAAAAGAAACCTGGAAAAGAGATATATAAAATATAACTCAGATAACCAAGAATGTTGTACACTGTATTTCATAAATGGTTATAGTCCTCTATCCACTACTCTGTCAAAAAGTCATTTTTCCTGACTGATTACCATTTTTGATTTTTGATGACAGATATTTCCTTTTGGTATGTTTTATGACTTCCCTTTTATTAAAAAAAACCTCAAATTAATACTTAATCATGACTGTGTCATTCATTTCACTTAAAGACCTAGTCATCCATGCCTACATTGTCTTTCTTTGGAAATTCCACGCCTACTATCTCATATACACATTCTATATTGAGGGTTTCCTAAATAGTAAATAGTGGTCTGGTATGAAATTACAGCTATTTTTGTCAAAGGTCAAAGTCTTATGATCCATCAGGATGTTTGAAATAGAATCTGGGTTATACTTTTTATAGCCAACACTTCTGACGTGTGTGTAATGGTTCAGAGATCATTAATATTTGTTTTAGATCTATGTTGCTAGATTTTAGCATTTCAGCACCTATTAACACATTCTCGCCAAAATTATTTTTTTAAATGTTAGTTAGACTTTCCCCCCTCCCCCTAGGTGGCTATAACAATGGCTCCCTCTGTGTGTGTGTGTGTGTGTGTGTGTCTGTCTGTCTGTCCCTAATATTTCATTTCTCTGCTGACATGCAACATCCCATTTCATTCAAACCTGGCGCAAAGGTGACATATCATGTGGACACTATTTACTGCATAACTCAAAACCTTTAATACATAGAGACGCCATTCAAGTGTTTCCTCCATATTATCAGGGGCAATCTTTCTTGGTGACACACTGACCTTGACCTTCAGGGTCATTTCTCAAAATTGAGCCATTTCTTGCCTATCACATACACTTTGTCATATTTGTCTCCTTTTTTCTTTTAAGTCATGTTTACAGGTAATGTAGAAGAAAAGAAATACACACAATATTATTAGGTGCAATCTTGCTTTATGGCTTTTTGACCTTCAGGGTCAATTATCAAAATCAATCTATTTCTTGCATATTGCAGACACTTTCTGGAATTTAAGTGTGACTAATCTTATGTTAAATCTTGGGTGTACATATGCACTTATTTACGCCATTAGTCACAGAGAAGTAAAGTGGGGGGGGGGGGGGGACTGTGTCTTCTCCAAAGACTTGTTTTATGTAACTCATTACCAAATCTCAAATCAGTTTTAGACTAATTCTAGAAATGAATCTTTTTAAATTCATTATATCAAAAGTTTGGATTAAATGATTATATGAAATTTTTCATAGAAATGTAGCAGGCATATTTCACCAGCCATGTTTTGTCAGCTCATGTTGGGTGGTGTAAGTGGTTAATATACTCTGTAAATTGTAAATATTTTTAATAAACATTTTGATAGGCTTCAAACATATCATGTTTTCTGTGTTTTCTTGGTGTTTTTAGCCCCCAACAGGCACTGCCAAGAGGGCTTATAAATATGCTGGGTTCTGTCCATCTGTCCATGAGTGTATTCACCCTCATATCTGTAGCATGAATGAACTGATCTTAACCAAACCTGGCACAAAGGTAACATACTATGTGAGTCATATGCACGTCACTTTGTTTTGTGACTGAATCAAATATGACCAATGGCAGCCATATTTGTTGTCAAGTTTCACAATTTGCATCATAACTTAGGAGATATAATATGTAGTGACACCCTCCAAGTGCCTACACCCATATTATCAAATATATAAGCTTTCTCTTAAGACTTTGACCTTGAAAGTCTTCTTCAAGATCATATAGCCAAATTTGGGTTATCTTCACAGCTTTTTGAATCAAACATTTCAAGTCATGATATTTTAATCATGACTTGAGTTGAGTATGTGAAGCACATCACTTAATTTCATGACCTTGATCTGTTTAAAAAAATGGTGGTCATATCTGTTCTAAAAAGGCACATTTTACCCATTATCTCCAAAAGTGTGATACATATATATAGACACCATTCAAGTATCTACCCACATATTATCAATGATGATCTTTCTAACAAGACCTTGATGTTTGACTTTGACAATCACTTTCAAGGTGAAATGACCAAAATCTATGTTTCTACATTAAGTCAAGAAGTTGAATACACAAAGACTCCAAAAGATAAGCTTTCTTTTTTACACCTTGACCTTTGACATTGACCCCCATATTCAAGGTCACATAGCAAATTATCAATAAATTATTTAAGTTTTGTATCTGGAGACAACTTTGTCATACAACACACCAGTTGGGGACTATGTCTTTTATGAAGGCTTGTTTTGTTGTTTGTGTACATGTTTTGGGGGAATTGTTTTTTATCATTGATTTGTCCTTTTTACCACAAATTAAAACAAAGATCATTGATCAAAAGTAGCAACACCTTGTAATCAGTATAATACATTGTCACCTTTATATCCTATCTTTGGATTCCATTAAAGTAGCCTACATAAATTGGAAGCAGTTACTGAAATATTTCTAAAAAAATCAAATGCCTAACATTCTCGCAAACCAGGGCTGTTATTTCCTTTACGACACTGCGAAGCGGTGCGTCTTGGACGGTGCCGTAAAAGAGGCTGTGGTTTACGACGATGATGCCTAATGAAATCAACAGTATGAAATGGATAAGTGCCGTAAAAGGGGTTGTGGTTTACGACGATGATGCCTAATGAAATCAAAAGTATGAAATGGATAAGTGCCGTAAAAGAGGCTGTGGTTTACGACGATGATGCCTAATGAAATCAAAAGTATGAAATGGATAAGTGCCGTAAAAGAGGCTGTGGTTTACGACAATGATGCCTAATGAAATCAAAAGTATGAAATGGATAAGTGCCGTAAAAGAGGTTGTGGTTTACGACGATGATGCCTATTGAAATCAAAAGTATGAAATGGATAAGTGCCGTAAAAGAGGTTGTGGTTTACGACGATGATGCCTAATGAAATCAAAAGTATGAAATGGATAAGTGCCGTAAAAGAGGTTGTGGTTTACGACGATGATGCCTAATGAAATCAAAAGTATGAAATGGATAAGTGCCGTAAAAGAGGTTGTGGTTTACGACGATGATGCCTAATGAAATCAAAAGTATGAAATGGATAAGTGCCGTAAAAGAGGTTGTGGTTTACGACGATGATGCCTAATGAAATCAAAAGTATGAAATGGATAAGTGCCGTAAAAGAGGTTGTGGTTTACGACGATGATGCCTAATGAAATAAACAGTATGAAATGGATAGATTACAACACATACCTTGGACTGGTATACATATCTGTTTTGATACACTTTGCACTTAAAATAAACCTTTGATTTCCATTTATTTGAAAATAGATTTGGCTATTACACTCTTCATATTGACAGAAAAAGACACATAAATAGAGTGGAAGTATTTACCGACTTCTACCCGCAAATGTTATTTTTACAGAAAGAGATATGAGTTGAGATGGAGTTCTCTTAAAAATAGAATGCCAGAAGTATTTCATTTCTGATTTGATCTCATATTTTTGTTGTCCATAGAAATTTCAATAATCGCAATTACCATTCTGAGCCTATTCCAGTGTGTTACTTCTCTCTAAAGTGTTCACTTTATGGTGTAGAACTACTGTTCTTAATTTAATATCGACCCAGATATTTGTTTTCGTCATGCATTGAACCTTCTATTAATTAGCCCTATTGAATGATGTATATATAGCATAGGTCATACTCTGACTTGACCCAATGTGACACCAACACCACGTCAGTTATCACTTGGTTCTTCGTCCTCTACATTCCTCGTTAAACTAGGTTTCTGTTAATATGCAGCAGCTGCGACGTACTTTTGACACAGGGTTAGCGGGAGTTCTAACTTTGATGACTCAATATCATTCTCTCATCGTGCCGTTCATTACGTATATATATATCAGCTGGTATATGTCTTCAGAAAAGATAAAAGTACATAAACGTAACTGGAACTCAATGTCACCATCCTTAGTCCTCGATGTCACTATCCTTAGTCCGCGATGTCAGCTATCATTGACGAGGTTGACATTACTTTATTGGTTTATGAACTTTCCGTTTTATAAGGAAAAGATGTGAACAATTCACAAGATATATTACAAAATGTTTACGTATTTGCTTTTACATTCCAAATGTCCCCTTTACTTCACTGTGGCCATTCTTTCGTTCAACGATATTTTCAATTATTGCAAACGGTTTATTTTTAGGGTTGCGTAAGCTAAAATAAACTAACCAACTATGTTAATTTACTAAACACTTAACAGCTTCCGCATTTTATTTTGACACTCATCAAGATTTTTGTCGTTATCAAGTAGTTTCAGTATTTTATTCAGAATTGAATGTTTTTTAATAACAACGTTACTTCACGTATTATGACAAAAATATAGCTCTAGAGAGATTGTTGTTGATTGTAGCTGATACAATTCCAATATAAAACTCAAATACTATATTTCATGAGATTTGATTTTCACCAAAAGAGAATTTTGCTATTTTTCCTGGACCTAATTTACACTGAGATAGGAAAGTGTGCATGGTATCTATGCATCTATGTATGAATGGAATGTATTTCAAGTGGGTGAGGGTATTTAGCAGAAAAAAAACACACCGGTGAAAACTGAAAATAAATTTCTAGTGACAATTAAGAATTTAACTGTAGTCTGTGCGAGATGTAGTATCAACCACGGCTTCCGACGGAACTCTTATTTTTTTACGGTTTGATTTTGTCTCGGTGTTGTTGAATCTTCAAAAGAAAGATACAAATTCAAGGTGGAACTTCCGTTACATTTGTAAAATGTGAATAAAAAGTACAACATGTGTTGTACTGTAACAATACTACCGTCAAACCATCATCGATTAGTCACAAAACCAGACGAATATTTCTTTCAATGTAGTACAATCTACAATACCACAGTGATTAATTTGATTATGATAGAATTCGTTCATCAAACATCACACTTTCTTAAATCACCGCAATTTCTCCCATGACCATTACAAATGACTAATTGTGTTGATTCAACGACACCTTTAAAGCAAAGCGGTTGCGATCAAGATTGATTTACAGTTTATCAGGCTTATCTACAATTTCTCTTCTTTAAAAAAAATTGCGTCAGCTATAAACTTAACTATTAATGTTGTATGCGCCTTAGACATAAGAATTTTTAACATTTGCTGCATTTTAAATAATCTTTGCCTTATTTATAGTATCGATACCAAGGTATCGTTCTAGAAAACCCGAGCCTATTCTCAGAGAAAACCCGAACCCATTCTCAGTTCAAGAAAGAAAGCTGTCACGTGGTCACCGTACAAACTTTTTAAAAAAAGAGATCAAAATGATATTGAAATAAAAGCCGTTTTAGAATCTAAATATGACCACTGAATACGGTGTTAACTTTGGGAAAATATAAAAAAGACCGTCGATTTCCTTGAAAACAAGCCGGCTGACCCCCAAATTTCTTTTATAATTCAAAAAAGAGGATTAAGAAAAATCTTTCATATGGTAAAGTTTGGAGATATTTAATATAACTTTGACTTTCAGATAAATTGATCCCCGATACGCATTCTACCGTAAGCATATCTACCGCAATCATGCAAAATTTCGCTTATTCCTCCGTCCCCAACAAAGTTTTGTGAGTTTAATATTCGGTGTTGTGTGACTTTGATATGTGATCAAAATATTTTCAAGGACCGGTACCGTTGTGTTGTATATATCATGGAGTTGTGTTGTTTACCTTACTTAGTTTCGATACCAAAGTAAAGTTCGGGAAACACTGTGTCTGAAGTACTGTCTACCGGACATTCCAATCGTGGTTTTGGCAACCACCGGCACAATCGCAGGAAGCCATCTATCAACGCGGGAATAAAGGATAGATGTTTCACATAGTCTGCAAAATAATTGTAATGTTACGTACCGTTCTTATTGTATGTACCAGACGATTTAAATTCCATTTGTTAATTTGATTTCTATGCGTTGTTCCTATGTCAAAAACTGTAGTGGATATTTGCAGGTGGGGCGTCGTTTTAACCTTTGAAGGATCTGAAAAGAATCTCTCTTGCGGTGTGCCGTTTTCCGGTACCGCTTCTACAAAACGATTCGAAGTATTGTTGTAACTTGTAGATGTTTGAAGATAGCAATTTAAAGGAGCCCTAGGGGAATGGTAAATGTCGGTTACAGAAAAAGGGACAAACAGCAAAGAGACAAAGTCAGAAAGTGTTATTTCAACGATGCACAGTAAACATTACTCACGACACTATAAAGCGGTGAACGAACGAAGCTTGTTACTTGTAAGAGAGAGCATAGTTTGTCTCTACGTCAGTTTACACTCAGGTAATTATTTGAAATAAATATGATCTATTATAACACCATAAAACAGATTACAAGAAAACTATACGTTAACAAGTTATTTGAAGAAAAGATTATTACATACGAGAGGAAATACTTGGTATATCAACGGCGAGTGACAAGACGTGCAACTATGCGTTAAATTCGCATCCTTCTTAAATAAACGTCGTGTGAAGTTGACCTAGACAGTTGCTCACACACGTGGCCCATGTTAAGTTGTAAACGACCTTATGGAAACCGTGTCGACACTGCTAATCACATGGGATAATCATCATCATTTTTGTGAAGTGAGTGTGAAGAACTTTGTCAACAAACAAGACACAAATAAGGGAGGAAAACTATGCTCTGAAAAGCAAAACAGTCGGATATACCAAACTAATGATGTGGCTGTTGCGAATATTTCCATCTGCGAAGCTCGTATTTGTGATAAGTCGTTCATCTAGATGTACTTCTAAATGATGACCCAATCATCTGGTCTTCAATAATTTTGAGAATGCAAAAACAAAACCGTTTAACCTTCCAATTAACTAGGTTAAAGGGCTTTACACAGTTTTTTCATATTTGACAGATTATAAAAATGCCATGACCGAATTACTTCCTAGCGTTTCTGAACTTTTAGTCCCGTTGTCATCTTGCATTATCCATTCTAGTGTATGTTGATTAATTTACTGTCGTACGCTTTTCATTTAGTCCCAGTCAACGTTCTCAATCGTGACACGTACCAGATACATATTTATATCTAAACACACTCCTCCTTCGTCATAACAAATTCGTAGATTCAATCAGAATACCATTCCGACCATTCAATAATTCACCCAATAATTCATTCAACAATTCATTCATTCATTCACTCACTCATTTTTCTCGTCAATTCGTCCATCCATCCATCCATCCATCCATCCATCCATCCGTAAATTCTGACTATCGTGATCTACGAATGACAACAATCTGGATTGACCTATAACCTCTAGGTGTCGTACAAAGAACTAGTTACGTCACACGATTTTCATATATTATTTTGATTCGCACACTAGTCAGAACCACAGGGCACTCAAGCTTGGTTAGTTATGTTTTACGAAAACAAACAAACAAACAAACAAACAAACAAATAAATAAATAAATAATACATAAATAAAACAAGCAAACAATAAATAAATAATTGAATAAATAAATAAATACTAACAAACATCAACAAAAGGGTAATTACAAATCATTATCAACTACCAGAATTACTATATGTTTTCCTATATGTGAAATGGTCACAATGGTATATACTGTGGTGACTATATCGCATATAGGAAAACATATAGCAATTCTTGTGATATTAACACATGATTTAAAACTACTCACTTCAGTGTTGATGCGTATCAGTATTTATTTATTTATTCATTCATTAACTTATTGTTTGTTTGTTTGCTTGTTTGTTTGTTGGTTTGTTTGTTTGTTTTTGTTTTTGTTGTTTTTGTAAACAAAATTAACTAAGCCTGACTGCCCTTTGGTCAGAACTGTCTGAACTGATTCTTTTTGAATACCGTGGATCATCTGATCCATATTTCCTTTGGTGAGTTGTCGTAGATCTGTTGGACGGATATTCCCAGGGTAGTACTACCGGGAGGTTAACATAACTATACATGGAAGTATGAGTATGGCTATGTAGGAAATTTTGTGGTTTGATACTTTTGTTATTTGTTATTCCCAACTGTGAATCTAAACATTGTTTGGACATACTATGGAGGACAATACTTTGTCTGTGAAATGATTGAACAACGAAAGATTTTGATCAAGATGTATTATCACTTTCACATGATTGTATATATAATTTATCATACATCAAAAGATGTTCTACCTAAAGACCAACATACGGGATATTTTGACCACTATATGTGCTTTGATGATGCTTGGAGCGTTATGTATTTAAAGAAACATGACGAGTTTATACTTTAATACAAGTTAATACAAAGCTGCATGTGCATTCAATAAAAGTCAGTTTTAAAAATACAGTAAAGACATGAAGTCATAACTCTCATTAGCTTATACCCGATGTACATGTATATACATATTTTGTATTAGTTCTGTACTCAGGGTGTCAATAATTTACCTACTGGATACTCTACTAGGTAATTATTTACGTTCTGTAAGAATTCGGAACTTATACAAAATATTATTCTAGACCAAAGTTTTTTGTTGTATATACATACTTCTCCCGAGAGTACATTGAGAGACCTGAACCGGGCATAAACCCTGAGGTGAATACGTCAGCTATTATGATGGAAACCCGTTGTTTTATGTTCCAATAAACCAGATATTAAACCCTGGGTCGTGAAACGACCAGTCTACACAAAAGTACCAAGGTGTCCTTGTCGCACTGGATCATGGAGACAAAACGCTCAGTACTTTCCCTCTAACATTGTCATTTCACTAAGACCGACAAATTATTGCGTCAAAACTATAGTTTTTACACGTAACAATGACTTGGCAGTACAACAACATGGCCTTCCATATACGTCATCGACCGTCTCGCCCTATGTTAAGACCTATCAACATTACCATGCTGGGTGAGATGCCATAAGTTGAACAATGTCTGTGACGCATACAGTTCTATGCCACATTTGTACATGTCACATACCTTCACGTATTGTTGCTGTTATTTTTGCTTGAACATTTAGATGAGAAAGTGTCGTACATTGCTGTGGAAAGTTTTGGAACACTCCACTTTCTTACGTGCACTGAGTCAGAAGTCTGTGTTTTCAAATCTCGGTGTTTTTTTTGCGCAGAGTGTTTCGGATGACGGGAAGGCATCCTTTGTGAGTAAGCCGTTTGGGTACCACCTTAATACTACACCGATCACTCACATTGTTACAATTTTCTCGCTCTACGTGAAGCCACAGATGCAAAGCGATCTGCCGTGACATCAGCTGCCAGTAATATTTTATGTCAAGCAAACAGAGACAACACAGTCGAGTTCAGTTTAGAGCAAAATAATTTTGTGAACGACACGACACGTGTGTATTTTAGAGCCTAGAGAGTGGATTTACAGCGACTCTATTGATTGGAGGATTGGTGTGTTTGTTGGTGTGAATGTATTAATGCGTGAGAGGCGATTCCTACCGGATTACTCATTGGGTAGTATATCAGGAACTGGCGAAATTGACACGCCAATTGGTCTGAAATAGACATCCAATGCTGATGCATTCTCCTCACGTCTTGGGCCCTAGTCAGCTATGCCAACAATTTTAACCCGTTGAAAACATCCATTTTACTGGTGTTGGCTTTGAATTTCATTAGACCTAACTTACTTGAACGACATTGTTTGAAGACCACTACTCTGGGAACTTCGGTGACTTGGACACGAGAGAAATGGCAGACGATAAAAGCAGAGAAGAATCTCTGACTATACTGGACTCGCCAACGACAGAAACCCAAGCTGGTGATCTGATTAACTATAACTACGAAAGTGACTCAGAAACATCGCAAGACTACAACAAATATATGTTTCATTCGTCCAAGATGGATTTATCACTAAAAATACTAAAAGAGGAATTGGTAAGTGTCAGAATATTTTCTCACGGTATGAACTATTCCTAATAATTGAGTACTTACGGCATAATGGCATTATTATCTTCTATATTGTATTCAGTTCGATAGAAGAGAGGCCTACCTCGGGTCTTTCAAGTTAAACTTCTTCGATGTCATACATTTAATGAAGTGTATTAATCTGGAATTCAACATTTACTTTTTTTATTGATGCTTCGTTAACATGGTGTCTGAAACCAGACATTAGTTTTGTGAAACCGACATCTTTAATTGCACCGAAACGAGACCATTTTCTATTTACTTTCTACCATTGTGGTCATATCACTGGACGGAAACGTCCCGGGACTAAAACCAAGATACTAACTTGTATGCTATTTATAAGACCTTCCAAGGCGTGGAAGTCCACACTCGTGGTGAAGATCACGGAACTAGGAAGGAAACCTATCCTGTGAATGGTCCCATCAAAGGTTATTATAAGTGTCGAAGGTTTATAAAACTCTGTGACCTACGTAGTGAAAAGTAATATATATTGGATAAACAAGTCTGTCATACCAGTGTTTAGACTGAAAGTTATGCTTAAAATATATACCGTTCGGCTTTTACAGTAAAAGTCTTTGCTAATTGACTTGATAAAGTGTCTACCCGGTTTAACTGGGATAAATAGGGCATTTGTAAGTTCTATACGGTGGCGTTTTTCTTTAGCATTTCAAAGGGGTATATGTAATGGATCATATGCCTACTTGGTATGGACCAACCTTGGTGTGGGGTATCATGTTTAGGGTAATTATGTACGACGAGGGGGTCATGATCACGACCAGTTTGTGGATTTCTCTGCTCGACATCCAACACCATGAAAACGGCAGAAAGCCAAACGAATTCTCTACAGTGAGGACTTTGACACGAGAGATGTTCACGGTACAGCGATTTTCTACAAAACGGGGCGAACAAATTACAAAGTTGACAATAGAGTACCTTGATCCAGGTGGATCAATCCCGTAAATGGTCAATCACCACTTGTTGTGTAGGCACCGCTGCTTTAACTTCACTTCACTTTAGGGGCCAACGCCAACGCGCATATTTAATAATTTAATTGCGTTTGAGTTTTTCACCTAAGTTGATCATTTACCTCTAACTACCTTGTAACACCTGACCTGTCTTAGTTCGCAGACAGTATACACTGTCGTCAACTGTTTGCAATCAATGGAACACCTTTGATATAAAGAGTATGCGTCAGCAACAGGTCCACAAAAGTATTGAATGTACGGCTTTGCGTCTCAAATTGGTGGCAGTGCTTTCTAAATGTGTTCTTTGTTGACTTCAACATAGAGGATATCCCAGGCTTTATCTACTTTGTCTACCCATTCAATTCACCTCTGTGTATAGTGCATTTGGAGGGGTCTTAAGGTTTCAGTGACTGGCATTGGGCAACTTCTCCGCTTTGCAATTCAAGTGAACAGTGGTATTATATTTACTGGCCCAAATTTACTACTGAAATAATGTGTACTGGGTTACAAACTCGTAGTATGCCAAGTTGAGAGGCATACTCTGCTGCCGTCTTTAGAAGTTTTCAGTTGAACAATGCATATGTATACTAGTATCATGTTTATACAAAGTATTCTCCTTGTGACGAAGTTAAATTTGACAGGCAAGAATCAAACTTTTCACACAAGACATCTGCGCGTCTGTTAAAACAAATTGTTTGGTCTCCTTAAGTATGAAACACATCATAAAATTTTCCCATTCAATTTAATTTCAGCATAATGCAGGGTGACCCATGCGTGCTGCTTCAGTTGTATCAACGATGGAAATTCGCCATACTGTTACTGTAAATAAGATATGTTCATACATAGACCTAAATATTAGTATAACAAATTCTAATTGGCAAAATATCAAGAAACAAATGAAAGGTGATCCCCCGCGGTGCACCCTTCCTTCCTATTAAAAAAAATCGAAAATTTGTGAGTTCATATGATGAGCAATCGTCAATTTATGGACCACTAGTCTAAACTCCTCAAGAAATCAGAACTGAAAAAAACGAAGTCAGCTTAGATGTGTATGTGCTAAGGTCTACTAATAACTTTAAGATGTGTATATTTTGTAAAAGCTTCTTGTAACATCAATTGGGTCATAAACAACGAAACTATGACTAAATTGTAGATGTTTATAGACAGTTCCTTTCTTTTCAGTACGGGTATCTCATTTCTCATCATAACCCAGGTTGATATCATCATTTCCCTTAGACGGCCCCCTTCTCCCGTTACATGTAAAAGATATGAGGTGCGTCTATGAAGACACATATACCCCGCAGTGTTTTATACAATCATAAAGTACAAGCCCATAGTGAGAGTTGTGATTTACAATTGTGTCATAAAGAGAATTGGGTTTTACCCATAAATCAATTCTGGTGATACAGAATGACGTATTTGGAGCACACACGTCACAATTAAAAATGTCTGAATGTGAAGGTCGTCGGTATTGAAGAAATCTAGCGAAGAAAATAACTGAATGAAACATAATACATTTACATTGTAACAGTAAACAACAACAACAACAACAACAACAACAACAACAACAACAACAACAACGGGTGTCAAAGACTAAAACAAATCGAAGTAAATGCGAAATTCCAACATCTTGCATGGTATACTTTTTACTTTGTGTGTGTTTTTAGATTAACATGTAATTAAACTGTTTAACTGGATTTTCAATTTTCCGTATTTTCGGTTCTAATCGACTTGTCCATATATTGTTGTAATTGCTTCTTAATGGGCATTTACTATTGCTTTGTGATCAAACCTTGTATCACCCCATACATTTATAATTTGTTGACAAACAAGGAAATGATCGGTACCTTTGTCACAACTGTTTACACAAGGACATCAAGTCGCTGTAGACAGTACCGTCGATGACGAGTAAAGAGGCAATTCAGCCAATTAGAATCTTTCGATCGTTTCATACACATTATTGATTTAGTTCATAAAGCAAAAATTCAACAACATTAGTGAAAAATTACTGATATAGGGGTTTAAAAATACATAATGTTGATATTAGTGTTTTTTATCACAGTGACTGATGACACGTTGATACTATTTCTTCATCAAATCATTGATAAAGGGGACGATGGTCATGGCCATATTGATGGTGGTTTGGTATTCAATGTATAGTAGTAGTACTTGGTGATATAAAGGACTTGTTGGACTTGCACAAGGAAATAGTTGCCGAGTCTGAGGAAGTGTGTGTGTAGTATTAAAGAAGGAACAGGGAAGACATCTTTACATCCGGGCTATGACAACACAAAGTTGCAACTGGCCTAATTTCAAAATTGTTCTTATACTGTGCTGCTGTTACTATATGTAACTGCTGTAGCCATGATGGTTGCTGTTTCTGCTTCTGCTTCTCAATAGTCACTGGGGCTGGTTTTGGTGGTCAGCATCTTGTTTTTGTTTCATTCTTGTATAAACTGTCCTTGAGTAAATCATTAGGCAGAAAAGCATGAAAAAATAAAGGGTTTATGAAAATATCAAATGTCTGAGTTTTGTGACAAATAATATATCACATGCATTTATTTGGAGAGTTGTGCACTCTACATTCCGAATGTAACAACCGTGACATCTTTCACGTGTTTCTGGTTGTTGCATTTCTAAATCGTTGAAACTAAATCGCCCATCTACGTCAATCAAGAGTGTATTTTTTTCCATTCTTAAGCTTATACTGTCTTCGATCTTCTAAAGAATCTGGGTTGGGTTGTATGATGTCATTAAACTGGAGAAAACAATATCCATTTAGGATTAATTGATGGCACTAATCAATTTCATGGTCCTTGAGAGTTGAAACGAGGCGGTGTTCATTTCGTTGTGAATTCCATGTATTAATCAATGTGATATCGCGATACCGATTATCAGTTGACAAGGAACAAGCAACAAATGCGAACACGAAATGGATACGAAAGACAGTAAGCAATTTGAAATCAACCAACCATTCAGTGGCCCTCAGTAACGTTCGCAGTTCATCAAAAGTTACCAACAAAAATATGTTGATGTTTTTATCTTTCTGAAGGAACGTAGAAATGTCTCCAGTCTGGCGGTGTAAAAATTATTTCTGGTATTCACAACAACAATGATTTTGCCCACGTAAAATGCCTTTGTAAACATACCATGACCGCCATCTGCAAAGGTATTCAAGGTAGAGTTATGTGTGGTTACTCACCGCCCCCCAAAACTTGCAACACTGAGTCAACCTTCTTGTACCTTGCACTACAATATATCAAGACTTTACATGATAATCTTGCGGAGGTTGGAATTTGTTCATCGACCAGCATACTGATTAACCGACGGATGTCAATCAGTTATTGTACGTAGTCTGGAAGTATTATTGAATAGGTTGTAAGGGTATGAACCTTTTGAACAAAGAGATTACACATTCTTGGGAACACTAAATACGCCATCCAAAGCTTAAAAGTACATTTGCGTTGAAAGACTTACTGTATGAAAATGAGGTTTTAATTCCAACCTTAGATGACATTGTTCCTATTTGTTCCCCATGTATTTCAAGTACCTATGTTTACTTTTTACATCGGATAAACTTCCACAGTGACTCATTTCGGGTCAAAACGGCGGTTGATTTTTTGTCCTACAGATATAGCAATTCACAAAACCAAAGTTTTGTGAAAAGTGACAGAAAATAGTATCTCATTCCATCAAATCCGTTCCATAAATATTTAAATTGGAAGAAGCAATGAACTAACGGCCCATGAATGCTTTCTATGGATTCTGATTTGACTTTGAGTAGGGTGTTTCAGTAAGAAAATAGATTAAATTATTTGTGAAAATTATTACGATCAAAAGTAAACAAAAATTACTATCCGAAGTATCTCATCCGTATGCATCCTTAACCACTATGAGTATTTCATATTCAAAAAACTTAATGTGCATTTAGTATGGGAAAAGAAACTCGTAGGTGTTTCTGTGCTTCTTGTCTTGTTTGTAGTCCAGAAACAACAAATTTTAGGTTTTCCATGCATACTATAAAAGTCAACGTTATATGATAATTTAAAAGGATAAAACAAAATATTCCCCTATCCGCTGTCCGTCTTCAAATTCTCTACTGTTCTTTAAGAAAAAAAAGGTCACATTCTCAAAGTTAGAAATATTTCACTTATCCACTCCTGTAAAAGAAAAGATAAATCAATGTAGTGGCACTAACATGGATTTCTCATTACTATTATCTACAGCCTATCTCCCCCAATGTTATTACATACTTCAACTCTTAGTCATTTAATTTATAACACCTCGTAACACCTGTGTCGTGCACCTGTACAGGGGTCAAAAGGACAGTCAATTGACACTTAAAAAAGGACAGCCGAATTCACGAGATGTCTTGATGTTTACGTCTGCGTTGATTGACACATAGAAATGTAAAGATTGCGTGAATTACATGATCGGTACTCGCCAGACAATATTGTTTTTCGTTGTTGATTATAGTTCCACGGAGGGCCAACCCAAGCATGACTCTATAGCATATAGTATCATATGAGTTTGCCGGCGGTCATTTTTAGCGCTTCGTTGCATGTATTTAGTTGGGCCGATACTGTTTTACTCTTAATTTATAACATTACACAGCTGTAGCATTGTGCAGTTCTACATAGACCAGGACAGAATTTGTTTGCCGACAGGCTCGACTAATTACATCTCCTGAAAGAAGAGTTCGCCGACTAAAAGACACACGCGACACCGACGTGGGAGGTTTTATACCAGCCTACCTCTGCCAAAATATTGGGTTAATATATAAATTCAACCCACGAATGGATGCTTCGCTACCACAAATGAATACGAATGCGTACTTCCCATGTATTGTTATTTCGATATACAAGAGTACCGACTGGTGTAATTGTCATGATGTAAATGTTTACCGGTGTGACTAAACTTTCCCAGTGTACAGAAACAAGACCATACTGTTTTAACTTGTAAAATAAACGCACGTATATCCATTATTATGGAGATTATGCAACACGGATAACCCTAGAGTTTGAATAAATTCACTCACCTGTCAATAGTCAAAGTGTGAGCTTGTGTTTGCAAGAAAGACCAAGAATCCGAAACAAAACAAGACAAAAAAAAACGATCGACCATAAACCTATCTGGAGGTAAGTATTAGACTTCAGAGTACGTAGGAATAATACCATATTAGGCTGACCTTAAACCAGGTTTGAGTTTATTCAGAAACTCTGAGAATTTAATTTGGTTTATTCTGTTTGTCTAAATTTAGTCGCCTGTCCTTCGACACCGAAGTCTTGGCGAAGAATAAAGCAGTCGCGTCCACACATGAAGAACTTTGACATTGAACTCAACTTTGGATATGTACTTTTACATAAAATTCAAACACTTACGATTAAAATCTAAAACGAAAAGTTTTTGGTCACACAAGTTTGTCAAAATATAGATGTTTATGCGATATATTGGAATTCAATCAGACGGGCATGGTCAGTGATCCGACATCGTATATCAGTCAACAGTTTGTCAATTAGATCAGTTTGTGCGTGTTACTTGATAATCTTTCACCTTTATTAGCCATCACGGTCTTCCGAAGTCTGACCCCTTACTGATGAACAACATGGTGCTGCATTCTAAATATATACTTTAAGTTTGCATATGTCGACTGTCTATTCAGCTGCAAATCCCCGAGGTGGTAACAAACAGCCTCGAATCACAATCAAACTAACGATCCGTGGCCTTGGCTAATAACGTTTCTAGATAATCCAGATACAGTTATTACATTGTAGCTTTTATAGACAACGGACTTGTTGAAAGATATTAGAACAGTGTTTGTGAAGTATGGTATGTTGAAAATAATGTACATTTTATTTATAAATTGCTTGGGAAAACGGTAAATTAAAAAAAGTATGGACTCAATCTACATAGTTCTCACATCACTGGAGCCATAAGGATTACATAGGGGCCATTCTTTCGTTCAGTACCAATTTTTTCTAGTTCTGCCAGACAATTATTTAAGCAAAAATTTAACCAAAATCCAAACTAGTCCTTCAAAGTTATAATTCAAAAGTAGTGTTCACAAATCAAAGTTTGTTAATCAAAGGTTACAAATGTAAAAGTATTATCACGAGAAAGGTATTTTTTGATTCTTGACCTAAGAAATAACAGAAATACATCGCCAACTTTACCACTATTACCAGGACGTTGACTTCCTCCATAATATTCTTTTTTACCAATGTTCGGAACCTATTACCTATCGGAAAGTACCGCTTACCCGTCAGACATTTACACATTGAAGTACTCCTCAGAGGAAGGCCTCACGATAAGAGGCTCTTCAAAATGGTCACGAAATCACTCTATTTTAGGGAGGAATTTGCGCAATTACTTCTTGGATGTCATTAACCCTTGTTAAGAAAAGCCTGGGAGTAAACCTCTGCAAATAACAAAGTCTGGCAACTGTAATAGGGTTTCATTTGTAAAAATTGGCAATCAGGGAACGAGTGATGTGGTGTGCGCATGGTTAACCCACTCTGAAAGTAGGTCATGTTTTTAGGCGAAAGGGGATAACTCATTTGAACATAAATATAGTGGCTTAATTTCAGACTAATATAGTTCAGAGCACGGAGTTTCTCATCGAGTTCAATCGGTCACAGTTTTCACCAGACCATCCGACCCCTCTTTTGTCTACAACTTGTCAAGTTTGTCGACAGACGTTGTCAATTTTGTCTGAGACCAATCCATATGTCTCTCACTTGCAATTGTTGTGTCAGGTTGACAGCATAAAAAGTTCTGTTGTTGGTAATCAAGCATGAAACGATTTGTCTCTACACAAAACAGATGTTTCTGTTATCAACCAGAGAGAGAGCGTGGTGACAAAGTAGGGATGTCTGCCAATAACCATTAAAATACCAATGTATGAGGTGATGACTCCGTCTGTACAATCAAACACATACCGGTGTTTTTAACATGAATCATCGGTGTTATGCATCAACAAAATTGCACGTTATAAATTCATGCAACTATTAAAAATAAAAATCGAGTCGATATAGGTGTATTACTCATCATATATATTCTAAAATTGTCATTTTGTTGTTGTTGCTATCTTCAGAAGTACACATTCTTGCATGGAAGTGACATACCATTGGTCTTCTCAATTTACGATGAACTACTATATAGCCGCCGGCTTCATCCGGGCTTCGACCTGGATCAACTTATATCTCAGACACGTCACGTCAAATCGTAAGGGGTCAAGCAGTCCATTGACTTATTCAACAGTTTACGTTTGGTACTCGTATCTCACCAAACCATTTTTCTTTTTGCGAAGAGCGAAATGAAACATACCGTCGACCGGTGCATGACAGGAGACATTTCATGGAGGTTGCATGTCACATACATATTTTGTTTGTTTGTTTGTTTGTTTGTTTGTTTGTTTGTTTGTTTGTCTGTCTGTCTGTCTGTCTGTCTGTCTGTCTGTCTGTCTGTGTGTTTGTTTGTTTGTTTGTTTGTTTGTTTGTTTGTTTGTTTGTTTTTAACAACTGTGATGGGCATTGAGGGTGTATTTTATTTCTATTACTGTATAATCATGGAGAGTTCACGACTTGTCCTGTGACTTGTGACGTCACAGGTAGCTATTTTTGTCCAAAATATTGATACAGATTCTGTAACATGTGTTTAGGTCATAACACGACAGAAATAATGCTATTTCCACTTGTCATTTCTGCTATAATACAACTCGGTCGAATTTCTTCTATTCCCCATCTTCTTACATCTAACAGCAACCTGCCAAGTACATGTAAATTTAAGGGATGCAACCAGTGTGGGATATAAACATACCCACACGTACACAGTTATAGATATTAGATAGATGTCAGGTATAGTCACGCTATCATTTAACTGTGACGGTTCTCATTAACTATGTATGCTAAATGTCAATGGTAAATGGATATTTCCGTTCAGTAAATGATAATGTCACTTTGGGTCAGAAATATATTTTGGGTCAGAATATACATTTAAATCGCGTGAGGTTTAATGTGCATATATACAGATGTAAAATATTTCGACACAATTTAGTTCTTATACTAGTAATTGATCAAGCAATCAACAATAAGGAAAATGAAATGACAGGAAGAGGAAGAAGGAATACATTCATCTAGATGTGAAGTAATTCTTTGTGATTACATGTAAAACGAAGCTTAGAGGTAGACGGTTTACATTCTAAGATTCTGAATTTACTTCAACATTGAAAGTACGCACTGTCTTTCATTTACATGTAAATACATGTAAATAATATTAAATGATATAATGTTCACATGGCGCCTTCACGCGCAGTGCTGAAAGTGCTTAACAAATTCCAAATAATCGTGACACTGGAAGTAATGATTTCTACAAACAGTCACTTAAGTAATAAGTAAGACAGATATTGATATGATTTTCAGTATTTCAAGGTGTAACATTCATGTTTTATTGCATTCCAAGGTCTCTGACCAATGTCCAAAATATTACAAAACAACACACAAACAAAATATTTTTAAAAAAAACAATACTAGTTTACAGATCAGTGTTTTATAATTATCTAAAGTACATGTATTTCATTACTGGTCTTTAAACTTGAAAGATTTGAAAACAAATTTGTAAATTATTGAGGACATCATCAGATGACGAGCGTAATCAACAAACGTTGAAATTAGTGAAGAATTAGCTGATCAAACATTCATGTGAGATATGTCTGGCTCTTATTGTAAACAGGACATTAATGCAGAAGTTATATTTGTCTTCAACATTAAAAAAAATAAAAAAATAAATTTGACACTTTAATTGGACAAACAAAACTGATTATTAGAATTGTTACTCCTGGCAATATACATGTATCTATAACGGCACATCTACATGTAAATCGCGACAGGTTTAATGTGCATATGTAAAGATGTACAGTATAAACACACATTACTGTTATTTCGGTTGTTCTTCAGATCTAATTTTGATCTTTCCTTTCTTTAATCTGATAGGTTGGATTGAGATCATCGGGTGACTCCCTTTCAAGAAAAGTTGCAACGATGTTCCGAACCTTCAATGAGATGAAAGATTCGGGCGCCCTTAGTGATGTCAGCGATGTTGAATTTGAATATGAATCTGATGACGACAGTCAGACAACGAATCCAAGCTCAGCTGGATCACTCGAAGATGACGAAGATGATATGATAGGAGATAAAAACCGTGAGCTAAGGAGGTCAAGCTGTCCAACAAATTCCTTGGATTCTGGATACTATTCACGTTCTTCGGAATTGTCGTACGGACGACCCATGCGACCTGGATCGTTGATGACATCACCACCAATTAGCGGCGAAGAAGATTTCGAATCCAGTGAAGATGACAACGAAATATCACATCACAGTCGGTGTTCATGTTGCCCGCCCTCACCGACAGAAAGTATTTCAAGTGCAGAATCATTTTGTTCTTCAAGAAGTTCTTCAACCTCATCACTGTCGGACAGTGATGATGAAATAAATAACCGATACGAAGACACCTACGTCACCGAAACCCAGAGTAGCGAGGTCGCAGAGACAGAAAACGACCGAGAGGATGAAACCACAAAGGGGAAGACGAAAAATGTGGTCAAGGGACCCAAAAATACTGGCAAACCTTGGCGTACACGAAGACTTAGTCCAGTTTATGAGCAACCACCAGATACTTATGAGTCAGAAGAAACTCCTGTGATACCAACACTGGTTTTTGAAAGATCCAAGGAAAACAACAAAGATCAGGGGGAGGAAGTTATCAAAACCCCATTAGGCACCATCGATGAAAGTATGGAAGAAACCTCGCTTGCAATGAGTCCACTCCCAGAACGACGTAGTCCAGAGGGGTCAGCTGACGATGTTGAAACAAGTGACACTGTCGACGAGGAGTCAGTTCACACAGAAATTGAAGTAGACAACGTCTTTAGCGAAGATGAAGTCGAGAGAAAAACTGTTCAACAACTGAAAGAGGCTTTCCAAGCCAAAAACGACAAACCAGTTGTGGCGAAGCAGAAAGAGTCATCTGTAAAGAGAGCCAAGAAGGAAAAGAAACGTCACACAAAGGAAAAGGACAGTAATAGACAAGAAAGAGAAGATGCTGCAGACAAGTCAGCTTCTTCAGATACATTGGAAGAAAACTCTGATGGAGAGAAAGTTCTAACAGTCTCGGAAGGCAGAAAACTGTTTGAGACTAAAAATAATAAAGCATCGCAAGATTCAACTGCTAGGAAACTCGCTCCAAAGAAACAGATCTGTCCTCATCACCATCGTCATCACAGTCATAAGGAAAAACATGGAAAGGAACAGGAGAAGAAAGAGGAGAAGCCTACGAATCGCGACGCAAAGAACATTTCAGACACACGAAAGCCAGATTTGCAGCAGAAAAGTGGACAACTCGAAAGCCGGTATCAGGCAGTCCAAGAACCCGACAAAGAAGAGTTGGCATCGCAAGTTAGAGATCTTAAGAAATGGTGGAAGGAACAGCAAGGTGGTAAGAATAATGAGAAACACGAGAAGGGACATAAAATAGAGAAATTGAAAACATCTAAAAGTAAAGGATTCCAGTTTATAAGCGACGAAAGTGAACATGAGTTGGCTAAATCACGTTTGTTGGACGAACTGACCAGATCTCAAAACTTCTCTCGGAGCGGCGATCTTTTCTCTGAAAATGAAGATCTTGTTGCTGTTCAACCCGTATACAGTCGAATACAATACGGAAAGCCAGGATCGAAACCAAAAACAGCAATTGTGATTCCGTCAACTTCTACTCGAAAGGACGATGAAGAAGTTGGTAAAGAACCAGAAAACTTCGTCCTAATGAAGCCTGTAGTTAGTAAGAATCGTTATCCACGTGAGGGACAAGAAGAGAAAACACCTGATTCACCAAAGCACGAAAGGTCTAGGTCATTAGATGCAGGATTCAAGTTAATGGAACCTGTTAGGGGGATCACTAAACCATCCAGACCGACAATAACATCGAAAATAAGACAACGTGTGGGGCGTGAGCCTTGTCGAGTGGCCAATATTGTGTCACCAGAAGAGCCAGTACACAGCCAGGTATTTCGACGTACAAACAGCAGTCCGGGTGATCCGATGGGAATAGTGGACAGAATACTGCACGAACAGGATCGAAGATGGAGTCTGACTCCAGAGGATCTCGCACGTGGACGAAATGTCTCTCCAAAACGACGTCACTGTGTTGGCAGCGACCCGTATGCAACTATGCCGACAATACCATTAACCAATCCATCCACTAAGCCCGAACAACAACTTTCAGCAGCTAAAATTGTTTTATCGGCAAAACCTGATAAAGTACGGACATTATTTAAAGAATTGCAACAGATGGCCACACCTCCGGCCAAGACAGAGGAAGAAAGGCGCACTTTGTCAGTAACACCACGAAAGGGTACTGATGTTGGAAATTTCGTTTTTGTCAAAGAAAACAGAGTCATACAAATGCCTGATGGAACAACCAAAGATTCAAAGTGTCTTAAAATTGTAGTTACAAGCAAAAAGAAGCCAACTGACAAAGTAGATACAGGAAAACAGGAAGGGACTGTGACACAGAGTGTCGTGAGAGAAGGGGACGTTTTAGGCCAGAATACGCAAAAGCGAGTGACATCGACTTTCAGGACTGAAATGAATATTGAAAGTAGCCAAAGAGAAACTCCCGCGACAACCAGAGGTATGCCATTCATAACAAGAGAAGTGCCCTTCGTAACCACAGATATACCGATGATAAGCAGACAAATGCCAATGACAACCACTGATGTCCAAACGATAAGCGGAGATTTTCCAACTTTCTCCATAGATATACCAATGATGACCAGAGAAATGTCGCCAACCTCTCGCGAGATTCCCATGGTGATGAGACGCGTTCCAGCTACACCAAACGTTGCTAGGCAACAAAGTATTGAAACACACACAACGTCTTATCAGACACGCATAGGAAGTCCCGATGGAAACATCATTGTCATCCGGCGACAGAAACATTTTGAACCACGGAGGGTGACAGCAAACTTCCAAATCGAGGTTCCCAGTCAACCAGGTCAACGCCCAACAGTTCACCACTTAGAATTCGATCCAAACAGTAATCGGACAATCACGCGACAGAGGGACAGTGGTGGGCGTGTGAAAAGTACATACAGATATACATTTGGTTCATAAAATATCCGGATAAAATTTTTGCGACGCTACAGACCTATAATTGGTGACCGAGAGACCAATGTCGACGGTGCTATATTTACTGTTTCAATAATCTTCCCAAGCACTGCTCATCGTCATTCTCGGAATTCATTGTTGAAAGTAATTAATGATATTTCTCAGAGCCCATTTCTAAATGTCCTTGTTAGGTCTGTGGTGCGAAGAAAAGCGAATATGAACTGCGCCCTCTAGCGATCACTCGTACCTCACGGGTCAAGTGCTATCGAGCGAGGAGGGGAGCGAATCCTGTGATTATCACCAATACATCATAATACTTTCAAACTCCGATTAATATAAGGGTATTTCTCCATATTAATCGTTTCGTCAAAGTCAACACTATATTTAAAACTTCAAACTAGAAACGAATAACGTAATTTTTGTTTCACGGGTCAGGTGCTATCGAATTTGAAACTCGGGAGGGGAGCAAATTTCGGGATTTCAGTCCTGTATAACTATCTCCAATATCTATCCAAAAGCGGTTAACTAAGGTATTTCTCCACATTTATGTTTTCGTCTAAGTCAACACTCTATTGAAAATTTCAAACTAGAAACACTATGTTTGTATCACGGATTAGGTGCTATCGAGGGAGGGGAGCGAATCCTGCGTTTAAATTATCTCCAATATCTATCCAAAAACAGTTAAATTCCGATTGATATAAAGTATTTCTCCACATTTGTGTTTTCGTCAGAGTCAACACCGTATTTAAAATCACAAACTAGAAACAAATGACACCATTTTTTGTTTCAATATATATATAACATACATGTACATGTACATCGTCAGAAGCCGAACGAGTCAGTATGATAACACACTTACAAGGAAAATCAAAGACACTGTAAAATATTTTCTTAGCAAAAAACGAAAGAAGTTGTTTGTTTTGTCTCGAGTCTCCTAAGGAGACGATATATCGAAGAAAAAAAAATACAAACAAAAATGTAATTAAGAAGTGTCAGAGCGACTACACTTTTGGTTCTGACGTCACAGTTTTCATAAGTTGTATAAAAGACAGTGCACGTGGTTGCATCATTTACGTTTCTTTATTGTTTTAGTTCAGTGACAGTGTACTATTTATGTTTCATATTATTTAAAACTTTTGCGGGATGTACATTCGGCTTCACACATCTCACGCAGTTTATATATTTTGTGCAATATTCCAACGTTGTTATTATCCTGTCGTCGTGTACTTTATTGATAGAATTAGAGGCGTGCCATCATTCTCGCAAACCAGAGCTGCTATTTCTTCCGCGACATCTTTTGGCGGTGCGTCTTAGACGGTGCCGTAAAAGAGGCTGTGGTTTACGACGATGCGTGCCATTGGATTGGTCTTGCATAGTTCGACAGTTTCATTCCAAGTATTTAGAGGATATCCAGCCGGGACTACTAGTATCATTGCTGTTTTTAGGGGAGGGAAAGGCTCTGGTCGAAGTGAAATCTTAAAGATATTTACAAGAAATGATACCCTGAACTGACCTAGCTGTACAATAACGACACATACGTATATGTTAATATTAATATTTCAAATATACTACTTTCTAAATCGACCACTCCCTCCCTCCTGTGTGGTAATCACCAGCAGTAGAAAACGATCAGTTATTGTGACCTGGCTAGTCATATTTTCACTGACCATGGTAGTATTTCTCGCAAAGGCTGTATTACATGAAAGTGTTAGATTTTACAATTCGAATAAAATAGAGCATTACAATAATATTGATATTATATTGCTGGTAATATTCTTTTTGTCGCTTTTAAAATACACTGCACACCTTCTAAACGCATGCACCAAACACATATTCAACAGTATACGCAATGAGTTGTGTGTCTTGTAACCGACAAATCAGTTACTTATATTAGTATGAATGAAGCAAGTTGTGATATATGCCTGGAAATTTTTGAACAGTTAATGGTCGGATTGGTCGTGTGTGTGTGTGTGTGTGTGTGTGTGTGTGTGTGTGTGTGTGTGTGTGTGTGTGTGCGTATTTTACATTATTGCAGTTTAATTTCACACAGCATATTTGTAAGTAAACCTCAACACTGATGAAGCATCGAAAAGAAAAGTAAGGTCTAAATTATGTATGTATGTATGTATGTATGTATGTATGTATGTATGTATGTATGTATGTATGTATGTATGTATGTATGTATGTACGCATCCATGCATGCATACATGCAATTTGTTTGTTTGTTCGTTCGTGTATAATCGTTCGTTCGTTTGTTTGTTTGTTTGTTTGTTTGTAACACTGGTCCTGGGCGCCCTGTCGTATTGCATATATACACTCATTCGTTTAAAGACAGTCGAACTTTTTGATGTCAAATAGATCAATCCAATATCTGAATCAACGAGAGCTGGAGATTACATTTTGCTATGTAGTCAACCATACTCACGTTATGGCGCCCCCACAGACCAAGCCATGGCAGCTTTGTTGATTTATCTGAATTCAGAAACACATATTGCATATGCACCAGAGAATGAATTTAAACCATTTACATCTTTCGATATCAACACCAGAGGGGGCTATACAGAAATATCATAACATGCGTAAATTATATGAAAAATGTCATGTCTCCGTTGTAAAAGACTTATATCAATGATCTCTATGTATAGTATTTAATAGTGACTCTTGTGTGCCACTACTGCAAATGCAGTTATTTCATCGTTTTATGTGTTTTCAGAGCCCGTGAACTGTTGGGATATATGCTGCTGTACAAGTGCACAATGTCATCTTTATTTGACAAGCTTAATCATGTTAATACGTAATGAAAAAAATCTGGACACTGTGTGCAGAGAGGGTTTATTGAGTTGGATGTAATCTCACAGGCTATTCAGTATTACAATTTACTTGTATTTCACCGTTATGATAATGGGAGGGGGTGGGAATCGTCTCAAGGCATAGCTGGCTCGGTCTCGTAACAGTAATGGGCGCCAACTATAATAGGTCCTATATCAACCTCAACATTGAGCGATGAAGCGTCCAAAAAGATGAATTAAAACCCGCCTCCATATCAATATGGCATTCAGTGAACGTCTCCAGTAAATACCATGACTTAACTAACAGGATAGCTCTGACCCCGATTTTCTACTGTTAGATAGCACTTTCCTTTTTCTTGCATCCGTGATAAATTACCATTGTGGTCCATTTCACATGACCCAGCAGTATTCATCCGTTACACTCTGGTGACAACAGCACTCAATGTACGAGATACTTACACTTTGTTTATTGCTTTTAGTCGAGACATGATTCTAGTATTTCGTTGACGTCTACTACTGCGATATTACATTGTAAGAAGACTAAAGCATTATTCTGCACAGCATTTAAAGCTAACATAAACTTTGTTTTCAAAAATAGTCGACAACACAAAGAGTACTAGCATTTAATAGTTGCTAAACGTCACCCCCCCCCCCGGTGACTTCACCCACACGATTTGGTATACTACTAGTATATGACAGCACTGCTTTCATCACGTCACCATAACTCAAATAGTTTTTCAACGCCATTATAAACTAACGTAACCATCAAAATACTTTTAGTAATTATTACCACTTTCTTCAAATCGCTTAATGGATCCCGGGTATGATGTATAACATATGCTTAATGTGAACGAGACCTCCTCTTGGCGTTAAACATCTGTCGAGCGTCGAATATTTGCAAGTGATATGCGCCGAGAAAGTTGTTTGTTTTGAGATAGAATTTTCAGCTGAAAAAAATGGATGTTTGTACAGTATATTGGTACAAGGATGAAGAACTATACGTAATCATTACACAGTTTGAGAGAGAAATGCCGACGACTGAGTCGATCCAGGCCACAACAATGAATGAGTATGGTCAACCATAGAATCATTAAAGTCCATTACACCACACACAAATCATTTACACTAACAATCAACAGGCCATTATGTTGACTAAAAATCTATTCTCTCGGAACACAATATGGATACATCGGCGTTTTAAACACTTATAATGACTTCAATAAACAACATGTAAGTGTTACGTGCTCTTTTCAATGGAGGAAAAAAGAATAGAGTAGAATAATATAGCAATGATGGTATGGTAGTTACTTTGACAAACTCCTGGCCATTTTGAATATTGAATGCTGGAGTTAAAATGCGTTCGAATGTAGCAGGTGACCGAAAACGGTAGAGAATGGGGAGGATGTTGGGGTGGTGTTAGGTAGGGTTGGGGTATAACAGATCAGGTACAGCTGTCATCAACTTTAATATAATTGAACATGAAAATCACATTATTTACTCAGGGGTCTGATCTCAGACATACATACCCTGGATTTGGCTTTATCACATTACACAATCATGTATATGTGGGTCTTAAGCCTATTAGATGAAAACTCGAAGCAAGAGCTCGAGTGCAAAGAATAGTAACACCATGAAGTCCCCAAAATGATATGTCAGAAAAAAACTAATTTTCGGTTGATTTTTGTAATCTGGTCACTACATGTTGTTTATTAGGTTGAAAGATCAGCAAGTAAATAGACTTTGGAATAACCAAGCTTAAAAGTGCTTGGTATACCCTGTTCTATTGGTACGGGAGATGCATGTCAAATTTGAACACGATTTGGCGAATGCACTTGCATTCCGACGTAAATAATGTAGCCTTGTTGGCAAATTCAACAGACTGTGACCATCAGACGCTGTAGCACCGAAAGTAATTGGATTTTTGAAGGCGGAGAAGAAACGATAATAGATCGAAGACAATGGCTCTCGACTATGAAGCATCCCTTTTAATGTTAGAAGGCCTATATTGACCGATTGTTCCAAACTTTTGTAACATCGCGTCCCTTTTCTGTAAACTAAATCGCAGCAACAGATTCCAACAACATTTAAGAAATTCAGGCCCTTTTTATTTTGGTGAACAATGTGTAGACTGTGCCCAATAATTATCTCGAGAATGTTCCGAAAGAGAGAACCGAAGTCTTGAATTTCAACATAGACTGTAACATTGAAGACATAACCGTTTAGCTATATTCCCTTCGGTCATTGTGTGGTATGTGTATTCGCTATACCAAATCAGAACCCCCTTCTGGGTATATATCGAGTACAGACCACTGGAATAAACAAGTCAAAAATACCTAGCATAACATGGCAATTAAAACACAGTAGAGCTCGATTCACAATTAACGATGAAAAATGCAATATTTACATAAGTTGTTAATGAATGTCCTGTACACTCAGGAAATTCGATTTATTTAACATAAAATATAATACTGCTCTCGCCAAATGGCTTCCTTACTGTTGACACATACAAGAAATGTTAGTCTGTGCTGTAAACCTGACTCGATTTCAACCCGAAAGCATTGCACATTTAGAAGAACAGATATCTTTGATAAAAAGTCGTGAGTAAATTAAAAACAATATAAGTTTTTTTGTTCCACCATAATGCTAGTTTTCCATTCTCTGTGTAACCTTCGACTGTATACTGCCCAATTAGTCAGGAGGTATGCAGTGCCCATTCTGTTACAAGGGTTAGGGCCTCCCGATATAATACAGAGACTGTTCTGGTCTCTGCTGTACCTATACTAACCCTACATTTGTTAACAGGCTCTAAACCTCATTAGCAAGCTAAATGTGGTAGATCGCCAAGTAAATAATTACCCCAGTAACACCACCATGATCAAGAAAGGTTACGCTTGGCTTGTAATTTTATATGTTTTGACTTAAATATGATATTTTGTACACTGTGGGTAGTTATAGACTTCAAATAGGAGCTTTAACTACACATGGGAAATATGCAATGAACGGTACGGTCACATTCCATATACATTTATCTTAAATACTGTTACTACATTTCAAACCCCCCCCCCCCCCGCAAAGGTTAAAGGTCAGTTCACGGTCATATTTTATGACTATTAACATATCGGAAATAAAGTAGTACGAGTATTATTTCAAAAGGAGTATGTAGTATGTCAAAATCGTTTCAAAATTCCTTACATTGTTTCATGTCATTTTTCGCAGCATGAGTCGATGAGTATAATGGAGAAATCCCAATAAGATCCAGTGATGGTCTTTGGTCGATTTACCCTCATATAAACATCGAACACACTGGGTGATGCTTTGATTATCGTATGATGAACCATTTAACCATGATGATAGAATCACGTGGTCCAATCATCTAATTGTAATGGCAACTATACCGGAAATGTAATCTTATTTGATATTTGTTAAATATATATTTGTTTTCGTGATGTTCAGCAATAAGTTGGCTGAAGTCTGTCTGATTCTGTCTGCCATTGTCTTTTATCACATGGGTTTTCAATGACGGTGAACCCACTGAAAGATCGTCTATTCCCTATACTGTTCATACTTGGCCAGGCGGCTTGAAACCCAGCATAACGCATACCACATAAACGCAGAGATTCTCGGCTTGAAAAATTACTACTTTCACTTTCTCCATCAAGCATTGTAACTCGGGTTCCTGGTTGTACACAACGCGACAAGTTCGACACAGATTTTGATGAACTGTCCCCGAATAATTTCTTACTTGGGCCAATATGCCCAGTTCCCTGGTATGGTGTCCTGTAGTCGTGTAAAGGATACTGGCCAAAAGCGTCATCTTTATTAGGTAGAGGCTTGTCACCTAAATCCCACGTTAATCTCCTGTCGTCAATAATAGAAGTAACATTTGTTTCAGGTGTGATTGTCGCATTTGAAAGATTATCAGAGCTTGTTGACTCCCGATGTCCATTCGATTCATGTCGTAAACCGAATCCCCGATTGTGATGGTTGTTGTTCATTGTCGGGGTGTCCTCGTCATTTACGGTACACGAATACTGCGATGTGTCCTCTTCAAATTCTTTATCGATGTCGTAAAATATTAATGGTCGTCTGTCGCCAGCGACTTTTCTTGAAAACTCATTATCAAAACAATCCTCATCACTCGCTGTGAAATATTCTATATCTGCATGGTCAAATTTTCTGGTATTACAAGCGGCCCTATCAACGTCACATACAGTTTTTGGTAACTTACTTTGAGCATGTTGCGGTTTATAAAACCCTGTTCTAACGATAGGTCGTTCACCAGAGGCTGGGTCAACTTGACCCCTTACCCTGACATCGACAATGTTGTCACGTAGCACCGGAACTTTCTTTGTGGGGTACTGCTCAAGTGACCCATTAGTAATGATTCTGTTATTTCTATTTTTGTAGTTGTTATTGTTATTTTTATCTTGTCTTTTCGGTTGAACACAATTTGTTGTTGTTGCTCGGACGTCGCCAACGCTGTGAGAGTGTGGACATGTACAAACAAGGTGGTCGTCGGTTTTTGAGCATTTGCGCTCGGCAGACGCCGCCTTCGTGTGTTGTTTGCGTTGTTTCAAATCTTGACGAGTCAACGCATCAACAATATTGCTTGATATCTTTCTGTAAAGTTTCCGTCGCTTTAAAATAAAAGGGTCAACGCTATGTATGCCCTGTTGTGATTGCGGTTGACGTGAAGTCAAATGCCGTGACGAATCCGGATGGTGATACATTGTTGGTACATGTGTTTTCTGGTGTTGATGACGTTGACGTTCTTTGGTGTTCAAATCACGATTTTCTTTCGAACTTGAGGCCACGTAGTTTTGAGATGTATGTGGTATAACTTTATGATCTTCAATACGATATCTTTCAATAATCGTTTGCTGTAAAGATTGCGAAGGTGTTTGACTGGAAACTTCATCTCGTGGCACACTGTTGTTTTCATCAGCGTCCCAGTCATACGTTAACGTGACGTTATCATCCTCGTCCGTAAAACTTTCCCAGTCATATTGGATAGTTTCCGCGCCGTGTTCTTTGCGTAATTGCTCCTTCTCGTCATTCGGATTGTAATGTTTCCCAGTCAACTGGAAATGGCCGTATCTCACCCATTCCTCGGTGAGTCCGTTTCTAACACATCGTCTTATCATTATTTCCTCTCCTTCGGTCTCTCCGCCGTCGTTTTCATCATCATCTTCGGTCTCATACCAAGCTCGTTCAGGCACATGATTATCCCGTGTTTTTTCAGAGCTTTTTATTCCAAGTCTTTCATTCTTTGCAAGTCTATTCCTGTACAAAGACTGTTTGCTCTTTAATGATTCCTCGCCAGTGTCTTCTGTCGCCATAGCAACACCACTGTCTCCATCTTCGGCCGCATCTTCGGGAATTTTCGAAGTTTGGTAACTCAAGGTGTTTTCGTACACCACCTCTTCAAATGTCTGATAGAGTTGCCACATCTTCTCGGATACCAATTCGCCCTCACGACAGAGTATTTTCTGTAAAAAAAATACATTCATCATCAGAAAACACTTTCAAAAGATGGCCAAAGAATATAAAGAATGTTTGTCACCAGGGAGGAGAATTCACCGGTTAAACTTTTCAACAGACCACGTGTTCCTTTTGATGAAAGTGCAAGCCTTGTCCATATTGATTTAATGAAGCCAGTCGCTTCGATTTGTTGACATTAAGCCAGTAAAACAAGCAAGTGGATTGTTGTGTTGGTGTTGTGTTAGGTATGTCCTTGATAATTGACCACTAATTCTAAAATTCATTAGACACGGTACCCCGGCGTGTAAGTGTGTATTATTGGTTCCTTGATTAAACACATTACAAGTGTTTATAACTGGGGCCCCTGTTGTCAGTTACTGTGATATATTCTCTAGATTTGAGTAACGTTGAACTGGGCATTCATCTATCGCTAGGCATGGTGGGCTGTAACAAAGGCCCAGATTTTTTTATTGACAACATTTCACAACAAAGGATGTTTTGTAGACCCACTGTTTCTACTTTGCTTTAGACTACCGGGATTTCCATCCAAAACAATGTCGTTAATTTAGGAACATTTTTTTTGCCTGACCTGTCATTCAAATTTGTTAGCACATTGTAACTTTGTCTGGGAAAAGACCGAGGGCTGCTTTCTATTATATAAGTTTTAACAAGCTAGTGCAAATGTGATGGTGACAAGTATAGGTACAAACATTCTGAATTAATTATACTGGCCAGCGAATTCTAAATTAAAAATAGCACATTGCGCATAGCTGGATTGCTAAAACACGATACATTTGTGAACATAAAACCATAACGTGGAAACAATTGCTGTCGTTTTTCCTTCAACTGGGCAATGTTCGGAATATTGACGTTGTCCAAAACATAACTGAAAACATACGTTACCTTTCAAATATTTTGTAATCTCCACGTACCCTTAACTTCTACTTTACAAACGTTGTAATGTTTAATAATTCAACGATTTTTGTCCATGACAGTGGGGTCATTCGATTTTTGAACGAATCCAAAATTCCTCAGAGGATTACAATAGTCGTCTCCCTCGCATTGCTGTGAATGTTAATAGTCAGCTGGTGATTTTGTTCATGGCGTAGGAGAACACGAACACACAAGCCATGTCATGTAACTGAAAACCCGACTACCAACACAAGAATTTAATTAAATACACTTACTATGTCCTTCTGTAACGTTGCTAATAGAGTGTCCATTCTAGACTCTCTATTTCCACTACGTGTTATTGGACCATCAGTCCGATGTCGTCCTGGCGACGTTTCGTCCATTCTGGTGGTGAGAAAAAACCTCGCCATCAAGCCTTCAGGCTTTGACCTAAGGGTCCAGCTGGAGTTCCTATTTCACGTCCGAACATATAGCATGTTGAAAGGAACTGTCAGAGAATATTTTATGAGTACGTGGTGGTAGTATCTTCCTCTCACACACAACCACTATAATAGATGAGTTTTACGACCACGGGATTGTATTAGCTGTTACATTTATTGGGCATACTCCCCAACAGGCGATGGCAAAATCGGCAGGCTGCAAGCGTAAATTGCACAGTTTTAATATCGCATGGAGACCATATGAACAGAATATACCTCATCGCTTAACTTTCACTAACGTAAAAAGCTAGCGCAATACCTAAACCAATTACCCTAGCATTATTAAAATGGTGTTCAAAGTAAATGTTAGACAGTGGGAGTGCACGCTCACGATGTAACAATCAATGTTAAGGCGAAAGACATTCCAGAGATAGTTAGACAATGGTGGAGTGAATGGTCCTGTCATACGGAACAATGGGGTTACCTGTACGGATAACGTAATAACTGCGCGATATATCGGTTTCACACGATCCCACGCCTGTCTGCTGCAAATAATTTAAATTGTAAATGTGGAAAACAGCTTAAGATACAATAAATATGACCTTGGAATATTGAGGAGTTTTGATTATTCTTCAGAAAGGTTTCATGGTAAATGGACGGATAAAAAAAATGGTGAAAAGGAAATACACTTTATCAACAGTAATTAAAGTGTCTACACCCATTTAGTATAGAAGATTTACACTAATTGCTCTAAATTGTACTCAAATAGATAACATCGAACGAACTTAATATTGGTTTACAACTCCCAACCAAATACAGACTTGCTAAATATAGACAATGGAGGGTGGCTATGGCTAAATGAGCTCCACGTAGCACACGTTCGTACCAACTAACTCGTTCATACTTTCAACATCTCGATAAATCTTGACAGAAGTATTTCGTGATTCCTATTTATAGTAAGTACTTTAGAGGAAAGATCAATGACAACACAATAGATAGTTCCCTTTGTCAGCTGGCAGGCATGATCTGTAACGGAAGTTGTCGAGGCATACATTATAGATGAAGTGACACATTGAAGTGACAATTACAAATGTACAATTCGTACCTAATTTTCAAGTTGGGAGACATACATCGTCCATGGTGCTGCTGGGTCCCCAGTACGGTACCACTGTATACAACAAAGGTCTACGGTGTCACACTAAGTCCCGTAGTTATTTATGTCTCCGCAGAATCAAATACTTCACATCGCTAGAAATGTTTCGAACGGTTGACAAATTTCAAAGGCCTCGGCAAGAATTGAAACTCGGAGATATTATTTACAGCCTATGTTGAAATTATTCACCAGGACGAAACATTAAGAAATCTTTTCTCGTCATACACGTCGTGATTTCCCTCCATTTACTCATGGTATTATAGGATTTAGTGTATCTCTTTTTAAGAAATGGAAAGTTTAACTTAATAGATAAAAAAGTTACAATAGGTAATGTCAATGGTATTTAGATCTCTTTCTTTGTCTACAATGGGATTCAACTGTGAGCTTAGTAAAATCCCAAACGTGGGTAGAATTTACATGTAAATTATCCTTTCAAACTAAGTAATGCCTTCCCCTACCGTGATGACTTATCCCCACGGGTGTGGTCTGACAGCTGACTCAAGGTAAACTACAAAGGCAAATTAGAATGTCTATACCTCTTTGAAGACAAAGACAATCAATCGCATTCTCGACTTCACCAACTTATTCATGTAAGTTCATAATCGACACTTTTGTATACTAACAGTGTCGTTAATAGTAGGTAGACCCGCATCACACACAATCTCATTAAAACAGATGGTGTATGATGATGGCGAATGTCCCACTCTCAACTTTTGATACTAGAACAAAGACCAAAATAGTTTTAATTTACCGAAAATTATCCTCTTTTTTTCACACAACGCTCCGAATTGACCGATTGTGGCATATCAGTAAAACGGATATTAGAATAGAAGAATCCAAATTTGATACACTTTTCATGTGAAAATACGACGGCTTATATAATAGAACATTTTTTTTTCGAAACGAGACAATATCATAGTAGAATAGAACCTGAGACAATATCAATTAATTGCATTGTATTAAAGCAAGACTTGGGGTGACAATAGGGAATACTACTGGTACCATATTTTGTATAGTTCAAAATTTTGTCATATGGAAGCACGGCTGTTGGCGCCACTCACCATTCTCATGGTGAAAAGAAATTTAAATATTATAAAATAAACAACGGAAACATATTTAATGTACAACAATTTTGGCGTTTTTTAAACACTGAGTATAAAAGAAATTAAAAATACGGGAACGATATACAGTCTCCGTGGATGTATTAGTGAATTATCATACAGCCATCCATATTCGGCTAATACTCAAACCGGGTACGGTCATACCGTTGACAGCTGTTGAGCTTAAATGTGGTTCCAGGATAGTTTTTGACAAGCCAGACAGTAGTATTATACAAACTACAAACTATATTTACACAACAGCATCCGTACAGTATGATTTCCAAATGTGTATGATACGAAAAAAATCACATGAAATTACTTCTGAGTGTATTCATAGACAATGGAGGGGGAAACTGGTTTATCATAGTTGTTGTATTCTGATAAGATTTTACTAATTTCGTAGTTGCGTTTTTTCAAATGGTTGCCCGTTTACAATCAACCAGCAACATCACTTTGTACCACACACGTTTCAAATACGACTCCTTATTCAAGTTCACTATATTCCGAACTTTACTGTAATATCAGCCCACGCAAGTTGTTTACGATTATCATAAAATAAACTTGTCCATCATCAATCTACGGGTATCTATTCTAAGCATTCTTTTACCTTTTGTATGTTTCACAGTCCAGCTGCTGCAAATGAAAAAGATTATTTGGTTATTACGTGGCTGTCTTGTCGCAGTCTAAAGTGATAGCTAGTTAACACTTATTGTGTAAATGTAAAAACTCTCCTCAACAGGGGTATTATAGAGGAAACAAAGAAATGCCCCGCATGTGCCTTGAAGAAGGCCTCGTTCGAGGGATAACCGCGATTCAGAAGTTCTTTTCATTGAATCAAATGTCCTTCAAACAGATTAATTGATTTTTCATCAACGCCGAGGAATTGGTACTGATTTACCCATGCTTCAATAGTCACGGTTGCGATACTCATTAATGGACACAGTCGACCGCAAGAGGGCGCACTATTACACCATGCTCTGCTGCAGACTCGGACTTGGAGAAATGTGCACCGCTTTAAAATAACACAGACTAACAATATAATTGCTTTGAATAATTTTATTTCTTCTTTAAAATCGTAATTTATCTACTGAATCATTGTATACCATAATTTGGCACCACCAAATACGCAATCATTCACTCAAGACGTTTATTGTTTATGATAAGCTTAGAAATGCAGTATGAAAATTTACATACACCAATTGAACCGAATGTCTTGTTTAATTATCTTTTGAGTGAATTATCAACAGATGTTACCACAAAATGAACGAATCGTCAAAGTTCAATCATTTGAAATAACTACAGACCAGATACATGAAATGACGTAAAGCTTAATAGCGTTACCATTATTCATAATGCTTCTTTTTACCAATGTAATAACACGAATGATAAACTAAGCCGAGTCACGACAAATTACTTTTTACGTACATCAATACTACTTGAAAATATCACAGAGTAAACTAAGAATAGAATGACTGATTAAAATAGCACAGTAACGGCGGAGTTGTTCAATTAATTTCTCTGATCTGAACTCGTAGTATTTACAATTTAATATCATTATTACATAATCGCCAGGAGCAATGTACAATTTGAGATTTTTGTTTGTAAATGCCAATTCATAATATTAGATGAAATTCTTGTACGTCTAATATGAATTTGTTTACCCTCCCTAACACCTAGTCGTGAACCTTTAACCTTATAAAAGTTAAATCAATGTTTTAAATTTTGAAATGCATTTAGACAAGGACGTTGAACTAAGACAAAATGCGCGATTCGGACTATTATTCAAGGCACGGTTTATCGCCTTAGTTCATTTGAAGGCAATCTTGGGATTCTTCAAAAAATACTTAATAATGAATAGTAATATAGGCCTACAGCATTTCCAACAATTACTACCCCCGGTGTACACCAGATACGTATACGTCACAATATCAGATTTGGCTAATATATTTGATCCCGAGGATGTATGGTATATCTAATCTGGAATGTTGTAATTCATTTATAAATTCGCTGGGTCCTGGAATCTCAGTTGCTGCCTACGATTACAAAATTGGCTAGCTACTAGTATATCAAAACATCATAATTTTACCGTAGTTCAAACTTCAACGTCATATTCTGTATGCAAATTATGTTCTACTTCGTTAATTTGCAGCCTGTCACTTACGCCCGGATGAAAGCTTACACCATCTATTTTACTATTGTAAGATCTTTAAGACATTTTGAGTTTTATGATTATTTTAGAATGCCCCTTGTCCCTCTTGACTGAGAATCCAACTGTAAAACGGTGCATTGTTTTTGTAAATTACATCAATTCCATGGTCTACAATCACCTGCCTTTGCTGGCAATAAAATACTTGTATGAAGGTGAAAACAAACAAAGGGAAGGGGGTATTATAGCTTTATCTATCTATCTATCTATCTATCTATCTATCTATCTATCTATCTATCTATCTATCTATCTATCTATCTATCTATCTATCTATCTATCTATCTATCTATCTATCTATCTATCTATCTATCTATCTATCTATCTATCTATCTATCTATCTATCTATCTATCTATCTATCTATCTATCTATCTATCTCTATCTATCTATCTATCTATCTATCTATCTATCTATCTATCTATCAATCTATCTATCTATCTATCTATCTATCTATCTATCTATCTATCTATCTATCTATCTATCTATCTATCTATCTATCTATCTATCTATCTATCTATCTATCTATCTATCTATCTATCTATCTATCTATCTATCTATCTCCCTACCTATCTACCTACCTACCTACCTACCTACCTGTCTGCCTGTCTGTCTGCCTGTCTGTCTGTGTGTGTGTGTGTGTGTGTGTCTGTCTGTCTGTCTGTCTGTCTGTCTGTCTGTCTGTCTGTCTGTCTGTCTGTCTGTCTGTACTTAGTGATGGGTACAAAGACATATCTAGTATACCCCCACGAGTATCTGTTTATTTGCTGGTTTATTTAATTATTTTATTTGTCCCTATACTTGTCGTTCATTTGCTTGTTCATTTGTCATTTATTTGATAGTTTATTTATTTATTTATTTATTTATTTATTTGTTTGTTTTGTTTTGTTTTGTTTGTCACACGATTCCTGGGTCCCCTGTGTATAAATCAATAGAAACCTACAAATAAATTTCACTGATACTAGTTTTGTGCGTAGAGGGCGCTATAATAAAATGTCGTCTGACCCAGATGTGCGCATTGACAATGCGCATTCGACCATTTTGCCGGCGATTTCACATGTGGACTTGCAGGTAAGTTTCATCATTCCGAATATTTACGTTTAAAAGGCGTGCGATTCTTGACGAGTGAAAGATTTTTACGGGAACTGTTGTAAACAGTTGAAAGCTGCAGACTCCAAGATTCTTGAATTCAAGTTATGTGAGATCCACAACGTTATCCATATGTCAACACTCGCATCGACCTGGGCATGCCACGATTTCACATGTCACTGTGTAGCACAGTCTGAAGTTTGTCTCGTACCAAGGCACAAGTCGTCAAAATTATATTTCTCACCATTACACGATTTTAAAGCTCCGTGATCAAGCCTACAGATCGACTACTAGATTTCCACATCTTTCAATTCAACGACCAGCAGCAGATTTCATACCGGAAACGTGTACTGTGAATTGACTGTTGTTGTCTCCAGTCCTATTTATTTGGTTTGTATATGGTTAGGTTTACACTACAGAAATTAATAATTTGTTTACAGTACCTTTCACTGTGTTTTGTCTTGTATAGTTTAATTTCATTGTTTGACTGTTTTTAAGACTGTTTAGTCACATAAGAATTATAGTTGTAGTGTATCAAGGCTCACAAGTACACATACAATATTGAGAGTGTTATTGTTGTGTCAAAACTGAAGTAAATTTTCAGGTCAGTACTTTCCAATTGAAAGTGTATTAAGTAAGCGAAACATGTTATAAACAACAGAATTCTTTGTTCATTCGTTGACAGTATTAGTACTGATACATCTATGGTTTATCCCAGTATTGTTTAACATTGTGATAAATGTCATAAAATTTGAGCAGGTTTCATCATGTTTACTAGAACAATAAAACATATTTTCAGTTTCAGCACTTATGTATTACATCCATGGTTCAATCAATCAATCAAAATCAATCAAAATAATTTGTAGAGCGCCAAAATCCAGGCGAAGTTCTGTTCAGGGGCGCTGGATGGTTAATCCACACCATAGGCTTTACAAAACAAATGTGTCTTCAGTTCTCTTTTGAAACAATCAATAGTTGGTGCAAGTTTAATGTCAGTTGGCAGTGAATTCCAAAGCTTTGGAGCAGCATAAGCGAAAGAACGTCCATCATAGTTGATTTGCTTGTAACTTGTTGTCGTAAGAAGGTTTTTGTCCTTTGAGCGTAAGGTTGGTTACAATGCCTATTTCAATCCACCAACCTTAGAATATAGTCACCACTTTGGTGTGCCACTTGTCAAATATTTATGGCTGGCTGTTGTAAAAGTTCATTTTTTACCTTTTCTACTTTGGGTTAACTGGCTACACCATGACAAATAAAAAAAGTGAAGTAGAAGGTTTCAGATAATTAGATATTAGAGGTAGAACATTTTACAAGAGTAGGTTATTAACCCAGAAATTTGGCTATTATGCTTGGTGATATGTTTGCTCAAATATTCTGGTAAATGACATTGTCAGGCCAGATAGCGTGTCTGGACTATTCTCTTCAGATCAGTGTTTCGCACAGTGAGTTGTAAAAATTAATTTGCCAGCATTGTATTTGTTTCCATAATTTTATATCAAAGTATAACATTGACTCGGGATGAATGGCAGTTAAGAGTTATTTGAATGTGTTGAGTGTAATATTTACAAGTGTCTGTTTACATCTGTGTTTTTGTTACAGAAGAAAACATGCATGTTTCATCATGGCATCATGTATAATTTACATATATATGACATCATCCTGGAATTTTCTTGTGCAATATCCAGATTAGTTTATGTGATTCCATCATTGGCACTAAGACAAACAAATGAATGAACAGCCATATACACTATACTACTATAGAAAACAACTTAAGAAAAATGTAAACAAACATAAAATACCAACTTGTATTGTTGTCAGAGAACAATACCTTTGTTCATGGGGGTTTTCATAGTTGTCATGTGATATATCGGTTTGAAAAAAACAGTGACTAAAGTCCATCATTATAGTAACTTTAATCACCATGACAACTAATAATTGTAGCGTACTAACTTAAAATCTTGTTTCATCTCAACAGACTGATTCCCACCAGTCATCATGGTCCAGCCTGTACCGGAATATATTAACTTCCCAAAGGAGGAGGAGAAAGTCATTGACTTGTGGGAAAAGTTGGATGCTTTCAGAACAAGTTTGAAACAATCCAAGGGAAAACCAAAGTTAGTCACTTTATCACAATTAATTCATAATCAAACAAAACTTTATCTGATGTGTTTGTAATTCTGAATGTATATCACTCCCCCTATCTCCCTCTAGTAATCACACTTTACAAATGGAATAATTGCTGGGTACCTTCATTCACTTTCAGTATTTTTGTATAGAATTTAACCTGTGGTAATTATTCCATTGTACAGCGATTGTTTAGTTTACCTTTCTCAAAATCAGTATGAGAAGAAAATCAATTGCATTGTTATTACATCAGAAATCATGTCATTCAGTTTGATTAAACAAATATGTCTGTCATTGCATAGATATTTCGATACACACACATATGTAATTTTCAAATTTTATTACTGAACATAATAGTATTTAATATATATAATATATATATGTACACACACACACACACACACACACACACACACACACACACACACACACACACTAACTTAGATATATATATCTAAGTATAAGTATCTCACTGGAGAGAACAGTGCTCGATGAAATATTAGTAGCAGATCATTATAGCTTGTAAGTGTGTATCTATAGTTTGTATCATAACAAACAGTGATATTCTGATTAATCCCTACACCATTGAATATCATGCGATCATGGATTCTGTTGTATCCAAAAGCCTATGAATAAGTACACAATTTACACATTTTATTACTGAACATAGTATTTGACATGATGTAATGGGATTGAAATATATACTGAATACACAGGAATGAAAATATTACCAGCCTTTGCTTGTTGATAGTCATGTTAGTTGACTGGAGAATATTGTGAAATACTCATAATATTTGTAATCATGCATATAATATTGCTATAAATATGGAATTATGTTTTATCAGTTATGTAATGTCATAATGGTAGTAACTGCATCTGATTATAAGTCATCACTCTATATATGCAGGTATACATTTTATGATGGACCACCATTTGCCACTGGTTTACCTCATTATGGCCATATCTTAGCTGGTACTATAAAAGATATTGTCACTAGATATGCACATCAAAGTGGCTTCCATGTGGAAAGGAGATTTGGCTGGGATTGTCATGGATTGCCTGTGGTAAGTGCAAGCTAGCTTTTGAAGTACTGGTGTGCAAATTATACAAGCAGGCCTGTCAGCTGTTATTGTTATACTTTTTTTTTCAAAGGAACTTTATTTCAGAGGATGTGCTATGAAGGAGCATAGCCTTCTCAAAGTAGATGTACAGAGTTGGTTAAATAATATAACTAGATCATTATATAATAATACTAATACTAATAATGTTGGTTTTTATATAGTGCTTTCCCACTTTGTGCTCAAAGTGCTTTACAATTATTACCCCTGGTACAGATCTATAGTGGCACAACAGCCCTTTATACTTCCTGAACTCCCTGGGGAGAATACAATATATCATATTGTAATGCAAACCCTAACATTGTAAAAGGTTACTTCATTGTGATTGTGTAGTTTTTCCAGCAATACTAGAGTTCTGTCAATATCAGTAACTGACAATGGTACTAAATTCCATTCATTACAGGAATATGAAATTGATAAAACTCTTGGAATTAAAGGACCGGAAGATGTTGCTAAGATGGGAATTGAGAAATACAATGCTGAGTGTAGGAAGATTGTGATGAGATATTCCACAGAATGGAAGGTGAGTAGCTTGACATATACATAGTTTATGAAGAACGACAGTGTAGTTCAAGTCAAGTTAGGTTGAAGTTGAACTTATACAAAGAAATGTCAATTTGTACTGACTTTCATTTCACAGTTTTTTGCTAAAGTTTGGAAAGCCTGGTAACAGGAGGAGTGGGAGAATGTGGTCAAACTTTTAACAGATTTCCATACTTTTAATTATTCTTTTATGGGGAACCCGTTATTAAAACACTGTTTCACTATGTTGTGATTGAACTTAGAAGGTGGAATATTGTACAAAGATAGTTACAAAATCTTCCTAACTATTCCTAGAATGACTGTATAGTCCTAAAATGAATTCTGAAGAGTTTTTAGTATATTGTTACAGGACTGGAGCGTGTTACTTCTCGATCTGCTATTACTTTTATAGAATTTGGAAAATCAAGATTTGATCAAATTTGATAAAAATCTGTACTTTGATTTCAGTATGTTGTTACAAGACTTGGCAGATGGATCGATTTTGACAACGATTATAAAACATTATATCCTTGGTTTATGGAGACTATTTGGTGGGTGTTCAAACAGTTATTTGACAAGGGTTTGGTATACAGGGGATTCAAGGTAAGGAGAACTGTCACTGTCAGTAAGGGTCTGACTTTCTAGTGCTTCATAATTTTAATAAAATGAATGTACAGTAGTAACAAATATACCGTACTTAAAGAATATTATGTGTCATGTTCCAAAATAAGGATCAGTGGAAGTATGATAATATATGACATATTACAAAAAATGACAAATGTAAAATGACAGTTAGTTGTCAAATCATTTTTTATGTGTATTATGATTCTAATATATTACAGCAAATTTTCATGAGAATTTGAGACAGTGAGAAAGTTGTTTGAATTTTAAAATATAAAAAAAAACACTAATGAAAGATACAGTGATGGCCATTGATATATTTTCATGATGGTTCAAGGAAAGGTTTGACATCAACTTTGATCAGTGTACGCACAATAGTTACGATTTAAGTTGTGAAATAGTCAAATCCATGGAATATGTCTTGTTACTATTCTTACTAGGGTCATGAGAATAGTTTAGCAGTACTTTCTTACATTAAAATTTTATTTGCTTGCTGTGTATTTCAGTACTTGGCAACATTTACAAGGAGTACTGTAGTCCTGACAACCATATGTATCTTTGCATATAAGGTTTTCCAAATTAGCAAGAATATATTCAAAGGCTGACTTTGTCTATAAACTTTGCCTACATTTTATTGTTTGAGTACAATTCAGTCCCTTTGATTGATGTAACTGACATTTTGATCAGAAGCCTTGAAATACAACTGTAACATTTACAAGGTGGCTTCTGTTGTGGCAATGACGTACAGATGACCATATATGGTCATACTGAAATGGAAATGAAAGAAGCACCACCAGTGACATGTGTCTTACGTTTCTTACATTCTAACTTCTAACTTACTGTTTTGAATGGGAAAGGACAGTTACCTCTGTAATGATACAATTCAGTCCCTTTGATTGATGTAACTGACATTTTGATCAGAAGCCTTGAAATACAACTGTAACATTTACAAGGTGGCTTCTGTTGTGGCAATTATGTACAGATGACCATATATGGTCATACTGAAATGGAAATGAAAGAAGCACCACCAGTGACATGTGTCTTACGTTTCTTACATTCTAACTTCTAACTTACTGTTTTGAATGGGAAAGGACAGTTACCTCTGTAAAAGGACAGTTACCTCTGTAATAATACACATCATACTTTGTAAAGTGTGTAGTTCTGCAGCTGTGGTGCTTGATAATAATGATGGCACTGTACAGCATCAAATATCAGCACTATGTCTGTTTTGAATCATAAGGTTATCCACCCATTATTGTACATTTTATTTGTACAATTTATAAAACTTATACTTTTGTGATTTTTTTGTTGAGGTGATGCCATATTCTACAGGCTGCCATACACCACTATCAAACTTTGAATCTGGACAGAACTATAAAGATACTGTGGACCCTGCAGGTGAGAACAAACTAACAAGTAACCATAGCAACATGTCATGTCATGTCGTCTGCCAAATTTGAGAATCCTTCTAAAGGTGTCTCATGAACTTGGTGAATATCAAAATTTTTGAAATTATGTTACATCTATTAAACTTTCATGAATTTTTTATTGCAAATTTTTTTTCCATACTGTGTTCTAGCTTGAAGATGAAGGCTTTGTTTGTATGTCCAGATATTGTCATGGCAACAGATGATCTTTGCTCACTAGTCCTAGACGAATGAATCTTCTTACACCATGGTATAATGATCAGTGGTATTATAACTGATATATTATAATTTCAGTTATAAATTTCATATCTGTCTTTATCTTCACAGTCATTGTCAATTTCCCTTTGGATGATGACCCTGATGTCTGCATGATCGCCTGGACAACCACACCCTGGACGTTGCCTAGCAACATGGCACTGTGTGTCAACCCAACCATGGACTATGTCAAACTTAGACATAAAAATGATGGCAAAGTGTACATCATGATGGAGGCAAGGTTATCAGCTCTCTTCAAAAAGGAAGAGGAATATGAAATCCTTGAAAGGTAGGGATAAATCCGACAGGTGTCAGGTGACTGATTATAAGGATACAAACAAATGTCAGACCACACATGATGTAAAACATGTAGTGAGATGAAAGGGGGAATATATTTCAAAAATTGAGTTTCACAGAAATTATACAGTGGTATTAATTTAGTTTACAAGTTCTGTCTAATGTTTGATTGTGATAAATTTGATGATATAGAATAACTACAATCCTATGGCTGTAGTTGTCAAAAGTGACACTGCAGTTATGACTGAAGCAAAATAAAATTATTGAGACTATCAGATGCAGGCACTGATCGGTTCTTTTGATTTCAGGTTCAAAGGTGAAACACTAAAGGGTAAAGGTTATAAACCCTTATTTGAATATTTCATTCAGGTAAGTTCTCTATTTATTCTTTTCAAATGGTGTTATAGTGTTTCTTGTTGTGGGGTAACCAGTATTTATTTTTAATTCAAATGATAAATTCATACATTTTTTGAAATTTGTGCAATACATCAGAAATAAACTTCATATCAAATATGTTAATAACTTATTCACTGTTGATAAAGAACATGTTGGAGTTGACCATTTGTACAAACAACAGCAAAGGGGTCAGAATTTCTTCAGGTTTTTAGTTTGGATGTATTCTGTAAAAAGTAAATTTTGTAAATCAGATTGTAGGTTGATATGTTTTTATTGTACGTGTAAATTACATTTCAGTACAAAGGAAAGGGAGCATTCCGTGTGATGACGGATAACTATGTGACAGATGATACCGGTACCGGTATCGTACATCAAGCACCATTCTTTGGGGCTGTAAGTATTGTTACTACAGAAAACATGCTATCAGCAAACGAAGATAGATACAAACAAAGAAGTTGTAGATTACATGAGTGGATGTTTACTCCAGGATATATGGTTATGTAGATACATTCTCCCTGTAATCAAGATAGTGTAAATACTGGACATCCTCTTTACACTGGAAATTTATGGAAGTCCGTAAATAAAAGAGATGCCACCCTAATGTGATTATATATATATATATATATATATATCAAAACCAACAGAGAGTTCATATTAACATGTCGCAATAATAGTTTAGTTTGAATTGGTATTACTTGTTAAAAGTCCATTTCCATTGTTATATTTATGTACAAAAATCATGGGAGGTTTAGAACACTAGTGTGTTTTTTATTGATGATACATATTGGGTGTCCACTAGGGAGTCTAACATTATTCCTAACCTTAGCCCCCTAGCTTAGCCACAAATGTTCGATCAGTCCACTGATGTACACTCTTGCCAAAGTTATCTATACAGCATACTTTAAAACTTTTTAACTGTAGTTTCTATGTTCCATATTAAATTTGACAGTTTGATGAAAGGACAGTATGACAGAATCTGTTAATGGAAATTTGAAAATCTTAGACAAGGCATACATGTAAACATCCTGATTTTTAGACAAAATAGCAAAAGAAAAAATGAATATTCTTGACAGATAATTAAAATTACTTTTAAAAAAAAATTGTTCACCCTGAATCTGTTAGAAGCCAATGTTCACACTGGAATATGAATTGAATTTGACAGGATGATTACCGAGTGTGTATTGAAAACCAAGTCATCACGAAAGAACAAATTATATGTCCAGTGGATGACAGCGGATGTTTTACTGAAGAAGTCACAGACTTTGCAAAACAGTACGTCAAGGTGAGTTTTGTTTGGAAAGTCGCAGTATGTTTGTAAACATTTCATTAGTTATAGTTTAAAAAGCATGACATTTTCAATTGCATTGTACTATACGAAATTTAAAACTTGGACCAGTAATGAAAACATGTTACAAATGTATTTCAAAAAGTGGTATTTTCAAAATGTAGAAAAGTCTTTAAAGTGAATCTGTTTGTTTTTATACTGGTATTATTTGTTCCTGGTGCAGGATGCAGACAAGAACATCATTAAAAGGTTGAAGCAAGATGGCCGCCTTGTAGACCACAGTTCCTATAAACATAGTTATCCATTCTGTTGGAGATCAGAAACACCATTGATATATAAAGGTGTTCCCAGCTGGTTTATCAGGGTAGAAGAATTAGTGGAGAAACTACTCAATAGTAACCAACAAACATACTGGTAAGGAAACCTTGTTGATGAACTTGTGTGTAAATGTGTGAGTGAAGATTGTAACATTTTGTACTAGTACTGGTGATAAAAAAAGGAGTCAACATGTCTACATTTTGTATTTTGTAAACTTCGGAAGACTAAATATGTCATAAACTCTAAATTGTCATGAACATTTACAAGAAAATGAGTTCACGGAAGTGTTGGGTCAATTCCCAGAACAGACAGTGAAAGAATACATGTATAAAAAATACTGGCTACTTGTTATTAGACTTTTCATCCTCTATTACATAGGTCTAACACCTCAACAAAAATACAGAATAAAAATGTTTGAAGTTTAGACTGACATTTTATGTTTCTGTACTGAAGCCCATTGCAGACTCTTGACTTTGCTTATTCTATTGCATGGTTTCAATTTTATAAGATATATTCATTCCTAGACACACATTTTGAAAGATAATTTTAGACATACAATGTAAACATGTCGTCATCTTTGTTGTTTAGGGTGCCTGACTTTGTGAAGGAAAAGAGATTTGCCAATTGGTTGAGGGATGCCCATGATTGGGCAGTGTCACGTAATCGATATTGGGGTACACCCATTCCAATCTGGATTAGTGAAGACTTAGAGGAGGTGGTCTGTATTGGTTCCATTGATGAACTTGAAGAATTATCAGGAGTTAGACTCAAGGACTTGCACAGAGAAAAGTAAGTTTTCTGGCAGGGGTTAAACTCAAAGACTTTAACACAAAGAAAAGTAAGTTTTCTGGCTGAATTATTAGGGCTTAGACTCAGAGTATTGCAGTGGACAGATTTTGGATCAAATATCAATATAGAGATGACAAGTTAAAACTTCAGTATTTCAGAAGTGTACACAGGACAAGATTGGTGAGGAATGCAGAGTATAGTTATTATTGGCATTGAGTTTTCAAAATGCAACTCGTACAATATGGTGGTGTATGTTTAATGTCCAGTTGTATTCTTTCACAAATAAGAGATTATAGTCTGTAAATTCAGAATATGCTCAATGTCTAGAGTGTATCATTATCTCTCATGCAGTATTGTGTAGTTCTAAGGTAATTTTGAAGGTGCTGAAGCATGTTTTCTACAGCAGATAAGTGCAATATCTTGTGCTGTTGACATTACATGTTCTTTAGGGTAAACTCATCACACTTTCAATTCATATCAATATTTTGATGTTGTGTTTTCTTTGACATACACCTTTCTGTCTTTACTGTGTAGTGTTGACATGGTAACCATCCCATCCAAGAGACCAGGACAACCTCCATTGAAGAGAATTCCTGAAGTATTTGATTGTTGGTTTGAAAGTGGCAGGTAGGTCTTAGTCATCTTACGAAATACAAGTATGTGTATTTACAACAAAAGTTCACACAATTAATTAGAGTCATGTTCTTTGATACAAGTACTTTTTTTATGTCTACATTTTGGCAATTTGACTGTTGCCTTCGTGAGCACAAACTGATGATGGTATACTGTTGACCACCTAAGGAAGGCAGCGGTCACGTTGCCTAAACGTAGGCATGAAAAAAGTAACTTGGTTGTTTATCAAAGGACATCATTCTAATTATTTGAAGTTCCAACCTTATGAACCTGTTTACTGAGAACAGTTCACACAGTTTGTAGAGTGCAAGTTTGGGGTTAATTCACAAAAACAAGGTCAACTGTTCTTGTAGAAATTTAAAGTTGATGACTTTAAAGAGTTGACCAAAGTATACAACCTAAATCAGGTGTCAAACATCAAAACAAGCACAACAAATATGTGATACTGTCATACTTGTATCGTATTACTGTGTTTACCAATACTTTCTTGCTGACAAAGTGTTGCTTTTAAACCACAGGGTGCAGCGAGCATGTAATTGATTGATCGATTGATTGATCAATTATATGTTTGCTGCACCCTGTGTTAAACTAAGTACTGTATTTTGACATACACTATCTACACATGTATTACTGTAAATGTTCAACTGTTGAAATGACAAAAGACTATGATTTGATAATTTCTATGACTTTAATGATTATCCATGATGACTAACTTGTAGGACAATAACAGAGTTGGAACGGTAAATTCACAAGTGTGACATTTTGATCCGTCTGCTATGGACCTTCATCACACAGACTAACTTGTAGTTGTGTTGTATTTCAGTATGCCCTATGCACAGCAACATTATCCATTTGAAAACAAGCGTGACTTTGAAGACACTTTTCCTGCTGACTTCATTGCTGAAGGTATTGACCAGACTAGGGGATGGTAAGTGATGGAACACCTGGAAAGAACACTAAATCTGAACAATATTTAGGGAGTTAGGTAGACAAAGTGCTCTATTCTTGCTACATATACTACTTAAGTTAGTTATAAAAAGTACAACTTTCATCCAGTAACAAATAGTAGATTGGATATTGGATATGAATATGATTTTAGAAACCGTGTTGATAAATTGTAGAAAAGAGGAAATAACTAAAAGGAATAAAGTATCATTTGGTTTGTGTGCAAAAGCAAGTCACAATACAAAATGTAACTTTTTTTGACTTCCACTATTTTAATGCATGTCACAAAATGTGCTGTCTTACAGGTTCTATACATTGTTAGTGTTGTCAACTGCCTTATTTGGTAAACCACCATTTAAGAATCTGATAGTAAATGGACTAGTACTAGCTTCTGATGGACAGAAGATGAGTAAAAGAAAAAAGAATTATCCTGACCCAGTAGAGGTGGTCAAGAAGTATGGTGCTGATGCACTCAGGTGAGTTATGGAAACATCCAGTGACCAATGTACAATGAGTAACACTGAAGTAAAGCACTTTATTTGCTGCAACTTGTTTATAGCATTAATATCAAGTGTAAAGGTATATTTTTTCGATTGGTTTATATACAAGCCTAGCATGTGGCCTTTCTAATGTGGTCAGTTAGCAATGAAACAGTATACTTTTACACTTGATATGGATGCTGTGAATAATGAGGTACATACAAAAAATGCATTACTTTGTGTTATGGGTTGGGTATAAATGCAACAGTGAACTCTAGTGCTTAAATAGTGTTGATCACAAATTACTTCACTTTTTGGACACTGGAGTATTGTCACGTGGTACAATTGATGAAATATGATACTCATTTATTGACATTACCATAAAAACAAGTGAAACACTGAGGTACACAGTGCAGTCACTTTACTTGGGTGTTATGGGTTGTAAATGAGTGTGGTCACAGTGCAATCACTTTACTTGGGTGTTATGGGTTGTAAGTGAGTGTGGTACACAGTGCAATCACTTTACTTGGGTATTATTAGTTGTAATTTAGCCTGTTTAAAATTTATGGAAGATGATGATGAAGGTGATGGTGACCTGATAATGACTTTGTCTTTTCAGATTGTATCTGATCAACTCACCTGTAGTACGTGCTGAAAACCTGAGATTTAAAGAGGATGGTGTAAGGGATATCTTAAAAGATGTCTTCCTACCTTGGTATAATGCATATAGATTTCTTATGCAGAATGTAGAAAGATTAGAAAAAGTGAGTTCCTCTTTATCACTTGTATGGTTATTAGATAGTCATGTGATAGTCATGTGATGTTGGACTTTCAATGCCTTGAAGTCATCATATACAAATTAATATGTGAGCGACATTCCTTCAAAGAAAGTTCATGTTTTTTTCAGACAATGTTTGCATTGATAGGAGCTATGGAATTTTTCATGGAAAATTAAGGTGTGCTCAGTAAAATATTGATTATGCAGCCTTGCATCACGACTCTCTATTCATGTGAAAATCAAACCACCCCCCCACAAAAAATAAACAACAACAAACAAACAAACAAAACAACAACAACAAACAAACAAACAAAATATGTGCCTAAGACTGTAGTATATAGCCTTTGCAAGTTTGAAAATATCATTTATACTATTAGGACATCAAATAATGACAAAAACCATCCTCATGTATCTTATGTGTAAGTGTACAATTTAAGATATAGTTTATCTTTCTAACGGTGGACATAGCACCATTCATGGATTGATACTTTTTCAACATACATCTACTATACTCGGACGCAGTGAGCCAGGCTATGAAACAGTCAATTATTTCTCTGACGTGATATGCATCTTAGTTGGAAGTGTTGGAGCAGTGTGGAACTCCAAGTGTGTAGTATTTATAGCAAAGATTATATGAATAACACAAGGTGTGATTGTGATTACACAATATTGTGTTTCTTTGTAGGAAGATGACGTTCAGTTTGTTTACAATGAAGATAAACTCAAACCAGTTGAAAACATAATGGATAAATGGATCTTATCTTTCACACAAAGTTTAGTTAACTTTACTAGGCAAGAAATGACAGGTAAGTTATCAAAGTTTAGTTAACTTTACTAGGCAAGAAATGACAGGTAAGTTATCAAAGTTTAGTTAACTTTACTAGGCAAGAAATGGCAGGTAAGTTATCAAAGTTTAGTTAACTTTACTAGGCAAGAAATGACAGGTAAGTTATCAAAGTTTAGTTGAAATCTTAGTTACACCAAGTATTTTGCTACTTACCAAGAGCAGAATTTTTTTCACTTATACGTACTTGGTATCATCATTGTTAAGCACATTGAATTTAGCTCACAATTACTGACTTTCCTTTTCTTCCAGCTTATCGACTTTACACAGTGGTTCCAAAACTTGTCCGATTTGTCGACAAGTTGACAAATTGGTATGTTCGATCCAACAGAAAGAGAATCAAGGTAAGAACATGTTTAGTCAACATGTTTGAATATTGTTCAACAACCAAATGGCCTAGACTCTTGGTTCATAGTTTCAAATGAACATTTCTACTCACACACACAAAAAAATTCTTGAAAGAAAATCCCACATTTTTGCTAATGTGTCATCAGCATCATGGCAATGATAACAACCCACTGTAGTACAACCCTGATGATATTGATGAGACTACAACGAAAATTTTGGATTCGCTCCTGAAATTTTTTTTGACTCTGTTAGGAAAAATTTTCATTTGTAAAAAAGTATAATTGTTTCCCATTTGAAATATCAAGACTTTTACATATCTTTCCCACAAAATCTCCATATTACAGTATTTGTAAGGTTATTTGTTGTTGTACTGTGTACAGGGAGAGGGTGGACCAGATGACTGTCTATGTGCTCTGCAGACATTATTCAGTGTACTCTTTGCTATGGTGAGAATGATGGCACCATTCACACCGTTCCTGACAGAACTGATGTACCAAAACATGAGACATTTGATTGACAGTGCAGCTAATAAAGGACAAGATGTCAACAGTGTACATTATCTGATGATTCCACAAGCCAGGTGAGGTTTGGATAGATTACCTTTAGTAGGCTAGCTATTATAACATTGGTAGTGGCAGTTACATGACTTTTGGTGAGTAAGGTTTGGAGTACAGTATCACCCCCCTCCCCCCCCCCCCCCACCCACCACCACTACCACCACCACCACCACCACCACCACCACCACCACCACCACCACCACCACCACCACCACCACCACCACCACACACACCTTAAGTACATAACCCCTGATCCGGAGAAAAATAATGTTGAATTTTGTTTGGATATTAATTTTTTATCATATATCAAAGACGAAAAGAATATTTTTCGTAGTATCTTACCATATGCTTACATAGAGAGATGGAAGGAAAGAGAGAAGAACTGTCTTTGTTAGTCTATCCATCCATCTAATCATCTGTTCAAATAGATTTGTCCAACATTCCATTTTCTGGTTATCAGAAAGATAAAAGATTTCAAGGTTTGGCCACTAGGAGTGCTGTTTGCAGGCTATTTTGGATCCAGAAGTGAGGGCCATAATAGTTTATTGTTGTAGCATAAAGATAGCAGACACAAAGTTAACACTCATTTTCAGTGTTGTTCCCACTGTACTATTATTATAGTACAGTGTATATTTCACTACTATTACTATTAACATTCTTATTTTTAAGCGTTGTATAATTTGATAAGTCTACATAGGACATAGGACATGTCAATAAACAATGACAGGACATGACTACCAGCAATCAAACATTTTAGCCATCACTTTGCCAAATCATGGGCGCCCTCTTACGATGTTTACCTATAAAATGGCTGGAACTTTGGTAACTTGACATATGGTGTACTATCAGTGTATATGTTCAGATACGGTGTAAAATCATTACAAACTGTATTCCAATTCCTGTTTGTTTGTTTGATTGCAGGAATGAACTGATTGACCAAACAATAGAAGATGCCGTAGCTCGTATGCAAACTGTGATTGAACTTGGTAGAGTTATCAGAGACAGGAATACTATGCCATTGAAGGTACGTGTGAGTGCGTGTGTGCTTGTGTGTGCATGTGCCTGTGTGCTCGTGTGTGTGTGTGTGTGTGTATGTGTGTCCGTCCATCTGTTTGGCCCGTTCATCTGTCTGTCTGTCTGTCTGTTTGTTTGTCTGTCTGTCTGTCTGTCTGTCTGTCTGTCTGTTACTGGTAAACCCATTCCAACAGGTCTATTTGTTTAGAAAGACAACATATTATTCAATGAAGTCTGATGTCAGAGAAATATCCTTTTGTCTATTTTGAATATAAGAGAATTGACAATAGTTGGGTTTTTTCAAGTTAATGCCAGTGTAGGAGTCTGACATGTCACAAAATAATTGCTGATCAGATAATGCAGTATATTTTTTAAAAAGTACAGTATCAAGAATTTGTCATAGTATGGAACAAAAAAAGACAATTAAAGTTTACAGTATATACTGGATTTTTCCAAAAAAATATGCCAACATGACGAGAAAATAGAGAAATTTGGGGCCACAGAGGTGAAGCTAAATAGACTCTGGGTGACCTTTTAGATGGGCATATTTTTGGACAAATTCAGTGTATTGCAGGCACATTGAAATATTGGAAGACTGATATTTGATTGCATTGTTGATTGATGAGACTAAGTTTGGTTGAGGTACATTGCTACTGTCACTTGGGCATGTAGCACACATAATTCTAGAAAAAGTGAAATTTTTCACCATCATGTGTGGAATACATCAAATCACAATTTTTCAGAACATTTAAGACATTGAAACAGACCGACAGCATATCATAAAATTGGTTGACTTGTTCTACTGTTCTTGAGTGCACTTGAGTCAAAAGACAGGAGATTTTTAATCCCCCATTGCTGTGATTGGATTCCCTCAGGATATCCAGAAGTGTATTGATTGTAAAAGCCACGGAAATCACTTGTAGATAGCTAGTTTGCTTAACTCATTTATTTTTAACTTTTCAGTATCCATTGCATGAAGTGGTCATCATTCATCAAGATAGTGGATGTCTACAAGACGTAATGTCATTAGAAAAGTATATTTTGGAGGTTAGTTCTACCAACGTATTGATCTTTGTAAAGGTTAACTGATCGATGTATGCATATGGTTTTGCTTTGAGATCACACTGGTACTCTTGCTACAAGTTACTTGATGGCGATAAGATGCTGTCTTTTTCTTGCGTTGTGTTCAAGCTCTTTTTTTCCCACAGCACGATTTCAACTGTAAACTCACTTTTCAATGTTCTAAAATCCACTAATTGTATCTGTCAAGTATTCATTACTGATACCATCAATTGAATTTGTCACATGGTTGTTGCCTGGTATGGCTATGTATCCTATTTTCTATAAGCTTTTATTTCAAATTCTGGAATGTGAAACCTAAAAAAAGTTGCCATTTGAAACAAAATTAGCAAAATATTTACCAATTTATAGCCATAGTGTATTGGTTTAATGGTTTCATGCTACCAAGAACTGAAGCATGTTTATAATTTCAGTCAAAAATTACTAGAAAGATTGTCATGAGCTTTTTTTTTTCATTTTTGAGCAAATTTTTGGTCAAAAAAGTGATATTTTTACATTCTTCATAATTTCAATTTTTTTCTTGGTTGAAAGAGATAAAATGTTTGATGTTTTATGACATATCCAGTTAGATTATTTTGAAAATTATTATATTTGCAAATGTCCATTGGTAACATGGTATAAGAAATGACATATTCATGTACTTGCTGTTAAAAACCTGCACTGCTCACAGTTGTGGGACATTTTTTCATCAAGCAACCAGATATATTTTCTTAGTTGTCAATATTTTTTATCTATATATAGTGCAACAGGTTTAAATCTTGATTGAAAACTCTGTTTTAAAACCATTTACCATGTTAGTTTGACTTGTCTAAGTACCCATATATGGTAGTGTTCTTACCAATATATGGTAGTAGTGCTCTTATCTATATATGGTAGTGCTCTAGTATATATGGTAGTGTTCTTACCTATATATGGTAGTGCTCTTACCTATATATGGTAGTGCTCTTACCTATATTTGGTAGTGCTCTTACCCATATATGGTAGTGCTCTTACCCATATATGGTAGTGCTCTTACCCATATATGGTAGTGCTCTTAGCCATATATGGTAGTGCTCTTTAATATTCAATATCAAGACACAAGGTAGGTCATACACTTTGTAACAGCAATTGCCATGGATTATTTCAAGGCATGTGTCATGAATGATTATATTTTGTGCACAATGCAACGTGTTCTGGTCGATTGGAGGCACTGATTTTTCTGTACCACAATATACCATGCAATGCGTACAGCTACACATACAAATTTACCGTTGGTGGCGCTGTGATAATCCTCACTACACTTAACAGATTATCAGTGTCACCATCAATTATAATTTATTGTATGTATGAAAAAAAGTTATGTCACATAACCCTCCCCCTTAACAATTGTAATTTACTCTCTGCAAAAAACAGTTATCTGGTCACATCACCCCCGCCTCCCATTTGTATGTAATGTAGTGACACCCCCCTCCCTCCCCCCCAAAAAAATAATTTACTGTCTGCAAAAAAAGTTATGTAGTGTTACCCCCCTCCCCACTGAACAAGTAATTTACTGTCTGCAAAAAAGTTATCTAGTCACACAGCCCCCCCCCCCCCCCCCCCCCCCCCCATCAGTGACAGCAACAATTCTGTCCTTTGATAAAGGGAGGGACTGTCTTGGGAAGCAACAACATTGCTCAGTAATAAAAGGAGAGATTGTGAAGGGACTGGTAGAAGCAAATATAAGAACAAATTGTGTGAAAACAAATGATTTCAGTGAAAGCTACCAGGGTTGTAATGGTACACTATACTAGTATCAATATGTTGTTATGGTTACACATGTTGACACCAGTATTTACTCCCTGAACGTTTTCAACCCCCACAGGAAAGCCACCAGGGCTGTAATGATACCCTATGTACTAGTATCAATATGTTGGTATGGTTACACATATCATGTGTGTTTTATTGTCTGTTGTGTCATTCTTTTATATTCTTAGTTTTATTCCCGATTTGTTTTTCATGAGCTGGTGTGAAAAATCAATTTCCAATGCTTTGTAAGCATGTGGCAAATAAAGTTAAGTTATGTTGACATCAGTATTTACTCCCTGAATGTTTTCAACCCCCACAGGAACTCAACGTACGTAAGTTGACAACATCCAAAGATAAAGACAAATATGGAGTACACTTGAGAGCTGAACCCGACTTTATGGTCCTTGGCAAACGTCTCAAGGCAGACATCAAGGTCGTTGCCAAGGCGATACGGGAATTATCAGACGCCCAATTAGAAGATTTTCAGAAATCAGGCGAGATGATAATTGAAGGGCACACAATCACGTCAGATGATGTCCGCATATTGTACGCATTTGATCAAAAAACCAACGAATCACATTACGAGGCACATTCAGATAACGACGTAAGTAGATTAGATTTCAATACCGACTATAAATGGAATATTTACCGCCGTTTAATTGAATTATAATTTTATTTGATGGCATAAATTGTGTTATTTGATTGTTTGGATTTCTATTAATGAATTTAATTGAATTAAAGGAATTCTACTCAATTTCTGAACTGTAATTATTAGAAATGGAAGGCACCTGAAGGTGTTAGTCATAACATTGCTGATGCTATAACAGTTTTTATGTCTTTATTAATTGTCTAAGTTTTACTCTGTGGTCTTCGTTTTAGACTGACGAAATAACTTATTTCTCCAATTTTACAATTTAGCTAGACTGAATCCAAAAAGTGTTAATGTGTTTTATATCTACATTGTACATTGATGTATTACTATTGATGTTGATATTTGATGGTAATAAATTGGTGTTTTTCTTCTTTCTTTTTCCCCGCTGTCAGATTTTAGTGTTGATGGATGTTACACCTGATCAGTCCATGGTGGATGAAGGTGTTGCTAGAGAGGTTGTCAATCGCATCCAGAAACTCAGGAAGAAGGTACCAGGTTTTAATAGTTAAATTTATAGTAAAACAAGTGATATGTGACAGTTATTAAAGTCGGCATTTTGTAGAGATTGAAATGATAGATTGAAGGTATTCGGAGTTGTGAATAATTGATGTATGATGAATGCATACACATAGCATGTGATAGACTCTCTCTCACAGTCCCCGCAGCATCGCATCGCTAAAAGGGTTGTTTTGTATGTACCAGTATCTACTGCATAATTGCACTGTGGGCCTTCATCAACTACATATATGGCTAATCATTTGTTAAAGTGTTACTGCGGGGTGTCGCAATAACACGGAGTCGCAGTAACATGTCAACAAATGATTAGACCTATGTAGTTGATGAGGGCCCACAGTACAAGGATATTCTAGTACAGTTATGCGGTAGATATTGGTACATGTGATGTTCCCGAGGACTGGTGACAGAGTCTAAGAATGTGGTAATACAAAGGATCCTAGTAAATTATAGATAGGCAAAAATTAAAAAAAAAATTTTTGTGTTTTCGAAAACATGACTTCAGAAATTAGGGTAGGTATTAAAGTTGAAATTTTATTTTATTTTATTTATTTATTTATTTATTTATTTGTTTTTTTTTGGGGGGGGAGAAATTGCGTCAACCCAAAGACAAGATACTCGTTGGTCACAATACTTCTCAGAATCTGTGATAGTTTGATGAAGTGTAAAAGGATCAAGGAAGACAATTACATGTGAATTAAATGAATACAATATTTATACTGTACTATGTGAAGTCAATTTAATTTTTAAAAAGAATTCTTAACTAAAGATAATTTGGCAAGAAATTTACACAGAAATAGAAGCAAATTCTCACTAGTTTTTGGATGTAAAAATGTTTATGGTCGGCACCTGAAACTATCTGTCAGTTGGGTTATTGGAAACATACAATTTTTTTCATTTGGCCTTATTCATGTTGTGTTCAGATTTGTGTAAAATTTTATTACTTCTGTGTCTTGAAATATTGTTATACTATAAGTTATAGGCTAATAGTGAGATTTGGATATCTGTACAGGCTAATCTTATTTAATATACAGGTGTCCCATTCCTTTGTATACAATACTTCCTGTGCAATGGAATATTTCAGATTTATGTATGTTTCAGAGATTGTTGGACACGTATGATTTCGATAACTCATTTAGATTGTCTAAGGTTTTATGACAGTAGGGCTAATAGTGTGATTTGGATACCTATTTCTCTAAGACTGACTATTAAATGTAATACAGTGCAGTATATCAGACTTTATGTACATATATAGGTAGGTTTCAAAGTGTTGAAAAATGTATGATTTTGACTTGTCATTTTTATAGGCTAAAGCATAGTTGGTTGAGGGTCTATGGCTTAACTTGGCTTAAGCTTTTACAGTTGAAGAAATAGGGAACTTGCAAACCCACCATGTTGAATGTTGCATCATGGGAAATTGTGATAATAAGTACTAATAAATTGGTATTGTAAACAATACCGTTACATTGTTTGCAACCATGAATGGGTCAATTCATAGTTTACCCTGACTATTATGGGAGGTTTTTTATCCGTAGCTCCAGATTAGGTATTACGATAACCACAGATAATCCCATAGTCCTTTGCATCTGAGCATGCTCAGTCTGGATTACAAGTTCCCTATTAGGCTAATTATGTGATTCGGATGTCTATTTCTCTCCTATTATGTGGATGTCGTATCTTTTGTATTTATACTTGTCTAGTAGAATGCAGTATGTCAGACTTATGTATTGTATTATTATGAAGATTTCAGGGAGAGTTTGAAAAATGTATGATTTTTGATGTCTCTTTTCTCTATAGGCTAAATGAAATTTTACTTGTTGATGACATCACAATGTTGTATGAAATGATAGTATCAGACGACTATTCGTCAAATGTAGATTCTAATCAGTGATTCAAAGTTTATTGAAAAAAAAAGTATGATTTTGATGTTTTCTTTCTTTCTTTATAGGCAAAACTTGTTCCTGTTGATGACATCACAGTGTTTTATGAAGTGACAGCGGCAGACGGTTATTTGTCAAACGTAGTGTCCAATCATCAGGAATATATATCAAACTCTATAAAACAACCAATTCAGGCATATCCTGTACCCAGTGACTGTAAAGAAATCGTTAAAGAGAGTGTTCAGGTTAGTATGAAATAACTTGTAAATCCAAAGGCTGCCGTGAAAGTTACAAACTTGATATATAACTAGAAAGTATGCAACATAAATAGGAAGGGTTACAATCATTAGATTTGATGGCACGTGTGTAGAATTGTGGACGGAAGTGTACATTATAGATACTGAATTTTACTCAAACTATGAAGGTTCTGGTATTGGATAGGGATAAAAACAAGAACAGAACCCTTGACGTGAACTGATGTGTACATTTGAAACCAGTGGTCACTGTACTACACTTGCCCCTAAATTGTTGTGTATCATAATTTGTAAATGGAGGTCCAACTTTGCAAAACTGTAGGTATTGGCATTTGAGTAATGGTTATTAGCCCTAGCAGGCAGGACCAGAAGGACTGTAGGAATTGGCTTTGTTTGTCCATTTGCTGTGTATCTGTATACAAGCTGTTGTATGTAAAGCTATGATGTAATTGTGGCCACACATGACTTAAATAAGGAGAAAGGGGTGTAGAGAGCTTCTAGAGATGGTAACACCAAGACAAGTCTCTGGGCTATGGTGTGGAAAGCTTCTTGAGATGGTAACACCAAGATAAGTGTATGGGTTTAGAGAGCTTCTCAAGATAGTAACACCAAGACAAGTCTCTGGGTGTAGAAGAGCTTCTTGAGATGGTAACACCAAGACAATTAGCCTCTTAGTGGGGGCTCCTTTAGCACCAAGACAAGTGGTTGCCAGAGTACTATTTCAGCCTACCCACCTGACAACATCATGAAGATGATTGTATCATATTTAACTTTAATAATTTCAATGCAATTCACTTCCTTGTAGTAAAAATTTAATAGCTTCCTTGGTGATATAATTTAATACCTCCCTAAGGTATCTAAACCATACAACAGTTTAAGTAACAGAACTAGACGTAAAAAGAGAAGAAGACATACTCACGATAAGGTTTAATAGATCATTTTATAGTCAGGAGTAGGTTAGTCTTAACTTTTTACTGATGTTCCTGAATTCTGTGACCCCCCCCCCCCCCATCATAACTAAAAACAGATTTATGTACATGTATTGGGTATAAGATTCAAACCACCACTGTGTCTGAGTCAACCCAGCTGTATAAGTGAGGACGTGGTATGGGTCTCACTGGCTGCAATGGATTACTATTATATGTGTCCTCGGTGGAGTAGGGGAAGTTAATGGGCCATTATATGTCTACACCAGGTGTACTGTTAAGTATACCTAGGAGTCTAGAGCTTGCAGAGAATTGACATGTTGACATTAATCATATCATATTTGACTGAAGAGAAAAAGTTGTAGTCTTCTTCAAACAGAGACATACAGACAGATAGATAGACAGACAAACGACAGACAGACAGACAGAGACGACAGAAAGAGACATACCATTAGTCAGACAGACAGACAGACAGACAGATGGACGGACGGACAGACAGACAGACAGACAGAGAGACATAGGCAGACAGACACATAGACACATATGGAGAAACATACAGACAGACACAGACAGGAACACACATACTTGTATGTAGACATACACACTCGCACACACACACTCAGATACCCATTCCATTATAACCAATATAGACAGGTCTTCTTTTGTCTTGCAGGCCACTCCAACCATAAAAAACTAATTAATTTATAGATACATGTAATTTTAATATCTTATTTCTGTTCAAAGTAATTATTTCAAATATGGATTTATTGAATTTTGAAATGATGTCACTTGAAGTCGTATTATTAGAGAAATTAATTGACATTATCAAGAGATAACGATTATTAATTGTCCTATTCGCTGATGAAAAATTGGAAAGTCTGACATTATAAATATAATTACTTTTAGACTGTGTTGTTTATTATGCACATACAAAATATGTGATAAATGCTGTACCATCAGGAGATATGTTGAAAAATAATTAATCAGGAATAGTGTTATTAATTAAGTTATTTCAAATAATCAGTTCTGAACTTCGACAAGACTGTATATTTCTTTTTGCCTGTATCGCCTTAATGAAATCTGTTTTCATAAGTGTAGGAGATCAATGTATACTCAATACCCAAGTATCAATACCCAATTTATCTGTAGGAATTGGGTATAAAAACAGCTTAAAATGTCCCAAATAGTATTTGCATCTCAGTATGTTTTTCAAGGACTTCTGAAACTAGATAAGAATTTGAAATCTTGGTAATAGGAGACGGGTAAATCATGTACAACTTGCAAAGATTTCCATACCTACTTATCATAATTGTGGTGTGGGCCCTGATCAATTCATTTTCCCTTGGCATTGACATTGTCTTTAGATATTTGAATACGAAATCTATATTTTATTTAAAAACCTCAAATTTTGGCAACAGTCCATAAATAAGGGTAATTTCTATAATATCTGTCAAAAGTAGTGCTGGGATGTTCCAAAAAAAATGTTGAAAAAATGGAATTACTTTCAACAATTTTTGCGGGAAACTGCTTGGTTAGAAACATCAAGTAATTGGTGGGAAATCAAATTGTATATTGTATATTGAATATGGGCAATGTATTCCTTCTGAAATTCCTTATCAAAGTTCAGCTGGGAATTAAAAAGGACGTGTGGGTTTGGAAATTTTAAACTGTCCATATTTGAGAAGTGTCTGTGAAGACAGGTTTCACTAGAGTTTTGATGAAAATAAAAATATTGAAATTGTTACAATAAAGCAAACCAAATTAGAATGAAGAACAAAATAAAAGAGGTAAAATTGAACTAAAAATACCTTAACATTGATGTTATTTGAGATATGCTGAAGTGGTATTATGATTGGAAGACATGCTGGGAAGGACCTTCACTTGATTGTAAATTGTTATTGCCATAGGCGTTCTTTGTCAGAATGTGATAGAAATGATACAGTGATGAAATCAAATTAACAACACCACAGGGACCAATCATTCTCTTTACATGTGTCTTCCCTTTCAAAACTTGAAATCTCTATTGAAATATCAAATGAGACCTTTGTGTGCCTGATTCAACATTGATGATACGTGCATTAACTATGATGTAACTGTCATTTCTGATTTTACTAAAAAACAGGAAATATGAACAAACTGGTTGTATCAAGTTACATTTTTAAGTATTTAAGATAAAGTTCACAAACCTTTTTTAGTAATCACCATTTTCCCACCAAATTTATTTAAAAAATTCTTCCTTTTTCTGTAAATTTTGATGCAAGACAAAGGTCATCACCCTTTTTTTTAGTCATCACCACTTTTTCGCCAATTACTTTTCTATAAATTTTAATGTGAGACAAACGTTGTTTACCTCTTTCATTCAAACCACAGCTGTGCTAGAATATTTGAACAAAATCTTTGTTTAACGTTGTGACAAATTTGAAGTTTATTTTGGATCAAAGAATTCATAGAAATGACCTTTGTGGTCATGAAATGTAACATGTTTCTGTGAAATTAGAAATTAAATAGAAATATCACTCTGAACATATTCTTGTCTTTGTGATTAGAAAAAATGGCCTAATTTGAAAAAAATACCATAACAAGTACCCCTGTCTTGTTACAATGAATTATTTGTCTTATTTTAGACAATTTCTGTTGAAATTAAGATGAAATGAAATTGATGAAGCATTCTAAGTGGCATATGTCAAAATTAAGAGGTTTACATACATGTCCTTTTACTACATGGAAAGTTTCCAGGAAGAGTGCTTGAAATTGATGGATTTACTCATAAATAGTGACATTTCCAAGTGATAAAAGCTACACAAGGTAAAACACAGTTTTGTCACTTTCCAAGATATTTTATAGTAGTACATTTATTAGTGTAGCTATGCAGTTCAACTGTATTGTAGTCATGTTGTATTAATAGTCTATATATGTGCATACCATGGGTTTGAATGCTTGTGTGTGTGTGTGTGTGTGTGTGTGTGTGTGTGTGTGTGTGTGTTTGTGCATGTGCGTGTGCGTGTGCATGTGTGTGTGTGTGCATATATAATGTGTTTTATTTGATAATCTTTCACAGTCTCTATTCGACTGGTTGATATGGTATTTGATGTGGTGGGTTATACCAAAATGACTGGTTCTGAACTTCTTGGCAAAATATCGAAGCAGTGGTTTGAAAGAAATAGCATTTAGAAATTGTGAAAGAAATCTGAATTTTAACCATTTTAGATTTGTACAGATATTGTCAATACAGTTAAGTGTGCTACAATCCAATCAGCCAGGTTTTGAACATGTTACTGTGAGTGTAAGATAAAATTGAAAACATTTTTTTTGTACATTATGACAATAACTGATTATAATCATCATCATTGTGGTTTATCACAAGAAAGATTTGGTAGATGCACCCCAGTCCTCCAGTCAGCATTTTACAATTGTTATTCTTTAAAGCCATCATGTGATTGTCACATGGCCTGGGTCATGTTCATTGTTGTCACATCAAAGTGATACTTTTTAAGTCCTAAGATCACATCTTTCCAAGATTTATTGATTGGTATGGAAACAGGTGTTTACATTGGTCATTTATACCCTGTTCAGACACACACATTTATGCCGGCACTGTACTGGCATAAAGTTACAACTGAATTCTATCACCCTCCCAAGTTTGCCTTTTTTATGCTTTCCTAAAACTATGTACAGTGTGTGACAAGCAAACTAGGTACCTTGACAGCATTCAGTTGTAACTTTATGCTGGAGCAGCACTGGCATAAATTTGTGTGTCTGAACAGGGTATTATTATTTTTGTTTTTTACAAGCACATTATTTAATTGGCATGGACTCAGGTGTTCAGAATGCTAAAATGGTAATGTAATATGTTAATTAGATAAGAAAATGATAGCAGATATGCAGTAGGTCATTTCATTTGAGGTACCTTGTGAGAGATTCTGAACAGATTTTTCAAATTGTAATCGATGTACAGTAAGCTGTACAAAATGACAACATATCCTGCTGAGTGATATGTGAGACTAATTGACCAGATATCTGTCATTTTGCAGTCTCTCCTACGTTATTGGGTACATGTTAGAAAATGTCAACATTAGTAAGGTTAATTGATGAAGTAATTACACCAAATCTAGTGAGATTTGCAGTCTTATTTAACTGTCAATGTTACAAGGATAGCGAGACGAGATCCGTCACGTTTTTTTTTCCATCTTGTGTATTCTGAAGTAAGCTTTACAAGTCAACAACAAGATAGAGGATTTCTATTTCAGAATCTTAACAGCTTCCTGTCTCTTGAGTCAAGTGTGTAAGGGTTATTTTTCCCCAATAGTTAATTTCTAAGTCAGCTTCAGTGTCAGTGTTCACATTTTTTGCAGTCTTTCGTAGCCTGGAATCCATGTGGATGGAGATTTTCAATTTTGGTTTTCCCCCTCAAACCAAAATTTAAAATCCTCATCTGCATGATTTCCAGGCTAAGTCTTTCGTTGTCTGCTTGTAAAAATAGATAGCCAATATCTTCAACCAATAAATTGTCATCTGTGCTAAGGCAGTATTTTTTCTCAGAAATTCGTCCTTTCTAGTCAGTAGGGAAAGCTGAGCCATTAATTTTTCTTAAAGTTTGTCGTTTCAGTCAGCAAAAACTAGGCCAATATTTCTTGTCAAACATTTGTGTTTCCCAATCGATAAAGTAAATTAAGCCAATGATGCCCGTCAAAAGTTGGTATTTCAAATCTGAGGTAATGAGCTACATGTAGAAGTTGCAGTGTTCCATTTGATATTGATCGTTTGATCAAAAATATCCACTGAAAATTTCCTACTGGCCTTTTACCTTAAGAATCCAAATAATGGACGGAAGACTGATAGTTTCCTCAAAAAAAAAATGGGAAAGAAAATAGAGTACATTTTCCACATATCTCATTTCTACTGATTCAGAAATTGTTTCCGAACTTTAACCAAATTATAGTTTTTCATTTCACTACACCTGTATATCAAATGTTGACATGGAATCTTATTGGAAATGTCTACAGTTATACTTCAAAAAGTCACAATATTACTTTGGGTGAGTGACAGATTTGATAAATGGAAGTATTTTAATTTGGAGAGTGCCTACAGGTCATAATTAGACAAGTCTGATGTTGCAGTAAAGCAGCCAAAATTGATGTGTTCGACGGAAATCTTTAACTGTCACAATCTGTGCTGTTAATTTAAGGCAAGACATTTAAAGCAATCTAAGCTAGTTTTCAGATTCCTAATGCGATGTTTGTGCCTAGAATAAAATACAGTTTCGATTCTCAATTTAGTATTCAGTGAAATATTTGCTGTATGGTGAAATTTGGTTCAAGTTGATATCGAGTCCAGGATCTACATACAGTGTTCATTCCTTCAAAACAAGGCAAGAAAAAAGATTTTACTTTGTATTCCGTGGAGAATTTCACAAGATGATGCATAAAAATTGTGACTTTTTGTTGACAAGATTACAGACTACACTAGGTGAATTAGTAAGCATCGGTGAAGTTTGATCACCCTTTTCGTTAATGGCGCACTTCACTCATGACGGATATATGAACTGACAAGTCAATCAGTGAATGCAATAACAAGTACATGTAAGTCTGTGATTAGACAGTGGCTACTGTTAACTGTGAATCAAAAGACAAAAATACCACTGCATGTACAATCTGACGTATCAGAGAACGAAGTTCAGACTCGTCATGTTTACTGTGTAACAGACAAGACACTTCACAGCAAAAGCCTAGTAAAATAAAAGCGTTAAAAAAAACTAAGCTATTAATTAAAAAGTAAGTCCACGACTTTTTGATATTTATCGAAAAAAGGATTAATGTGAATAAAAACTCCATTTTGATATGAGCCCCCTTTGGCATCTCACATCATTTTGAGTGTTGTTCAATTAACACCCTACCATGAATTATCACGTCGTCTAATAAATTATACCTTCAGTCAATTTATCTTGCTTTAGAGCAAAATACCTTGGCTTAGAACCGAAAATGATTTTGAACTAGACATAATACTGGTCTCTTATTTACGGAAAGACTGATGGATGTGTTATATTGTAATCAACAATGTTGTGAACTAATCCCTGTGTAACACTTCTATATGTTAATGTACCTCCATTTCCTCTCAATATATCAGAATATTTTTAAAAAAAAATCTTTGAACAAAATCTTGTAATGTTGTTATTCCTGTAGTGTTTCATTTTCGAGACATGTACATGGAAAAACTGTCAAGACATTTTCCACATTTTGTCAGATTTGAGAACGGCTAGATATTAATTTAGTATCGGTAAACAAAATTATCTTTCTTTCATGGAAGAGAGAGACCGTTGAAAGGTATTAAATGTCAAGTACATTTGTACTATAATATCTATTTCAGTAGTTAACCCAGAAAGCTAAGTACAGCTGAGTACATATAAGTTTGTCTGGTGAATGTTAAAAAAAAAGAGCAGGGGTAAATTCCAACTAGGTGGTATGATGACGACTCTATGAATTGTAAAGTGATGGTCAATGTTTTAAAGTAAGATGAAGTGATTTAAAGGTAAAATGAGGACTGATTCATTGACATTCTGTGTGTTGTAGATGACTAGAACTGTCAGGGGTATTACATTATCATAAGTAAGAGATAGCTTTTACATGGCTGGACTGCTAATGTGCTAGATTATCGTCAGATTAGAATACTGTTAGCTAAAACATACTGAACACCATTCGTCTGACCATCGTGTTGATTTCATGGCAAATTTCATGCCTTTCTTGAAGTTCGGAAAGTGATGGATGTTCACAAAGTGATTTAATGGTCGTTGTAACAGGCAAGAGAGGTGTGTTTTAAATTTAGGTTCACACAAGAAAAACTATTTGCATGTAAGCGTCATGCATTTAGGTATATTTTCAAACATTTCTTGAAAAGTGATTCAATTTCGTGTTTCTCACCCTTCTGTGATGAAAAAACTTCCATTAATCAAAAATGAGATAGTAGAGTAGTGTTTTAATGTTTTTCGAAAACTGAAAACAGGTGAAATTTATTCAAACTTTTTCACGTCCTTATTGTTTGTTCAGTCATAATTTTAGAGGATCACGTAATAATGGAATCAGTTAGGTTTTACCTGCTTATAAACTTTGACAATAATGTTGGAGAATTTCAAATGTTATACAATGCACAAGCCATTTAGAACAAAAAATATGGAATATATACTGTGGTCTTTCTACATCACAACAACGCGCATCTATGTCACGACAACACACGTCTACGTCATTGCTTTTGCTGTGTTTGAAATATGAGTTGAAACGTTCAAAATTACCATTACTTTCCCCTGATATTTTTTTGATATTAATGGCACTGGTATAATTATGTCATTCTCCATTCATACGAATAATATCTAATTATATTAATAACGTAAACACAACTCCTACTACGTCAGTGTATATACCTGCTTACATGTATTTTACCTGCTTACAAACTTTGACAAAAATGTTCGAGAATTTCTAATATTGCAACGTAAAGTTAACGCAAGTCTCACATATATCCTTATTTTTAATACCTATTTTCAAACTCTGACAAGGATTCACGCTAGAGATATCCAAGATGTAGCAATGTCAAAAACAAGTACCGGTACCTCATCAATGCACACCGCCTAATTGACATTCACGTTGTCAGTTCGAGGTCAATTTCAAGATTATTAGACAAGTCTTCAAGGAATTGTCTCGTCATGAGTAGATAACAGATATTAGTCATGGCACAAACAGGTCAATCTTTTAGAGTGTAAATGGCATTAATGTATGGAAATAGGACAGTAAAAACGAAGTAGATTGTGTGGACATCAGTGTAACCTAAACATGCAATAACTAATATCCATGTTAAATCATAATTCAATATTGCCTCTGAAATACTATTATTATTTTTGAAAGTCATAACTTTTCCATATCATAAAGTATTATTGTAACCTAAATCAAATTGTACTAGTCTGTTGTGGAATGTCAAACCAGTAACCTAGTAGAGTAGTTGAGAATTTTTTTTTCATATTGTTATAATACTAAGATTTTCCCAACAAAATATTTTCATTTTTCCGAAACTTTTTCTTGTATCTCATATTTCTTTTTTTTATTGAAATCATTGAAATTAAACTCTTTGATTAATTTATGTCAAAATTTAGTTGAAATTGATAATATCAAAGAGAATTTTCGTAAATATAGACTATCGTTTTTTTGTTTGAGGATGTGTATAACAGTCATTTAGAGGAGTCTCACTCACCGATAGTGTGCCAGTGTTAAAAAAATGGCTTTGCTCTTAGTCTTGCCGTAGTTTATGCACAAATTAGATGAGATAGGATCCTTGAAATGAGTAACTCATTTTGTTTATGCCACTTTTATCTTTCAACATGAAAATGAATTCGTTTTATCTTATGTTGTTAGTGGCATTGCCCATTCATCTGAAAACTTGTGTTGTTGATTGTAATTACAAGTCACGTTCTGTACAAACTTTACCGCTCTGCCGTTTGCTTTACACAGTGCAGACAACGGTCAGTTTATTCATGAGTTGAAATCAGAATGGTGATGTAGTTCATCGCTATGGTGATATACTTCATCACTATGGTGATTTAGTCCATCATTATTGTAAGTAGAAACAACACAGTTTACTTAACGATCTTATAAATCAGTTCATACATCAAATTAGAAGTTCATTTAAATCAAGAGAAAGAAGTCAAAACTAACTACACTGATTGAATACCAAAGATCTTACTGACTGTTGTAACTTTTGGACAAGTTGATGACATCTGCTTTAAAGAGAACATCACCCTGGGTTTCAAAGGTTGAAATAAGTTCGATACTATTACTAAATAGTGACTACAAGAGTATTGTTGGTGTAGAAAGTTAATGTGGCTACACAGTGTTTATTGTTGTGACTTCCACATTAGCTTTCATCAATCAGTGATACTACAAATTGAAAGTGCATGAGTGAATTGCTGCATTGTATCTTAGTGTGAATGTTAATGATTATTCCAAAGTGTCTAAATGTCTGATTTGGTTTTGATAAGTGACAGTAAGGTCGATATGTGTTCAGTGTGATACAGTGTCATTTTGACATGTTTGTGTGCTAAGCAGTGTCTGTACAGTTGGAATTTTGTTTTTGTAAAGTCATACCAAAATGATTGTGGAAGATGTCAAAACATTGAAATCTTTACAAAAACGTTTGTAATTAATTCTCTACACCAACTTCAGTTCAAACATTTAGTTTCCATGCAAAGTTGTCAGCACAAATGAACTAAAAATGGGTGCAACAACTGAGCTAGCTGTTCGTGCGAATCTTCATAGGAGCCGCCAAAGCAATATCGTAACACGGCAAACTTGGATATGATAAGCACTGAAAAGTAATACACTTTAGCGATGTCAGCACACACACTGAGTTTAATTCTACAAGTAATACAAGCTAGCCGGCTAAATTAACTACAAGTGAGCATGGAATGAATATCAATGAAACTGTCACCCACCGTTACTTTTTGATTTCTAAGTGCCAACATTTGTCTGCCATGTACATGTTGGTGGTTAACATCTTGTTCGATCATGTTTGAAAATGATATTCATCAAAGTCACGCATTTTCTACCATGTTTGAAAAATAACTTCATCAATTTTAGTCACACACACGTAGGGTCTAGTGAACTCAATTTGTACTTTTTCTTGGTCTATTTTGTCAGATGTAAATCAGAGGCCTAACTTTTCAAACGGAATCTTTTGGCTAGGGAATTTTTTAACATCTAGCTATAATATACTATAGTCAACAGCCGCCAGAGTTGATTAGATCTTTACAAATATGATGTGATAGCGAACAAGGAAATTGTTCCAAATCCAAACTCGTTTAATCAAGAGAGTTTAAAAGCTTACATTGTTTGTGTAATACTAAACAGAAACTCTTCAACTACTCTAGTTTTATGCTGAAATTTAATCTGGTGAATGTTTTCTAGTGAAAGAACAACAACTTGGACTTTGACATCAGGCTGATTATAATTTTACAGTCTTAATACATAAATAGTTGTCACTAGACAAATTAGATGAAAGAGATTAAGCAATCAAAATAAAACTTCAGGGCTCGTTAGTAGAATTTAATTGCTGAGATATGCAGCTTCAATCAAGTTATAGTGTATTTAAGTATTGTAAAGAAGTCTTGACTTTGTAAGTTATTCTCATACATGGTATGTAGAGTACTTGAGTTTTATTTGTAATGGAGAATTATAAAGCAAAATTGTACTCAATTTGTGCATGGAGTCTTTCTCATTCAGCAAAGCTTTTAAAGTTTATCTCCAATCGTAAGTAGAAGTCTTCTCCAGGTGTGTGTGATGTGAATGCTGATGTCATCTCTTATGTAAGCTGTGGAAGTCTAATGTGCTTTCAGTAATCACATCTCTGCAGTCATCAGCAGTACTGCATTGTGGGTAAACAGATCAATGGTATGTTGAATCAAAGTAGAGTTTTGAGACTTTAAAAAAAAAGTGAACATTCTGAGAATTTGTGGTATCAAGTGTACTTTTCTTGCCAGCCGTAAATTAGAGTACCTACTTGCTATTAAGAAGGATGAAATAAGGTTGAAAAAATGTCAAGTACATCTAAGCTCCATAATCCGTACATCATTCTATAAAGTCACTCAGAACTATTGAAAGTGCTTTACTGCTTAAAATGGTGGAATATGTGGTGGATCTATTTTTCCATCAATTATTTTTTGATCCAGATACTTTTGATTGATAATTTTGATATAGATTGATTCAGAATTATCATACCTTTGATTGTGGTCCAAAATAAACTGGAGATGTGCCAAAAACTTCCATAGAAATGAAAATTTGTGTTTCAGTCATTCTGATGACATAGTGCTTTGAACTAAATGGGTTGCAAGATCTGTATATCTATCAATAATAAATAAGTAAACTAGATATCAGGGTAGTGTGTTATATTAGAACTTATCTTTCCCCCACTTCATGTAAATGGGTTATCATTTATCTTTCTACTTGTTTATTACTAGGATGGCATGTATTGGCTGTCACTGTATCCTAGGTTTGAATACACAAGCTGCTCACCTCATTCTGTAGTGGGCAACATTTTACAAGTTTAGAACATTTTAAATCAAATTTTGTACCATTTGATATTGACATGTAAAACAATTGATTCATATATAGAAATCGTTGGACTGAAAATGTTCTGTATCTTTGAAAACAGTTCATTGAATGTGAGTCTGTCCTGTTGTGTTTGGTTAAATTTGATATGATATTAAAAACAATTACATCTTGTCCCATGCCTTGGATAAATAAGCGTGATGAATAATTGTCAATATTGTTTTGTCAATGAAGTAATTTAACAAGATAAAATTACATGGTACATAACACAAGGAACTCGGTTTATGTGAACTTTGACCTAACAGTGCTTATCATTCTCACTGGACTGATGTACACTATAAAATTAGATTACTAAATCAGCAATTTCTTTGAACGTGTAAATTTGCATTCATGTTCTCTGACAGTTTGCAGTTTTACTGTAATTTTTTTTTTTTTATTCCACCAGACAGTTTGCTTGGGTTTCAATTTACAAGGGTTGTATTGTCGACAGCCAACAAATCATGACATCATGAATGATGTTTGTTGGTTGGTGTTAGCTTCATCTGTGGAAATCCCAGATCTTCAGTAGTATTAAAGTGACTTGATTGTAAGATTTGTGACTTGTTTTTTGATTGCTCGACCTGTCTGTCTGTCTGTCTGTCTGTCTGTCTGTCTGTCGGTGTGAATATCTGTTTGCCAAAAAGGTACCATGGAATACGTAATAAAATGATCACAGAATGTCTACTTATCCGATCATTCTCCAACTCAAAACCAAGACTGCACTACACATTATTGTATTATTCCAAAACATACAATATTATAATTATCTGATGTTGATACAGAATTCAAATAAAAAGTAGTTAGAAACTCATGTATAGCTGTATAAAAAAAACGACCCAACTAACGCTATATTGGAAAACTTCACATCCAATTAAATCTTGGTATGCACAATCGTGTCATTTTGACTACTGTGTGAATTGCTATAACAAATGAAACTCTACTGTGTTGACACAGACAGTGTCACTATCACATCGAAGTGATGTTATGAATAAGCAATCATCACACTCATATATGTCTTACTATTAAACTTGCTAGCAAGTCATTACTAAATCAGCAATTTCTTTGAACGTGTAAATTTGCATTCATGTTCTCTGACAGTTTGCAGTTTTACTGTAATTTTTTTTTTTTTATTCTACCAGACAGTTTGCTTGGGTTTCAATTTACAAGGGTTGTATTGTCGACAGCCAACAAATCATGACATCATGAATGATGTTTGTTGGTTGGTGTTAGCTTCATCTGTGGAAATCCCAGATCTTCAGTAGTATTAAAGTGACTTGATTGTAAGATTTGTGACTTGTTTTTTGATTGCTCGACCTGTCTGTCTGTCTGTCTGTCTGTCTGTCTGTCTGTCGGTGTGAATATCTGTTTGCCAAAAAGGTACCATGGAATACGTAATAAAATGATCACAGAATGTCTACTTATCCGATCATTCTCCAACTCAAAACCAAGACTGCACTACACATTATTGTATTATTCCAAAACATACAATATTATAATTATCTGATGTTGATACAGAATTCAAATAAAAAGTAGTTAGAAACTCATGTATAGCTGTATAAAAAAAACGACCCAACTAACGCTATATTGGAAAACTTCACATCCAATTAAATCTTGGTATGCACAATCGTGTCATTTTGACTACTGTGTGAATTGCTATAACAAATGAAACTCTACTGTGTTGACACAGACAGTGTCACTATCACATCGAAGTGATGTTATGAATAAGCAATCATCACACTCATATATGTCTTACTATTAAACTTGCTAGCAAGTCAGGTAGTGTGATACAGAAAATTGATTTGTGCCAAGGGATGTCTTATATTTATGATGGTTTAACATAATATGACTTATAAGTCCAAGCTGACATATATTTTTATATTAATATGATATTAACTTTAGTGCTAGAATTTGAATTCGGTCCACTGTGTCTATAGAAATGATATGTGGAGTCATAATGGTTGAGTGGTTATAGTTGTCAGCTTGGAATCTACAGGTTGTAGGTTCAAGCTTCACTGCTGCCGTTTGTTTCTGAATGGCTATAAAGTCCTTGGGCAAGATTTGAACCTCAATTGTGCCTCAGTCAATAAAGCTGTATAACTGGAGACCTGATAGGATAGAGTTTGCAATGTGAATGCTTTAATGGTGGGTTTGTACAGAGGCTGCAATGGATTGTATACTTTCCAGGGAATTCAGGAAGTATTAAGGGCCCTTGTGCAGTTATAGGTCCGTACAAGGTATAACAATTATTACATGCTTTGAGCACAGTGTGGGAAAGTGCTACCATATAAAAAAAACTAACATTATGTAATATAATGTATGCATGATGAGTAATATCTCATAGGTCGACCAATGTTACATAACTTATAATAGATTCTGAGGATAACTTGAATGTTCTTTTCTAGTTAAAAGGTGCAACCTTGGACCTCACCATCGTAAGAGGACACGTGGAGTCCGAGTCCAGTCCACCAGCTGGAGGTCCATTCTGTAGGTATATCAACGTTGCCCTGCAGACTGGAAATAAAGCAAAGAATGGCACCATCTTGTTGGAGAATCCAAGAGGAGACTTTACTGTCAGTATGAGTCAAGTTATGAAACAAATCAAAGTGGCCTTTAATGAAGGTGCTGAAATAACACTTTGTAGAGGAAAGAAAGCAGCTAATGATGATGATGATGAGGTGTCAGGAGAAGGTACGTTTGTATTTGTTTAGCATTTATGTTATCACTGTAACTTGTCAAATAGTTATTTTTGGAGTCCAGATGAGCCTGTAGAAGATTCATTTTGTGAAGTTTGTAATACCAGTATAGGAGTACATGGTTGATGTAAAATAAAGTCGAAGGTGTTGCAGTGAAAATAAGATTTTCAAACATTCTCAGACTGAAGACACTCTCCAGAACAAATTGATTGCTCACTTTACTTTTACTTTCAGAATTATCATCAGAAAGCGTGCAGAACATACTTAGTCTTCATGGAACTACAGTGTTTGCCCAGTCACACAAATCCCAGCTGTGTCCTGTGACACCTTCTGATGCTCCATTCTGTAAGTTTGTCAATGTTGAACTTGTTGATGCCAAGCCGCAGCTTGGAGCCAATGGTACCAAAGGAACTTTACTACTGGAGAGTCCACAGGGAGGGCGCCCCATAACTGTCAGTGAACTTGTGAAGCAAGCTGGTGTTATATTTGGTTTGCAGGGTAGCAAGTTGAAACTTTATGGCACGAAAAATAAAACAAGTGGTAAGTTGTAGACAGAATCACAGAATGTACACTTTGATTAAGAATTCTTGAGTATGTCTTGCCTTCACTGAATGATTATATTTATAAGACAGAAACATTGAAGGAATTTTGATACTTTTCTTGTGTTTTGTAGTCTCTAGTTCAAACACTGTAACTGTTCCCCACTCAGTGGCTTCTTTAAGACGTATCTTTGCTTCTAAAGCACAAGAAAGATAAATAGAGCTGGAATGAGACTGATTGGTATCTTGTATATCTTTACAGAAATATGCCAGAAGTCAGTGCAGGATGTCTTATCCCTCCATGGGAGTACACTATATGGATTCACCAAGGAATAACCATAGAGAAGATATGCATCATCATCATCATCATATTCAGTCTTGTATCCCATCGCTATTAACTAAGAGGAGCAGTTCATGATTACTCTGTCCTAGCAATGTTTTATGAATAATGCACATTTTACTCAGGTTCTGGTTAACTGAGCAACTAAATGCAAGCTTCCATTTTACTCTATTTGTGCTACAGTGATCAGTACATCATATTTTATTCCCCAAGTTTATTTAACAGTGATGATTTTCATAAAGTCAGTTGATGAATCAGCGACTTTTATCCATGCATAAATAATCGTATTTAAAAACAGCTAGAAATGAAGATAATAGAATGGTCTGTAAACTGCTGATAGATGTAGGAATTAATAATCATTGGGGAAAAAGGAAAGCTGTTCAGAAAAAATTAAGTCCAGGAAATCAAATCAAATTACACAACACTATATTGTACAGGTTACGATGAGAACTAATTTTGAGTTGGTTTTAGGTATAGACTTTCTTTCTCTCTCTGATAGTACAAGTCTAAGTTACTAAGACTTAAACCATGCAAGAATGAACTACGACGAATTATATTTTCACGAGATTTTCAAAATCAAGAAATTATGTCAGAAATTTCAGAAGCTGCAATGTTTGTGAATCAGGTTATTTCAAGTATCCAGACCACATGATACAAATAATGTGTGATACGTGTTAAAATACTTTTTACTTTAGTTGAACGTATATATTATTGTTGCAATATGTCAAAATAGAAACTCTTGTTGTAATATCTAAAGGATTACAAATGATCATTTCTACTCAGATTTTAAAAAAAATGTTTGAAAGCAAAATCCCCCAATTTTTGCTGTCAGTAGACTGTATGTCATGTCATTCCGCCCTCACTGTCTGTGGGAGAGGTTGAACGATGTGTGAGGGCATCCCGTAATGACGTACCTTACAGACTACATGTACGTTGTCCAGGATGTACCAAACATTTGTTTGACTCTGTGAGTAGAATTTTTCATGTGTAACTATGAACCCAGAGCCGTTCATTATTGCATCTTAAGAGTTATTGCTAACAATTTTTGATTGTTTTGTCAAATATCTATGAATTTCATGTTGATGAGACATTTGTGAAGAGATTTGTATTGTTAGTACTGTTGCTAAACAGCAAAAAAAAAGTATTCAAGAAAAGCACATATTCATCCTAACTACGCTATGTGAAAGCATTATGGCTGAAGAATTTCATGGATTACTTTGTAGTTTTGTCTTTTCCTTTTGAAATAAATTTCAAATATTGCAAAAATATATATCAAGCAGAAATTACAAAATGGCTGATTTTATTGTCTCATGGGTACCAGGTAGTTATACTTCAGCACCCAGCATTCATTTCTATTTACCAGTTTCTTCCAGAAAACATGATTATAGTCTGCCACTAAGGTTCTAATCTGGAATTTCCTTTATTTAGCTAATTACCCACCCGAAAAGTGATGTTCAATAAATGACATGTATTCTGAACACAAAATTCAGACCAGGCTATCAATGTTTCACACAACTCCCATTCTAGGTAGAACAGGGTGATGTGTGTTGATACAAAAAAATATTGCAATTTTACTATTATTTTACCAAGTAAACTATAACAATAGATACTGCAACCATATTATAAAGCTATTGCAGTGGTTACGCATTGTAAGCTAGTGACTGTCTTGAAAGTGTCATGAAATGTTGGCATTGTTATGTACTGTCTGTCAAAACTTGAGATATCAACTACCCCATCCGTAGAATTAAAATATTTTGAGTTCAGACTTATCTGTAGCTAGGATTAAATAATTTGGTGTGTTGTCAAACTTTTGGGTTACTAGCTGCTTTACTGTAGAATTAAACCATTTTGTGTGTGTCGAAACCAGCTCATTTGTGTGTCTCCAAACACTTGTCAGCCTCTCTGTCTGTAGGACTCAGCTATTTTGTGTGTCTCCAAACGCTTGTTAGCTGCTCTATTTGTAGGATTAAACTGTTTTGTCAGGTAAGAAATTTAATCAGGTAATAGCAATCAACAGTCTACTTGACTTTCACAAAAACGACTCTGTTAATATGTATTCTTTGTGAACAGTCTCACAGGATCTTGTTAACGTAAGGCATAGTGTTATCTGCCATCTCTCCTAAGATTACTCTCGAACAGAATTAAAAGGGCTTGAACTCTTCAGTAATTTTTTGGCTTTGTATTTGACAGACATGAGTAGCGTTAACACCAGGTGTAGATGTTTCTGTTGGCTCTGAATACTGGGTTTTTGGTACCACTGAAGAATCACTGTGTCTAACTTGAATCTTGTTATTCCATAGTCAAGAACAGAACAGACACTTTGTATTCAATTGAACGGTGCCAGAATGTGAGAATATCTGCAATAAATGAATATAAAAATCGCTGTAAATATCAGACCAGGTTTCGTAATAATATATGCTTCATCAGAGACTTCAAAACAAAATCAGCTAAAAAACTGACTAAAACAGTGACTGACTTTCTCTCAACATGTTTAATGCTGTATCAAAAATTTGTGATATTTGAGGATGGATATTTGTGTCATTTACACCATAATCAAAGACCCAGGTTTGCGTCTTACAGTATTATTTGGAAAATGAAAAGATTTTTGTTGAGTATGTCAAATTTTGACCTTGGTAATTATTGTACCTCCAAAATCTTTGTTACATTACCTATAGCTGCTAGAACAAACTGCATCTTTACAATGCCTTTGTTCCACGATGTAAAAATGAAACAGAAACTGCAATCAGATAGCAAAAGTTCCTATAGCCAAGACTCTTTACTTGATTGATTTCTGGGTTTGTCCTCTCAACACCTGCTTTATATACGGACATTTGCCCAACAGCTCTGTGTTCAAACCTAAAATTATATTACATTTCACATAACAGCAGCTCAGCCCTCTTAGATATATCTTAAGTCCATCATGAAATCATTCCCTTTTTGATTGGCTGATTTTGTCTACTATGTGTATGTCTTGCACCCTCCTCATAGATTCCTATCACATGGTGCGCCATTGACATCATCTAACACAGTGGGTAGATTTAAAATCCTTTAAGAAATTGCAGCCTGTTTTCTTGCCGATACCTCTTATAAAGTAAAATACTAAATTCAAATGTTTATGAAAGCAAGTGTTGAGAGGACATGGCCAGGATCAACCAACTAAATGAAGTATCAAGGATAATATTTCTGTCATGCTTTGTATATCATGGTACAGGACTTGACAATTTTTTCAGCCAAAATTTAGTGTTTATACATATTACATGAAATGTTCAATGTGCTTTTGTAGGTTTATTTCATGGCACCAATCTTCTTTGAACCCCAGGAAATATGCCAACTGAAGCATTGATAAATAGATGTGAGCAGGGCAGAAGATTTATTTCTACTTGAACTGTCGAACATGTAATACAATGAATCATTCCCAGTTTCCATTTTTGGCATTACAGAAATCCTGAATTGATCGATCGATCAATCGATTGATGGATGGGATGGATTGCTTCATTGCAGAAGTCTTCATATGATAATTGATCGATTTCCTATAAAAATCTTCAAGCCGCAGTTTATGTTTTGTTTGAATTGTTTCAACAGGGTGGTTTATTCTACTCAATCTTAAAGTGTGAGATTTAAAGGATGCTTTCAGATGAACGTGTAGAAGAATGAAGGAGCTTTTTAAGAAACTGATTTATGACCATCCTATCAGTATGTGACTGTACTATCACCACATAGTCATATATTATAGGTACAAATCTACCTCTCCTTGTCACACTGAATTCATACATCACTTTGACGGTTCATCTTCTTTCTCTTTAGCCATTCTTTCAAATGGAGAGTCACTGTAGAGAGCTGATTAGCCATAAATAAAAGTGTAAGTACTTGTAGCACACTAATTTCATTTGACAAGCATCTTATTATTGTAAACACAAATCAATACCATGCTGTTCCTTGTATTTGATTATAGATTTGACAGTGATGTTAAATTGTTTCAACGAGCTCCGGTATGTCAATTTCATGTCTGTATTCATTGTCTGCATTTTTTCAAGAAGTTAATATTGAATAAGTTGGAAGGCACCAAAAACATCACACTCCAGTGGTTCAAGTGTCTAGAACTATAATAATATATGAGACCCTTGGAATGTAGCATGACTTTGACTGTCATCTTCAAAGAGAAATATCTATCTTACACGGTTTCTCATGTGTTGTAGGAACTGTCTAATAAAGTGTGGTTCAAGTGTCCAACACTATATTTGTTTGGGACCCCTCTAGTTTTGTGTTGACTTTTACCTTCCTTTCTAAGGAGAAATATCAATCTTGCACAGACCTGTATGGTATTGAAGTGTGGTTCAAGTGTCCAACACTATATATGTGTATGGACCCCCTTTAGTTTAGTATTGACCTTGCCCTTCAAGAAGAAATGTCAATCTTGCACAGACCTATATAATGACATTGAAGTGTGGTTCAAGTGTCCAACACTACGTGTATGAACCCCCTTTAGTTTAGTATTGACCTTGCCCTTCAAGGAGAATGTTAATCTTGCATAGACCTGTATATATGGTATTGAGGTGGGGTTCAAGTGTCCAACACTATGTGTATGAACCCAGGCCCTTTAGTTTAGTATTGACCTTTCCCTTCAAGGAGAATGTTAATCTTGAACAGACCTGTATTATATGGTATTGAAGTGTGGTACATGCCCAACACTATATATGTGTATGGGACCCCCTTTAGTTTAGTATTGACCTTGCCCTTAGGAGGATGTTAATCTTGCACTATGTAGTATAATATTGAAGCATGGTGCAAATGTCCAACACTATATTTGTTTGAGAACCCCTTATTTTTAATGCAATTCATCCACACAACTGACCTTGAAGAGTATCTATGGCATGAGCAATTACCCCATTGTTTTAGCAATATTACACTGTGAAACTATTCTTCAGCTTTCATGAACATTGCCTTCTTCTGGTAATGGAGGTCATTCAAGGTCGCGGTACATAGGCAATTGATGTCCAAAGAGTGCAATATGAGTGATCCATAGAGAATAGAGTTTGTTCATGGTTTATCTGTTGTATATACTCAGGTTATTTCTTTACTCAAGTTTGTAACACCATGAGTAGGTGTTCTAGCATGAAGCTTATTTGTAACAGTTTACCAATATACCGGCTTGTAGTACAGAAAATGAAAATGAAAACTAGATGGTCTCAACAAAATTCAACTTGGAAGATTTCAATCTTGACTAGCTTATTGCATTTGAAAGTGGGAATTTGTAACTGCCCACAGTGCAGGTAACCCGATTTCAACTACTCAAAATTGGCAAGAGTGTTCATAACGATAATCTGTGCCTAAAGAAGTGTCACACAAACTGTGTGCCCTGTTTGTTTCTAAATGTTTCCCCAGCAGTCGCATTTATAATAGTCTTGATGACTAGAATGAGTGAAGATATAAATCGTAACGATACTGTATGGGAACTAGACTACCTTTATAATACTACAACCAATGGTGTGTCTGTGCATACACGTTGGTGCAGAGGGGCACGTATTAATATTATTGCTTAGATTACGAATTCTGCTGCTACAAATGTATCAACCTCTATACCAGTAGTGTTTTTCCTTACAGATAGGAATATATAGTCAAAACGTTGTTATATTTAGCCTGTAGACCATGATAACAACAATCTAAGAAACACTATACGCCCCTATGCGTTGGTGGAGGGTCTGTGACGTTGGACCCCGGATACCAGTCTTTGTTGAATGCTATTTTTAGAAAATTAAGTCACAGAAGTGTGAATTTTAGGTTGACGTGTGTGCGTCCTTTGGCATTCTGTTTTGTTCCACCAGTAAACAAACACAATAGTCTTTAAACATGTGTATTTGAGTGGCTTTAGTTTGACGTCATTGCAGCTATTCACAGGGCAACCAAAGTGTCACTCTCACCAGTCCAAGGCCTATAGCCTATTGGTGTCTTTTCACCTTTCTTTCATAAAAGAAAAAAAATCACATGCACCATTTTGTATGAGAGAAACTTTTCGGTGGGAGTTCAGCTGAAGACAGGAGTATAAAAGAAAAGTCATCCTCGCTTGGTAATTAGAATATAAAATGTAAGTCTGTACCACATGTTAATTTTTTTTTGTTATACTTTTGGTTGTTTTTTTGTCTACGTGGGCAGAAATTCAAATGTGATATTTCCGTTGTCAAGAAAAGGGATGTTGCGGTATCCCGTACTACTGTTAAAAAAAAGTTTATCTTGTGACATTTCTGTGTCTAAAAATAGCTTTCCATGACGTCAGTTGGGTGTCAGGGAAGCAACAAGTAGGTAAGGAAAACTGCCCCGTTGTTTATTTTTAGCTCGTTTCAGCCACCGTAGGCAAAGACAAAACTATTTTTAGAACAGTTTTATAACTAAATTTCTATTTTTAAAATACAATTCAAGTCTTGTAATAATCACGCGGAACAATCAATGAAACTTATGTGGGTGTGCTATATTGAGTCACTGTCACGTTGCCATATCTATATACGTACGCGGTAACGATGGTGACATTATCCAGCCACAGTGCAGTACACTATTCATCTTTTGGAAACACATGTAGTGATGCAACGGTGACCACACAATACATGAAATACCTATGGACAGAGCACAGGCACTTGCTTCCCGAGATATGTTTCTGTATACAATAAAATATCGATAATATTGAGATACTTGGCAAATAATAAATTATATAATATATGAAAGGATAAAACAACACGGTTTTCTAGGATCGAGTATATGATACATTTATAAAAAGTCCACACACCGCGAAATATAAAGCGGTGTGTAGACTTACGCGATCCTAGAAACCCGTGTTTTTATTGGATTCTGAAACATATCTCGGGAGACAAGTGCCTGTGAGACAGAGATATAGTGCAGGTGATAAGGTGAAAGGTGCAAAGGATAGGCTCGAGTACCTACTTACTGACGTCACAGTTCCTAGGCAATATGCAAATAAAAATAGGAGACCAATCAAAAGAGAGGTTACGGAAAGGGTTGTCGGGTCACGTGATTTGACGTGGGGTGGTTCGAAATCTGACCTGAGCCTCCTGCAATATTTTTGGAGCCCCCTGCTCGTTCTAGTATATATTTGGGGAACAGAGAAGTGGTTACCAGTCTTTACACACACCGAACGGGAGAGGAGATAACTGCTTTCCAAGACCGCATTAGGTCACTTGATATCACCGATCTGAATGTAAGTACATGCAGCAAATCATGCGATCTATAAATTCATGACATCATACGGTAATCCGCGATCCAAGTCATGTGCCATGTTCGAGTGGTCGCTCGATCGGCACAATGTGTATTCCACACTTGGAAAATAGCACATCGTAATTTACTCACAGTACTTTTTTTTATTCTCATCCGTAAAGCAGTCACAGTTAGTTTAGTTTTGGACTGCAAGTCATTAGATCATTGTATTTGTAAAGTGAATTGATATAAAAACAGTATTTTTATGGCTGTGTTCAGCTAAAAAACCTCGTACAGTACACCTAGCACCTTTGCTGTAGTCTTTACGAATACGAGTAAATCACTGATCAGGCACGGGAGATGTATTTCAGTATTATTGTGTTCATTGACACTGAAAACGGGGAAGGCTGGTGTAATACAACTGTATATTGTGTGTTATTCATATATGAGATCCAGCACACAGTTTGGAAGCGAATATTTGCAAATGGTTTGGTGACAAGGCAAGGTAATAGAATTGTATTATAAGAAAATTATGATAATTATATTCATCTTCTGATGGAGTCGCTCTCCTCGATACAAGGTTTATCTCAAATTCAAATATTTATTGACGCTTCAATATATTGACTTAGTTATTATTCACGATCAATATATGCATCTTGCAAATTTTTTTCCATAATAAAATAAATTAAAAAAAAAAAAAAGGAAGAAAAGATTTGAATAGAATATACCGTATAGTAGTATTACTACAAATTTCCTTGGAAGTTGGAGTCAGACTGCATATTGATGCATCATTGCATGTAATGAACGGAAGGAATTACTTTGATATGTCGCTGTCAGTCTAAGTCACGGTCAGATCAGTGGGTAGTTGATTTTTTGGGTTAAAGGTTTAATGGTAAAAATAATGTGTAGTAGGTACTGTGTAATAGTGAAGTGAAAAGGTGAAAGATCGCTGTATTGCAGCCAGTGTATGCAAAATATCTGGTCATGTTTATGATATTACAATAATTTATTTTAGCATAAATTTTACATGTCATAAATTATTTCATTTTTTTTTTATATGTATCAGTATTTGATAAGATATTCATAATCAAATAAAATGAATTTATTGATCTTTTGATCACACTGATAAATATTATCTAGCAAAAACAAATGCATATATGAATACAAATCACTGAACAGTTTTGATAAGTCAGCTATGCTATTCAAAAACCAAAGAAGGGCACCCTCTAAGCTTGACACTCAATGGCTGGCAGTCATAACACTTTGGTTTAAAGTTGACTAAAATCCAGATCTGGAATCAGGTTTCCACTAAAATGTAATTATTTTGTCCTTGTCTCTTTGAGAATCTTTTCATAAACTTTCAGGCAGACAGACAGACAGACAGAGAGACAGACAGACACAGACAGACAGACAGCTAGACAGACACAAAAAATGAACAGTCATGAAAGTGGAAAGATAACCAGTGAATGTGTATAAGTGGCCTGGAATACATATCCAGGTAAGCTTATCTGGCTGCATGGCAGTTAATAAAAAAGTATTGATGTATATATAACAGTAGCATAAATTGTGATATCGTTTGTCATTGGTTTTGTTTCCAATACAATAGCCTGGTGTGCCATGTGTTGTACTGTCAGTATATTGATAATTCACGGACTTTTTCACTGTTGGTTGGTAACAGTTTGATATTTTCATCCAACTCTTTAAGTGGAATGGAATGGAAAAGCTCTTAGTTTGATCATTTTATTTAGAAATGATTTGTGGCCATGCAAAATGAGATGATTGAATACAAACACTGAATTACTGTTTAGTGAATCAGTCAGGGTCTACCATTTATCATTAGACACAGAACACTTTCAGTTTAATGGAAAATGTGACCTATCATGATGTCATAAACTGACCTACTGTCAGTATATTCCAAGAGATGATTTCTAAATGCTTCAGTTGGTAAAATCACAATCTATCTATAAAGGTATCATATGCATGCATTCTTCTTCAAGGAAAGTCTTCTGTGAGTGTGAGCTAGCTAGGTAATCATTCATGTGTAGTTACTTACATGTAACAAGGGCTACCGTAGTCAGGTATTACAACATCAGCTTCCATTTTCTTCCTTAGAATTATAGGAGCTCCCAAAATGATAGTATGCAGCTTTTATTCTAAGTTGTTTTCATTACAGTGGTGGTACCAGAACATGGGCTACTCTACTCTATACTGATAGGAATATACAACGTACATTGGGAATATGGTTTCCAAATTTCATGGGTCACAACAAAAGGGGAAGTGAGGTGCCTGGGAACTTTATTACTGGGTCCCTATACATTTGGTTTTATGGCCATAAATTTATGTCTTAAAAAGAACATATGCTATGATATTATTTATACATAATGATTATGATTGATATTTCATTATTTCTAGGCTACATGTTTTACCCATGCTGAGAACTACATATAGCTGGTATTAAAACTGATTCATGTGTATTTTCAATACTTACAAGATAAATTTTGAACCACAGTGTATGATAGAGGGAGCTACATAATATTGTAAATGGTCATATATTGGTGTAGTTTAACTTTTTGAGATGTTTTTTGGTTATTTTGTAGCTATTTTTTGGTTATTTTGTAGCTATTACTATTAATGATTTGGGTGATTTAATGTAATTTGCTTGGTAGTAAGTTGTATGTAGATCAATAGCATCCTTGTTCACTTTGTTATGTCAGATCTACATAGTGACTTACTCTGTGGTACTAGTTTGTGGTCAGTTAGGAGGTGGCAATTAATACTAGAATATGTGTATACATGTGTATGGAGTCAAACGTTTGGTGTGGATGTGTAAATCTGATGGAAGTAGGACAAGGAGATTTTGTTCACCCAGTGAACTTACTTTACACTACATAGTACTTTTATATACAGTGTACGTTTGGACAGGGTACCTGCAATATCAACAAGAAATCAGTATTAGCTGCTAGGATAGAACTCAATATGAATGTAGGTTTATTTCATCAACTGTTCCATCCATACTACCATAGCCTCATCAGTTATTGGCCATATTTTAAGAAAACAAAACCAGATGTCATCAAAACTTCTAGCTCAGAAATCAATATGGTTTTTATAAACATATTCATGCCTTCCTAACAACTTGGATAGATTTGTTATTTCATGTCGATTCTCCCCATTGGAATAACTATTTGATGTGGAGTCATTATGGGCAAATGTTTAGCATGGCCGGCTTGGAATCAGCAGGTTGCAGGTTCGAGCCCAGTGACTGCCATTTGTTTCTGAATGGCTTATAAAAGTCCTTGGGCAAGATTTGAACCACAATTGTGCCTCAGTCAACCCAGCTGTATAATTGGGGACCTAGTAGGATAGAGGTTGCAATGTGAATGCTTTAATCCTATGCACTTATAGAGGCTACAATGGATTGTATGCTCTCCAGGGAGTTGAGGAAGTATAAAGGAGCATTGTGCCTCCATTGATCCGTGCCAGGGGTAATAATTGTGAGCACTATTTTAGTAATTTATTGGAGTATTTCCAAACTTGAGAGTTTTTCAGGGGGCTTGCTGTTTAGGATGCAATTACTTTTGTGTGTTTGCATCTGTGTACATGTAGGCTGGTCATGCAGACCCCTGTGCTTGCAGTTGTACTTTGAGCAAGGTACAGTGTAACAAGTTTTAGAGCATGTTGGATTAGAGATCTGACTTTGATTTGATTTCGAACTAATTCAAAATTTCATGTTTGGACTCGGCAATACTCTGATCTATTGCGGCTATGTGCTTCAGCTCTCTTAAAGATTCAATTTATAACAGTTAGAACATTCGTGTGTAATTGATACTGTACAACTACATTAGCTAGTACTTGAAGTGGATTTATTCAATCATGCCTGAAAGTTGATTTTTTTATATCACAAATAAGAGATATTTAGATCAAAGAAACACATTTTTTTTTTGAAATTCATGTTTGTTTTTCAAGCACACACACATACCTGCAGACATGGCATTGGTATATGTATGTTCATTTATTTGGTATTATTATGACTTGTATTTGATTTAGTGTGACTTTTGAATTATGTTCTTTTTGTAGTAAAATACTAGTATATGAGTGATAAATCTTTGTAATCATTACTACACGTACAGGCGGAACTTGGTCCAAATGATAGGGAATATACCAAACAAGGGAATATATTATGCATATGTGGGGTCAGAGGAGAACAAACACACAACTCTGTAATACTAGTCATAGAAGAACCCAAGTTAGGCTGTTGTAACTCAAATACTATGTGCAATCCATTCGCCAAAAAAATCAATCTGTAATATTGTGGTCAAATTTATGTAGTAATTCTGAATTTAATAACTGATATTGTTGGGGTAAAATGGCATTTATGGAAATATTAGATGTGGCGGCATGTTGTGACACCAGGTGTGGGAGTCATAATGGCTTGGTTTACATTAAACCAATTTCTATTGATTTACTGTGTAAAAATAGAAAGTACAATTAATAAAATCTAGTGGATTTGACTGACCATTGTATGTGACATTATAGTGCATTACCAGTCCACCCACAACATTTTTTTTGCAGCTTTGAGCTCATTCCATTATTTTCCTGTGCATTTTATGTGTAATAGTTTCTATCATTAGAACAGAACCACTCTTCACTTTCAGAGATTAAAAAATTGAGTAGGTTGAAATAGAGGAACAAATATAATACAGACAACTTATCTCTTAGATTTTGTTGGCGTTCCTTTTGGAACATGCATGTGTCATCTGGTAGTACGGCCTATATGTTTGGTTGGATGATAATGTCTAGGTATGTAACCGGTTTTATTTCCCATAATGGAGCTAATGTTATCTGTGAGTGAGTGAGTGTCTGTCTGTCTGTCTGTCTGTCTGTCTGTCTGTCTGTCTGTCTGTCTGTCTGTCTGTCTGTCTCTGTCTGTCTGCCTGCCTGTCTCTCTGTCTGTCTGTCTGTCCGTCCATCCATCCACCCATCCATTCATTTGTCTGTCTGTCTCTGTCAGTCTCTGTGTGTGATATCTCTAGCACTACTACTAGTACTAAGTAGTAGTACTAACTTTTAAAATTTATGTATAGTTATTTATTGGTATGACAAGAAGAGCTTTGATTAAACAAAATATTTGTATATTGATCACCCTAATTTGCATACCATACATTTACTGAAATGTTTGACATCTTGCTTCATACATTAAGGGAGCTAAATTTAGAACAGGAATTATATATGGGTTTAATAAGCATACCATGTGATCATTTTTGAACATCATATGTGCATATTATTAGCCAAAGTTGTATATCAATGCGCTAATTTGATATTGTCACTATTTATCTTATGATTTACTTGAATGAAATCACCATTATGGTGCCAACATTATCTGATTAAAGAACTTAATGTATTAAACTACATGTAGACAAATCAATTTATAATTTTTATGTTACGGAACACATTCTATAGTATTAGAACTATGCATGAATATTTTGAATTACAATGAACAAATTTATGGTCAGTAAGTGATGTGTGATTCAAATAGTTAGCATTTTCCTGTTTGAAATTTAAATGCAAAGTCACTAACTAAATGCAAAATTGCCATTAATTGGATTCCATCAGAAGCGGTATGCAAATAATAGTACATGCATTGTATGGTTAGTAAAGTTAAATTGTAAAGTTACAATTTTTATTTATTGAATTTCCAAATACTAAAAAAAAAAATAGCAGGGATTATGAAACGATATTAGTACTATGAAACACTCCTGTTTTAAAATATCAGTTACCTAACAATATGATGTATGCATGACAATAGAAAATACCAATCATTGTCGCGACTTGTGATTAGTAATCGGCTGATGGCTAAATACAGTTCCGTAGTGAAATGCATTTAAATAAATTAATTTAGCAAACATTTTATCTGCAATGATTATATGTACATCATTCAGGTTTGGGGGCTTTGCAATAAAAATATGGAAAAAGTCGTTATTTGTACTTTGTGCTATAGAATGTAAATTGTGTTAATTATTAAATGTGTCACACAGTGACACACATTGCTGGTTTTTATTCATTCCTAGGCTAGAGCAATGATTTTGATGACATAGACCTATCTGTACATGCCATTAGCTGATCTATATTGCAGTTGTGCATCTTTATTTTATGCGAGAATCTGTAATGGAAATCTTTATAAAAGAAAACGGTGTAAAAAAAATAACCTATTTTTGGGGGCCATGTCGTATGATTCAGTTTGCATGGCTAGTACAGCCATGCATTTGTCTTGTAATAAATCTTACAAGACATCCATTCACTGACAATTATTTGTACATCAGGAGGATGAATGCTCAGGTGAAACTTAAGATGTCTTGGGTTAAAAATAGAATATTTGCATAACCCTTAATGTTTTTATGTATGGCTGAAGGGAATGGAACCATTTAGAATGGTAGAAATTCATCAAAATTAGGAGCCTGACAACTTGATGGATATGTTTGCCAGTGGAATTTTCCCAATAGAAGAAAGAAGTATGTTTTTTTTCCTAAGGAGAGTGGTATTACTCTGTGAGAATTAAAAAAAAATGTGGGTTGGTTGATCTAGTTGGTGGAGTAGTACCGTTTCCATTGACGTCACAAATGGCCTTTGTGCAAACGATGCATTAGCTATTGTTTTACACTAGTATGACATCAGCAGGTTTGGGTGTGATATGAAAATAAATGGATATAATCTTTCCACTTCTCTTTGGTCCATATAATAATGTCTTCATTTTAAATGTTGTACCCTTCCAGCAGCATTGAGCTATTCTTGCAAACCATTTTTAAATCATTATTATCTCTCTCCAGTGTGAATAGAATACTTAATTCATATTTCCACTCATTAAATGATAAAATGGTGATTTGGTTATCATATCATTCCAGTATTCATTAATTTCTGCTGATTTATGGTTTGGATAATGTTAATCTATGTAGTTATAGTAATCAGTACCTTGCACACCTATCCATATTCATTGACATTGTAGTTACTATGTGCAACATTGGAGCGTATCATTTAATGACAGGAAGAGGGGCATAAGGATTTTCATTCAGAGTAACGTGTCTGTGACTGCGCTTGTTTTAAAAAGTCAACAGGAAGAGGATGGAAACATATTGTTTTTTCCAGAGAGTGATATGACAAAATGTATATGTATTCCAACTGGCAGGTCAGATTTAAGCTATTGCCTCGGGCTGTGTGGGAAGCATAGGTAATTCTGTGTTTCTCATTATAACATTTAACACAGTTGGTTAAAAATATATAAAAAAAGTAACTGAATGTGCACATGTTGGTGATACATTCAAATTCATAGTCTTTAATTAATAGTTTGAATGGCTTACAAATGGCCATGTGTTATCTAAATTTCAGCAACGAACGATAAATTTCACACAAATATGCAGTTTTTCGGTCACCTTCTTATAAATGGTGACAGTGAGACTTTTTTTCTGTTCCTCCCATAGAGAGTATCACCCCCCCCCCCCCTTTTTTTTTTTGCCAAGTTGAAGGAAATTATGGTCAGCATAGAATTGACTAAGGCTGTCCTTTTTCAGAATCATACATGTAGGAATTCACAAACTAGTTCTACCAAGAATTGTATTCCTACTTCCAAATACATGTACCTATTAAACTTTAAAGTGTATTCAGTAGATTTAATGTTTAATACTAACTACAAAATAAGATTGTTCCAAAAAACTTTTAGTTCACTTCATTCCACCAGTGCAATCATAATATTACTCTTGCAATCAAGGTCTCGGTGTACTGTGCAAGATTCAAAGTAAAACTATTATTGCAACATGTTGATATAAGCTATTAGACGAACAGGACAGTTGGTTTAATTGTGTTTATAGTAGGGTGGCATTTTAGATGACTTCCATACTGTTTTTTAGCCCCAACAGGCACTGCCCGGACGGGGATATTACATTTGGTTCCAGCCATGCATCTGTTTGTTTGTGTTTTTTTGTTTGTTTGTGTGTGTGTGTGTGTGTGTGTGTGTGTGTATGTGTGTGTGTGTGTGTGTGTGTGTGTGTGTGTGTGCGTGTGCATGCATGCGTTCGTTCACCCACCTATCTCTGGCGTGCACCTACCAATTTCAATTGAACATGGCACAAAGGTAACATGCTATGTGGGATATATGCAAGTAGCTTTGCGGCTGAATCAAATTTGGCCGGATGATGACTATATTTGTTGTTAAATTTCCTCAATATGCATCATAACTTTGTAGGTGTAATATGTAGTGACTCCATTCTAGTGCCTACACCCATATTATCAAATATGAGCTTTCTTTTAAGGCCTTGACCTTTGACCTTGAAAGTCTCAAATATCCAAATTTGGGTTATCTTCATAGCTTTTTGAATAGAAGTTAAAACATTTCAAGTGATAATATTTTAATCATGACTTGGGTTTGACCATGTGAAGCATATGCAATTCACGCAATTTCCTGACCTTAACATGTATAGCACTTGTGTAATCTACCGTATCGAACAACAGTAGTTTTACGGATAACTAAAGCATTTCTCCTACTTGCCTCATTCATATCAGGTGTAAAATAGCAGTGTTTAATTATCTGCCCAGTACACTCTAAATGTACTCAATTTGTAAACAGTGACAGCAGATGAAACTCAACTGTGTGACAAATTTTATTGACACTTCATTCACTGTTAGCAATCAGCTAGGGTCTACCTTTCCCAACTGCGGCCTGAATGGGTAAACATTTTTTACAGATAGATTACATTTAGAACGACCACGTACTGAGCCGATAATTAAAACAGTGAATAAATTGTTATTTTACACCTGACATGAACTATCTAAATGAATGGAGCAAGTATCTGAAACTTTGTTTGTGTCTATCTTAGTAAACCGAGACTTTGATTGCCAGGGTAGTATTATACTTCATAAAGAAATGAAGGATGTGAAAGATGATACATCAATTTCAAACTGTGGTAGGAAGCAATTGACTTATGATTGCTACTTTGATGCTAAATTTAGAAATTTGACTAGTGCTCATTCAGCTTGTTTTCTTCTAATTGGAGATGACTGTCATTGCAGATGTATGACAGAAATGTTTAACTGTACTGTCTAGTATATATACCGCAATTCATGTAATACGTCTTTGTAGAGAATGGACATTGATTGTATCAAATCACATAACTAATGTTATGCCTGTTTCGTGACATTATATGGCGAGTCACATTGCTATTTCAAACTCAAGACAATCATATTTGTCTAGTCATATAACTAATATGTCATGCTCATGACACTATCACATGACTATTTCAAGCCCATAACATCATTTGTTAATTCAGTTGGTAATTTGCATAGTCTCGACATCATTTGCCAGGTCACACACATGAAGCCCATGACATGACATCATTTGTCAAGTCACGTGACTATTTCAAGTCCATGACATCATTTGCTTATTCAGTTGGTAACTTGCATAATCATGACATCATTTGCCAGTTTGCACACCTGAAGCCCATAACATGACATCTTTTGTCAAGTCACATAACTATTTCATGCTCATGACATAATTATATGTCAATTCACTTAGTAATTTGCATAGTCATGACATCATTTGTCGGGTCATTTGATAATTTGAATACTTGAAGCCCATAACATGACATCTTTTGTCAAGTCACATGACTATTTCATGCTCATGACATAATTATATGTCAATTCACTTAGTAATTTGCATAGTCATGACATCATTTGTCTGGTCATGTGATAATTTGCATATTCATAGCATCACTTTGCTAAGTCACATGACTATTCCAAGCAAATCACATGACAAAAGGGAATTTGCAGTCATGACATCATTTGTCAGGCTGTCTGATAATTGCATATTCATTGCATCATTTGCTAACTCATAATATGACTTCTTACATACAATGTATTCATGTCATCAGTTGCAATCAGTGATATTGCATGTAGTAGTGTTAATTGAAACTGTGACCATTGTATTAACTTGTAGGGAATTGTCTCACTTTTCACCACTGTCTCATCCTGAAAGTTTTTGAAAATTCTGATCAAGCCGACCTGTATAGCACCATCACTTTCGATATAACAAAATAGTACTTTTTGACCAGATTCAATACATTTTCAGGATTTTAATTTGTTTCTTCCCGTTAGGTTAGGAATGTTTTTGACTTGAACAAAATATATTATTTCCTATAGTTTTTAAATACAAGTATTTTTGTTTACAACTGCTCTAGGCTTGACTAGTTTATTGGCACTGTAGTGACCTCAATACAAGCGGGACAAAGGAATACAATGAGGCCAGGAAGTAGCTAGACTTTGATTGAATGGTTATGTCTATGGATGTGTATGAAATGTAGGAAGTGAAAGTAAACTATATAAATGTGAAATTTATGATATGAAGAGAAATATATTGTTTGTTTAAAGTTTAACAAAGCATATTCAAGTGTTACAACTTGAATTGTCGGGCTCGGTGGTATTGTAGCAGTGTGTCTGCAAACAATGCTGGACTAATCACTGTTGTATTGGTCATGTTTGTTTTTTTCATGGGAGCTAGGAAGTGGTTTAAAGTTACTTAAAGTGATCATATCAAATAGGTACATTATATGAATTACTGGTAATTATTATTTCGTTCAGAAAGGTTGTTTTGAGGTAAATAAAAATTAAACTAAAATAAAAAGCCATGCTGATAGTGGTCTGATGGTAGGTGGTGTGGATAGTATTTGGTATGCAATATGCCAAAAGACTGAAAGTTGTGAACAATGCAGGGTAGATTCCACCCTCGATAAAGCAACCTCTGGTCGCTTATCATATCAGAAAAAAGCCCAAAGGTCTAGCAGCAGGACAACGTAGATTGCTCAACCATGCAAAGAAGGTTATATATGGCCGAGATACTCAATAGAAGAATGATTTTGGGTATGGCCGTAAAGATTTCAAGCTAAACCCATGAAAATATCCCTAGCAACCATGATAATGGTCATAGCAAAATTAATGCAAATTGAATTCTGTATATAAAGTGACAGCGTAATTGTTAGGGTTAGGGATTCTAGTCATAGGCAGTAAATGTATATTGATTGTTATTTTTACTAAAATGGCAAGTTACCCCAGTGACTGTACTAATGGTAAACATTTTGTTATAACCATCAAATGATAACAAATTGCTTGTAGGAAAAAGGAGCTAATTCAAAAAATATCCTAAAAAGTGAATTTCCCAAGGTTCTCGTTACAACCGTCAGTGGAAGTTTATGATTCACAGCTATTTCCTCATTTTCAGAATCCTTGGTAGTAAAAATGTATTTGTCTTCTGATCACAAAACCAATTATCCCTAAATGTTATTACTTTCTGTTCAGAAAATGACTTGCTATATAATTCACTCTGATGGTTTATTTGTTGTGAAGCCTGAGTACTTATCGCAAACAGATTTCTGTAAAATTTAGAGTTGTTATGTTAAAGCAAACCAAAGCGCCTGGAAATTAGGGAAGGATTCAAGGACTATTATCATGAAGTAGTTGGAAAGTGGACAACAAAGTGATATCAAAATTATAGTCGTATTTTAAGTTTATCGTGTCAGATTTAAGTGCTATTTGAAAAAAAAGGAGAAGGATTTCAATTGAAGTTGTTTTATTGCTGAGCTCTTTTCGGAGAACATTTTGAAATTACATGTATTAACTAATTTTGTTACATTAGCAGCAATCTGCAATGTTTTGAAAGACGTTTTATGTCGTTTCTTACTTTGTGAGTCCTTTAAAACATTCTGTTCAAGCAAGCTTTACAGCCATCCATCATGACAGTGAAAAATTACATTGGATAGTGCTGCTTTTGGTAAACTGTGTATTACATGATTATTATGCATCGTTACCTAGTCTGTGTCTATGATAGCTCTTGCCTACACTCAGCTTGTTATAAAATCCTATATCAATATATAGTGTGATTTGAAAATATTCCCATAAGCTGATTGGTTACAGTGGGGAGTGATTATCTGTCAGACTGATTATTCAAATGAAGTCATTATGTAAATGAGCATCTGTAACTATGACCACCCTACAAGTACCCTATGGATGATAAGTATGATAATCAAAACATTACTGGTAGTCTGATGATAGTTTCAGCTATCCAGACTCTTGTCACTGGGGGCGTCATCCCCTAGCGAGACCCCCCTCCCACGACAGGAGTCTGGGTAACCAAGACTAGTCTGATGATGGCTTTTGGGGTGTGGCTAACCTAATCTGTTGAATGGCTACTGTATATCTAACTATGATAACAAGGTAAATGTAGGCAAAAGCTTTCATAGACACAGATCAGTGATATAGAGATGCTATTCCATGGCCATTTTGCAACACAGGCTGGTATGCTGCGGCAGTCAACTGCTGGAGTATGTACGGCAACTGCAAGAAGTGTTTCGCTGTGTGACCAAAGATGTCATTCAGTCAAGAATAATCAATAAAAAGTTATAAGTACAGTTTAGTAACCCCTGTCACAGGCACTTATGGATGGGCTTGATTGAACACACTGATCCAGCACATGCCATAGGGGTCATCACTGCTTTATACGGTCACGTGATTTGGGGTATGAAGTGGAGGGGTCCAATCAAGGGCTGGCTCATAACACTCCACTTATTTCAAATGTCGCATTATTTTAAATGTATAGCCGCTCCCTGTACATGTATATGGCATAAAACTTGCCTGTATAGTTATTCTAATATCATATTTCAACATTTTCCTTCATATTAATTCTTTTGCTAATTGTAGTACATTAATAACAGAAATGAAAAACATTCAGATTTCGTTTACTACTTCCCATTGCTGTCTGTCACCATCTACTGTGTGATCGACAAATCAGTAATGTAATTTGTGCACCCCGACAGAATTTGCATCATGCATCATCCTCTGAACAAATATGATAACTAAGCCAGCATACACTGTACTAAATCAGGTTGTTGAATAAGTCCTGCCAGTTTCTGTTGATTTCACTGTACTTGGGTCTAAGATTTTTTGATCAACATTTTCAGCCAGGCTATCAAATTGTAACAGACTTCTTATATTTGTCATACATTGTACATCCAAATCTGTCCGTCATCCGTTCCCCCCCCCCCCCCCCCCATCAACATATCTTATGTTCACTTGACAGATTTCATTTCCCTTGGTAGGAATCTGACTGCTCATGCTAACAATTTTCGACAAATAAGTTGATAGTGTGCAACTGCCGCCTGGAATTCAGTAATACTGTTTTTGCTAAGCCGATAAAGGATGCAAAAAAATTTGGTAGTTATAAATTTATAATTCAACATTCAGTATACATTTTATAGTCTTTAGGCATACGTATTGGCTTACATTCTTATGTATTGATTATAAAGAATATAATATGGAAGCGATGAAATATATGTAGGTAATAATTCACCAAACATCTTGTCTTTCAAAGTTTAACGTAAGTTATTAAATCACACAACTATTTTCGTAAGAAAACCAAGCTGCGTTATTGGTTTTGATGTGTATGCAAATGTTGGAACAAATATTAAATGTCGATATGAAATTATATGATTGAATGGCATTATCCAACCTTGCAATTAATTCCTATTGAAAGTATGAAATGAAATTGAGAAAAATAAATGTCATGATAACAAAGGTACAAAGAGCAAATGAAGGACTTCTTTCAGAGGTAATTTGACTTCCATTTATCATTGATATGACCGATTCATGCTCGGAATACCTAAATAACTTCTGTTCGTTTTTTCATATCGGTTGCAATCAGTGCCACAACACAGCTAACTCAGATTCATTAGGATGCTTTGATAAGTACAATGTTATGTTTTACTTAATGTAGGCTTTCTAATATTGTTTGAGTAGGCATGTATTTTCCAAGGTTTTATATGGAGAGGCCTCGCAGCAATTGTATATTATACTGTCGAATGTTGATATCGCCAGGTCATATGCCCTTTTCCATAAAAAGACTTTGAAAATTTTGTGCGACAGAATCAAGTACATGTATGGCTGAATGGCGGCCATATTTGTTGTCAAGTTTCATAATATGCAGCATATAAACTTTGGAGGTGTAATATGTTGTGACTCCATTCAAGTGCCTACACCCATATTATCAGTATGAGCTTTCTTTTAAGACTTTGACCTTGAAAGTCTTCTCCAAGGTCAAATAGCCAAATTTTGGTTATCTTCATTGCTTTTTGAATAAAAGATTTCAAGTGATAATATTTTAATCATGACTTGAGTTTGACTATGTGAAGTATATGCAAGTCTCTTAATTTTGTGACCTGTACCTGTTGGTGGTCATGTTTGCGATAGAAAACACATATTGCTGTTATCTCCAAATGTTTGAGACATATGGACACAACTCAAGTGTCTACCCTAACATTGCAAATGTATAAATGATGAACATTCTAACGAAACCATGACCTTGACAAAGATTTTCAAGGTGCAGAGAGAGAAAGGATTGCATTCTAGCTGTATACTTACTATGGCAAAATATTATTGCTAATAATATTGAAAAGTCAATACTACAAACATTTACATCCCTGGAAAGTCCAGGAAAATGTATGCATGTCAAAATTGCCAAAATGTCAATCATCTTTAAGGTACACGGGGAAGAATCGCCTTTACTATTTACGACGTAATCCGACACAGCACGAAGTGTTTTGGACTTTGAACTTATTTGCATATGTCAAATTGTCCATGCTCACGTCCCACCATGGCCAGTCAAAGAGGAGGAACATATAGTCCAATATTCATGTTCCTTTACCAAAATAGACTCAAGAATTGTCATTCCTGACAAAAAAAATTCTTATTTACTGCACTAATGTTTCAAAATTCCCGCGATGTCACAACCAATGCACTATCGGGCGATCCGTTATGTAGAGACCTACTTCCGCATTCCACTCCATTATCATGGCGCCACCCGTAACATCTCATGAATATTTATTAAAAACGTCATCTTCGGCTTCGTTCGGCAAGATTTTTTCACGTTCGGACTAATCCTTTGACCCAACTTTGCGTGTTAGCGGGAAGTACCCGGATGATAACGTAGTTCTATGGTAATTCTTCAGACTCTGACCTATCAATGTTTGGCACTCGCTTTTCAATCGGATCACTCGTTACAGATTTACGTGATTTCGCCTGGGACTTGAAAATGACATCGTTTGGACTCAAAAATGCACCATTTTCATAGTTTTTACTAAGAATTAATTGTAAATTCACCTATTTTCTATAAAACATCGATAGAGTATGTTGTTTTGAATGTGTCTAGGTCACAGTTCAGGGTGTACGGCAAATACATTTACAGGAAACGCTCACCGAAATTTTCACCGATTTTTTCCCAAAATCTTGACCAAATTTGACGTTTTTGTAAAGAAAATCGCTTCTACCAAGCAATTATTTTTTCATACATCGATTCACTAGGTATTTTTAAGTCTGTATTTGAAGTTTCATGAAAATTAAACGGCAAATTTCCATATGAGTGGCATGTGAAGTCAACAATGTATGTTAGTAATTGTTACAGATCTAAGGGCCTGCAATCGGCAGCGGTCGGCCAGCGGTTCTTCCCTGTCTACCTTAAACACAATACAACACACAAGTTTGGGCTAGCTGTCTTCAATTGAAGGCTTGTTGTAGCTTGACATCTAGAAATTGATTCTTCATATTTCATCAGTGTCAAAAATTTTGGTTTTGAAATATGATTTGTTACAAAATTCTTTAAACCTGTGCTACATCATAGCTGTGATTGGGTATTTTTTTCATCAAGCAACCAAGGATATATCCACTAAAAATTGTTCATATATACTCTACATTGGACCCTTTTTAATTAGTTGATTTTATCTGTAAGTAGTGCATTGGCAGGTTGAATCTTGAGTGGAAGTGTGATTTTGAATCCAGGCTATGTTAGTTTGGCTTGTCTCAATACCTATATATGGTAGTGCTCATTAAATATTCAATAGTGAGGCAGTAGGTCATGCACTCTTAAAGTCACACTCACAGCAATTGTCATGTATTATTTGATGGCATGTCTTGCAAATGGCCATGTTTTGTTTGCAAATTCAAGTGTTCTGCCTTAAGGCACTGATTTTAGGGTCTGTACCATGAACTGCAAATTCATTTTTTCTTGAAAACTGTGATATGTATTCATAACTTTTATCGATACAGATGATTCAATAATTTTCATTGTATAAAATATTGAAAATAGGTCATTATATATAATAAAGCGGTTTCAAAAATAGTGCAGTTGCAGCTAGCACAGCTTTCAACAGAGCTGTAAGTCTAATATTTTTGGCAACATTTGGAAAGCAGTTGATAAATTGTACTCAGCTGATTAAACTCAGCTGTGCAGAAGTAGTAGTTGCATTAGTACTTGAACTGGAGCATGTATTTCAAATCAAAATTACATGCAATAAAATCCGATTATAAAAGACATGTTTGAGAAGAGGCTTCAACAGGAACTTTACTTTCAAATAAAGTGTGCATAAATTAGATAGCTAGCTCTCAGAGTGAAACTTAATCTGCATCAACTTCACAAGTATTTGTAATGCATTAAATAATCTAAAAAAACAAACCTTTATGACGTAGCAGTCACCAGGGAGTTCTTGGTCAACATCAATAGATAAAAAGGCTTGGAGATTATTTTCATTAGCATCAAGATTTTGTGAGGTTATATCCATATTTTGAAGGGCAAAATTTTAGAAACTGTGTAGGGTCAGACAAGGTCATTATTTACTGATTACTTGGAAAAGTAAAATAATGAGTCTCCTGTGCAAATAAAAAGTAGACTATTTGGGACATCACACAATTACATGCTGTTCAAATAGTTGTTTATTTAGTGTTCGGTGTTGAATGTTTTTAATGACTCCCTTCTGACTGTCATTTATCTTGGGAAATCTCAGCGTAGATAAATAAAAGATGTATAATTTTAGAAATCCTGTCTTCTTTAATAGTGAGACAAGTTCTTTTGCAATATATGCAACAGCAGTGAGTTTGCAACTGCAGCGTTACAGAAATAAAGGGGCATGTGTTAACTTTGGACACTAATTTGGTATAAATAAAAGGCTTGCATGAAACTCATCAAGTCCATCATTCATGTTGCCTATTTCTTGAAGTGAGCAGAAATTCAACGTATATTGTTGACAAGTTTACTTCTGTTTATCCATGTTTATTCCATGATATTGATGGTGTCAACTATAATTTCCCCAAGAATCATTACAGTGTAATTTACCTGCTAGGCTACACTTTTACAGTCTCACAAAAATGAGTAATGATTAAACACGTTTATATTTGAAGAATAACATCTGTAATTCTTTACACGAAATAAGAATAACGCATGAAAATGTTCCTTTGACATTTAAAAGTGATTGGTGCTTACATCTTGCATGCTGTGTATACAGAAAAGTATTTATCTTGTGTCAGTAACTGATGTATTTATAGGAACCACCTTGTCCTGTCCATCAATTGTGTTATACCAATGGATTAGAGTCCCAGTTAAATGATGCAAATGTATGAAAGGGTGCTTGTGCAGAGACTAGCTATATGTAGAATAGACCCGTTAGTTTAGATTTGGTAGAGCTTTCACTTGATTAGAGTTGAAATTGAAGGACAGGAAGTCCCACTTTCTACAAATAGGGGGTAGCATGTTAACATTTTCACCTACCATCAAAAACAAAATAGAATGTAAGATAAAAACTTACAAGTTTGTTGTAATTTCTGTAACTACAAATGTACATGTACTCAACTCATAGTTAAGCCAGATAAAAAAGACTTGTATGTTTCCAATAACCTTTCCGACCCCAGTTTACACCTCCGAAACTAAACACTTAAACATTTAAAACATAGGAAATTCTTTGTTTTCTTGATGTTCATGCACGTTTCCTTTTCCCAGCATGTCTGTACCACTGTGCCCTCTAAGCCAAATTGATGCACCACTGACACACCAAAATTGGGTGTTCCCATCTCTCTTACTACTGTACTATGTGATCACTCACAAAAAATCCCATTTTTTCTCATTTTGACTCACAACAACAAAATTTGGCTTATTAGATGGCACACTGGGACGCTGTACATATTGCATCAAACTATCACAGAAGGGGTATTCTGACCGACATTTTGTTTGTATTTGGTTTGAAGCAATATTTTTTAAGAATAAAAACAATTCAAAAGATAAAACAAAATAAAATAGAATCCTGACCTACCTACCAACCAACCAACCAGGGCTACCCTATTTTCTATGACCATGTTATTAGAAACACACAATTATCTTTTTTTTCACCTTAATTGACGTGTAATTTTTGTGCAAATTATTGCCTTGTCTTACCTTATTGTGGACAGCACATATCTGTGGTATAATCATGGGAAGAATTCAGGTGTACATTGACTGTATACATTATGTAGACATCCTGTTTGCAAACCAACTACTTAATATGCAAAAACTCAAACACAGTAGTCTGAGAAATTGTTGTTCACACTTATTCTGGCACACTCTTTCTTTATTGTGATATTCAAATATGCAAATCAACTACTTAATATGCATAAACACAAAAACAGAACTCTGAGTTCCATGGTGGATCCTCTGTGTATACTATTTTATATTCATGTATGCAAATCAACTACTTAATATGCAAAAATGCAAACAGAACACTGAGATATCCATGGTGGTTCATTTTGGCGTACACTGATTGTGATATTCATATATGCAAATTAACCACTTAATATGGAAAAATGTGCACATCATCCTATAAAATCTATGGTAAAGAATTCAAGTGTTCTCTCCATTAAATCTAATTTACATGCAGATTTTAACATTTAAGTTTAAAAGGTAGCTACCTATTGTGCTGAAAATGAATGCACTGACACAAATTTGAGATTCACTTCTAAAATATATATATATTGACTGTGCGTCGCAATCTTCAATTTATAATATAGCTGATGTTTTGACATAAAAATTTCCTAATTTTCAACCCATTGTATCTTAAAAACAAATATGTCATTAAACACAATTGTATAGTTTATAGTAGCAATGATGGTGATGTATCATTAATTCTACTTACAAGTGATTTGTTGTTTTTCATAAATTTTCATAGTATCTGCCCTCATACAAAGAACAAGGGTCTTCTTTATTTCACCTCAATTTCACATTGTTCACCTCTCACTTTTTAATACCCACTTTGCTATTGGCACAATGATTTCAGCATTTAATTGGTAAAACATGGTCATCAAATGCAACAACTATAAATCAAAAATTGCATATTTATTGCAATGTGTACTTTAAATTAATGGTGAAAAACTGACAAGTGGAACCTTGAAAAATATTCTGT